>NC_064923.1:564003795-564325462 GCF_023897955.1 Schistocerca gregaria
GCAGCGGTCTGCCCGCTACGGGCCGCTAGCAGAGCAGGGGGTTTCTGAAGTCGGGCTGCCGCACCAGACAGACAGACCGGCTCCCTGAGGCGTCTAGGTCAACTAACTGAAGTAGAGGATACAAGTTTTATATTTGTTGCCTTTTTTCGTTAGTACTAGTGTCCTTTCCTTCAGCTGACCTATATAGGTCAACTTACATTGGTCAACTGAAGTACACAGTAGAAATTTTACGTTCGTTGCCTTTTTTCTTCTTCGCTAGTATTAGTATCCTATTCTTCAGTTCACCTACATATGTCAACTGAAGTACATGATAAAAATTTGGCCTTTGTCGAATTTTTCACTTTGCTAGTGCCGGCCGTCGTGGCCCTGCGGTTCTAGGCGCTTCAGTCCGGAACCACGCGGCTGCTACGGTCACAGGTTCGAATCCTGCCTTGGGCATGGATGTGTGTGACCTCCTTAGGTTAGTTAGGTTTACGTAGTTCTGAATCTCGGGAACTGATGACATCAGATGTTAAGTCCGATAGTGCTTAGGGCCATTTGAACCAGTTTTTGAAGAGAAAATGACATTTCATGAGAGGCAGAACAAAAATAGTTCCACAATACTTCACTCTTCAAACTGAATCATATTACTTTCTTTTACTCTCTGTTGGGCGCGCAGCACAGTATACGTCAGTATAAGACATGAGGAAAATTAATGCTCCAAAACTGGCTGCATTATGGTAATATTTCTTTTAAATATTTTACGCGACAGGCCGGTTTCGACTTATTGCCATTATCAAGTAACCTGCGACTAGTAAGATTAACTGTAAGTAAATCGGTGGCTGTTTTATGCTTACATTTGCGTTGGTATTAATGTCTAGTTGGAAATGACGACATATTGTATCTATAGTAAAGTCTTTTTGTCATGCCTTGGTAAGTATAATACTTATTGCAGTTACGAAACATAAAAGTACATTTTTGTCAGATGTTTTGACAGTTCAGTCTTGAAAGTCCTTTACTATGATGCTATATGTATACAAAGTGTGTACAGCTCACCAGTGATGATTTTACATTTCGTTGTTCTTATTTTACTTTAAATTTTATCTATGATCTATGCAAGCTTTGTTTACCATATGACTATTTCTTTTCGTATTCTATCTTATCAATAAGATTTTCGAGGTAGTATTTATGTTTAAAATCAATATATTCATTTAAAATTTCTTGTGGATATTTTGTGTGAATATAAATTTACAGTTCTTCAAAAATGTTCATAGTAAGTACTATCGGTATTTAGCGTAAAATTTCTAATGCAGTTTCAGTTTTCTCTGTTTTGTGGTGTTGAGTTTTCAGATGTAAATAGAACCTTGACGGATTACTATCACTGTCTCTGGTGTTTTCTTTAAATCTGATTTTAAAATTCTATCCGGTTTGGTCTACTTACATATAAACCGCTGCTATCATCATACGTGATTTTGTATATTCCAGAAGTGGTATATTCTGAGAGTTTGGTTGTGGTTCAAAGCAATTTCGTTATAAGATTGTAATTTGTGCGGAAAGCCAAATAGTGCTTTTATCTTATTTGATATTTGTTCTAGGTAAGTTGTAGGTATGTGGGTTTTTCTACATTTTGTTAAGGTTTCTCCGGTAAGATGTGTGTAATTATGAACGTGATGGGTTTGGTTTTGTATGTTTTTATACAATTTTGTTGCTATATCTGGATCAAAATCATTTTTCGGCTATGTAACAGAGTGTTTTTAGTTTTTTTTATATAGCTGATTGTTGTAGAGGCAAGTTGATTATTCTGTTCATCATAGAGTAGAAGAAGGTATGATTCTGTGTTTTAGGATGGCAAGAGCTGGCATTTATTATGTCATTTGTGGTGGTTGGTTTTCTGTGAAATGTGTGGCGGTTTGGTAATTTTCAGGTCACGGTAATTTATTGAAGTCTATTTCCAATTCCATAGCAAATTTGATGTTGGGATGGAGGTTGTTCAGTGCGTGATGGATATTACTGATGTCTGTATTGTTTCCATCAATCAGCATAACGTGTCATCTACATATCTATAATACGACATGATTTAATTAAATATTGGCCACTGTGAATGGAAAAAAATTTTCTTCAAATATTTTGAGAAATATATTTACAATTGTGCTAGATACACAGGTGCCCATAGGTATACCATCTGCTCGGCTGTACATTATTCCATTGAATTCAAAATAATTATGTGATAAAGTCGTTTTAAGGAGATCTGTGATTTCGTAAGCTCCTGCAATAGCAGTATTCCTACACTGAACTCATAGATTTTGAGTATAAATACTGTCTCGAAAACTTTATTGACATAATAGAATAGGAGAAGGAATAGTCAAATAGTAAATAAAAGTTACACAGACCATAGATACTATTTAAAGGGAAAGAAGAACAATGAAATGTAACATCATCTCTGATAAGCTGTATATAATTTCTAAACATAAAGTCGTAGTAAGGAACTGAAAAAACTGAACTGTCAAAATATGTGAAAAAACGTATTTTTACTTTTCGTAACTACAAGAAGTATTATACTTACCAAGACATGAAAGGAAGACTTTGCTGTAGATGCAATACATCATTTCATACTGGATGTAAGCACCAACACAGATGTGATCATTAATTTTCATATTTGTTTCTGTTATCACTAGTTTGTCAGAGTTTCGTATTACTGAATATTCAAGTGCTAACATCAGGGCATGACGAGTTGCGGCGACTTCTGAAACGGATGTGAGATGACGAGCGGCGTTGTTTGAAGTTCGCTCTGTCAGCGATGACAGCCATTCTTTCTCCAGGCACTTGTTCGCTCGCTTTTGACATCGGGTCGCAATCACCCGTGTATGGAGCAGATAAATAACTTAAGATATGGTACAACAAAAGGTACGCTCTGCCACACACTTTACAGCAATTCGAAGAGTATACATGAAGCAGAAAACGTAGAAAAGGAACTAGCGAGAAATACTGTTTTTTAAAAAAAATGATAAACTCTTTTCTACATAGAAGAGCGAGGAAAAAATAATTTAAGTACATCTAGTTTGGTCATTAAGCACAAGCATTCCATTAGTAGTTTACATTTTAACAAGGATGTTCATTCTTGTATAGGGTGATTTTGCCAAATGGGGACAAACAGCAAGAAACTATCACTAGGAGTATAAGGAGCGAAGAACGTCGTATGGACTTATTGCCGGATGTGCTTTCCAAGGGAGGTACACCCACTTTAAGATGGAGATAAAAGATACTCGACAGTGTAGACTTCAGTCACTGAAAGATCACATGATAACACACCAGGGGCAAGTGAGAAAGTTTGTCTGTACAGCACTGTAACTTACCACTCAAGAGGCCTAAGCAGGCTGTCTTACTACTACAGTTCACAGCTTCCTAACGACATCTAGCGTGGACGACATAAGGTTACTACTTACATATAGAGTTCAAAATAATTAACGCTAGGTAGGTAAGATTGCTAGTTATCAAGCAGTTTCGTCCTTAAATTGGGGCTTAACCAATGCAGGGCTGAAGTTCAGGACGCTTCAGTGTTTCCAGAACTTCTAATGGGGGTCGGTGCAAGCTACGACAAATGTCCGTTCGCAGGTGAATTACGCCAGCACCTCTCATCACTAATAAATTCTGTAAGCGGCTATTGCTACGTTTTGGAATGTGACCAGCATGTGTCTGAGCTCTGACGCCATTTTCAGTTGACTAAGAAAAATTTGCACGTAAAAGAAATCAAGCCATTTCTTTGGTGCTGCGCAAAGACTCTAGACTTAAAAGAGGTTTCTATAAACCAGAAGAGGCAGCTTTTATGTGAAATGTGTGTTGACAAGTATGTTATTTGAAAAAGCGTTAAGATAATGATTCAAGTCACTGTAACTTAGACGTGGGAAAATAAACTTACGACAATGGCAAGAACGAAAACAAAGGCGGGCAAACAAATTAACTATGGGCTTGACTTACTATGTAATATGTTAGAGACCAGATCGAGTATAAACTTTGTTAGAAATAAGCTGAATAACGCTCTCATTATTTCATTATTACTTGGTGTGAAAAAAAACCGGCAAAGACATATGAATTTGATTTGCTTGAGCACCATTTAAATATTAGTTACCTTACGCCATTTTAAAAAAAGATCTATTTTTTACAATCTATTGTTTTATTAGGCGCTAAACGTTTTTGGGGTATTAAGGGATCATGTTCTCTCAAGGGTCGGGCGCACTGGAATAGACGTCGCTAAGAGGATTCAACCTCATTTCGTCGCGACAGAACGACTGTTGACACAAAATAAATCTCAGAAACGAATGACAGTAGCTAGGACCAAACTGCTGCCTCTCCCGGTGTAACGATTACGGCTGCATGCTCACTACTCCTCAGTCCTGTACAGGGACGGCGTAGCTACCAATAAAATTTTCTGTCGTTTTTGTAACACACATACCGCATTATCGTAAGTCGAGAGTCAACTTTTCTGTGGGAATACATTTTTTTACACGAATTTTTAAACAAGTCATATTCTGAACGACCGTTCAAATAGATAAACGGGAATACCCGACCGTCACAAAATACTTTGTTTTGGGAAATTTATTGCCAACAGGAATTCAGCTAATATTTATGAAAGTTTATAAGTCCACCTCTCAATTTTCAACAAATAAAAAATCTGTGACCTGGTCGTACTTTTCTTGAAAATGATACCACTAAAGACACTCCGGAAACTGAAACAGCAGATGAAACCATCGAGAAAGTGCGTAATACGTTGATGGACGATTATTGATTTCAAAGCTAAGGTTAAATAAATAATTGACGAATTGTTAGCATATTCAGTCTGTGTGCCAATTTAAAAGCCTCCGACTGCCCCCGAATTCTATGTTTTACGAAATCTGTGGCTGAAAGGAAATGTTGAGTTTTGCAAATATTCAAAACAAGCTTTGGACAAAATGAGTTAAAGTAAGATAGACTGCTATTGCGGTCTTCAATCCGAAGACTGTTTTGATGCACCTCTTCACGCTAGTGTAACCTGCGCAGACCTCTTCAGCTGTAAATAACTGCCGCAACCTAGATCCATTTGAACCTACTTCTGTAGTCAAGTGTTCCTCACCATACACAATGTTTATACCCCACACTTCCCTCCATCAGCACACGTATATATTCTTTATTCCTCAGTATGTATCCTATGAAGATATCCGTCATTTTAGTCACATTGTGCCATAAATTTATTCTCTCCCCGGTTCAGTTCAGTACCTCTTAATTAATCTTCCTATACAAAGCTCAGCATTCTGCAGTAACTTCACGTTTCAGAAGCTTGTACTCTCGTCTCATCTTGTACTGATATTACATCCATATAAGTCTACATTCCAAACACTTCCATAAAAGATTTCAGAGCACTTAAATTTTTATTTCATGTAAACACATTTCTGCTTGTCAGAAAGGTCATTCTTTTTATTTACGGCCTACTTTTTACATCATCCTTCCTTCTACCATCGCCTACTACGTTTAGTGTCTCACTTAGTAATTTAATTCCCTCAGTATCAACTTAATGTGTTTCGAGCAGATTCAGTTACCTCTGTTTCACTTTTGTTTATATTCCTATAGGAACCTCTTTTTGAGACAGTAACCGTTCCGTTACAGTCATCTTCGTCGCAATCTCGGATAGAATTAGAGCGTCATCTGTATAGCTTCCAATTTTTATTTCTTCATCTTGACTTTTTAGCTATATTCAAGTGTGTCTTTGGCTTCCTTCACAGTTTGTTCTTCATAGAGACTAAGTAATATCGAGGATAGGCTACCACGCTGTCTAACTCCTTTCTCGACTACTGACTCTTGGTATCTGTAGAAGTTAAAGATAACTTTCCGCTCGCCGCGTTTTATGCCTGATATCATCGAGATATCAAAGAATGTATTCGTCTACGTCGACCAAATCTTTTGTCTAAATCTATATACATGGCTAATCAGAAATCCACCGATAAACATTCAACGGTTGTTCAGTGGTACCGTCTGAGTATTTTACTAAAAGAAGTCTATGCTCCTCGGCTGCTTCTTACGGGGTAACAACATTGTTGTATTGGCTGTTGTTCCAGCGGTTCTAGGCGCTTCAGTTTGGAAAGGCGCGAACGCTACGGTCGCAGGTTCGAATCCTGCCTCGGGCATGGATGTGTGTGATGTCCTTAGGTTAGATAGGTTTAGGTAGTTCTAAGTTCTAGGGGACTGATGACCTCAGATGTTAGAGCCATTTGAGCCATTTTGTTGCGCGAGTCAGCGCCAACACGAATAAGGGAGGAGGTAAGCTGTGATGGAAGGTATAAGGAATCCAAAATGATATGTACATAGCACTTGCTGATTAATAGAACACATTATTTCTAAAAAGTAAAGAAAGTTAACTTCTCGTTATGAGGTGGCTTGATCTGCTCCCTGTGTCTCCTACATGCAATTACTTTTACACACTGTTACTACTCGCAGAATTATCGTCTTTTTATTATGTTATGTTATGTTAACCGGGGTCCTAGAAACGACGGAGAGGCTCCGTCCCCGCCGCAGCCGCATAGATCCACAACCACACGACGACTATCGCAGTCCACTTCACCCCTCCGCCGCTCCACACCGAACCCAGTGTTATTGTGCAGTTCGGCCCCCGGTGGACCCCTCCAGGGAACGTCTCACACCAGACGAGTGTAACCCCTATGTTTGCGTGGTAGAGTAATGGTGGTGTACGCGTACGTGGAGAACTTGTTTGCGCAGCAATCGCCGAGATAGTTTAGCTGAGGCGGAATGAGGGGAATCAGCTCGCATTCGCCGAGGCAGATGGAAAACCGCCTAAAAACCATCCACAGACGGCCCGGCTCACCGGACCTCAATATAAGTCCGCCGGACGGATTCGTGCCGGGGACCAGGCGCTCCTTCCCGTTCCGGAAAGCCGTGCGTTAGACCGCCCGGCTAACCGGTCGGGCTATCGTCTCCCTATTAGTCAGTACTTCTGCTCTCGAAGTCTGTAACCGAACTGCACCCTCCAGCGATGGACCGCTATTTAAGTCAGCGTTGACAGGGGGCGCTGTACTCTGTCTTCCTGGGACTGTGGCGCTGCTCGCTCTTTCCATTGGCGCGCCGTTTCGCGGCGTTGCGCTGGTCGATATGCAGTCGATTCTTAGGGCTGCACAATAATGTAATTATAATTTATTCGGTTTCGTACCGCAGTCACCCTTGTTTCCGTGAAAACGTCTTCACAACAGCTGAAGAAGCCTGTGATAAGAAATAAGCAAAACGTACAACACACAACAGTGTAATGAGACAACACTCAGATGAAGCATGTACACTTTTATCACAGTGTGTTCAGTCTGTACTGTCAGTGTACAATACTGCACGTGACAAACGCAGAACTGTTCTCTTACGGCTATTGTTCAAAATTTTGAACCCAATGATCATGGCAGTGTGTACAGTGGCGCACAATCGACTGTCAAAGCTCAAGAATTCCAGGTGTTCAGCATACTACTTCCGCTGCGATGATAATCCTAGCATTGAGGTCCGTGTGAGTAACGATCACAGTCTCGTAATCTAGGCTCCTCACATGCCTCCAAGAAGAAGAAGTCCTTTAGTGTCATGTCTGGCGATCGAGCTGACCGCAGAACAGGAGCACCGCTGCCGAAGCATTGTCGGCCAAACTGTACTCCAATGTGGTTCCTATCATCGAGTGCAAAGCGTGCTGGTGCCATGTCAATTTGAAACTGCATATCCTGAGCGACTGGAAACAAGACAAAAAATGTGCATACCGTCGTTATTTGCACTGTTGTGCAATATTTTCAATACAATACAAATGCAAATATACACTGTACTGTCACCTTAAGGTGACCACCTGTCAAAAGCCTCAATACCCACTTTGGCAGCACGGTCGTGCAGGAAGAGAGCCACTGAGGTTCTGGAAGGCACCAATAGGGACGTGGAGCCATGCTGCCTACAGTGCCGTGGCCAGCTGAGCTACGTTTCTCGGTAGAGGACCCATGGCACAAACAGCCCAATCGAGGTGATCTCACATATTTTCGATTGGGTTTCAATCCGGGCAAAAATGAAATGAACGAATAGCGTCACTGGCCGGGAGGCCCATATTCGGGGAAGTTCGGCCGCCAAGTGCAAGTCTTATTTCATTCGACGCCACACTGGGCGACTTGCGCGCCAGTGGTGAGGATGAAAAGATGATGAGGACAACACAACACCCAGTCCCCGAGCTGAGAAAATCTCCAAACCGGCCGGGTATCTAACCCAGGCCCGCTTGAATAGGAGGCGAGCACGTTACCACCCAGCTAACTTAGCGAGTTTGGCGGTCACAGGAGTACAATAAACTCATCCTGGTGCTCTTCGAGCCATGCACGTACACTGCAGGCTGAGTGACACGGTGCATTGTCCTCCTAGTGGATGCCCTGATGCCAAGGAAAAACAAACAGCAATGTAGGGGTGAACATGGCTCCAGAGGATAGATTCAGACTTGTGTTGATTCGTTGTGCCCTCCATAAAGACAATGCCCTCCAGCCTGGATCCTTCACACGTTTCACACCAACGTCCATCTGTCTGATGGAGGATAAAATACGATTCAACTGAGAAGGCCACTTGTCGCCGTTCAGCCGATGTCGAGATGCCTTATTGGCGTGCAATTTCCAGCCTTCGTCGCCGATGAACAAAAATTAGCGTGGGTGCATGAAAGAAGCGCCTACTGCGGTGGCCTATATGCAGTAACGGTCGTTGAGGAGACATTGTTCCCCTTGGTTCATCTGGGTGGTCAGTTCCTCAACAGTTGCACGTCTATCGTTCACCCGTGTAATCTACGACCCGGGGTGAACCACAGTTGCTTCGATGTAGGTTTTGGATAGTGCCAGTTTGCCATGAAGGGTATACTTTAACCGTCGGGGAAAGCGAACAGTTTACGGTTAGCCGTTTCGGAAATGCTTCCACCGTCGGCCCAAAAGCCAATGATCATGCCCCTGTGAACGTCACATAAATCACCCTGTTTCCGCATTGCAACAACGACTGCACTGTTTTCTGCCCCCCCCCCCCCCCCCCTTCCCGACCACCTTTACGTACTATCCATTGCTAGTGCTGCCATCTGCCGCGTGTGAGTGGTTACTGCACATTGAATGAGGGGCGGTCACATTAATATGACTGAACCGTTTAATTTAAGATATTCCTGAGTTTTTCAAGAACTATGTAGAGCTATCCAGGAAGAACTCGTTAGATTTTACATAAAGAAATCGAGCCTTTTCACTGTGAGGCCTAGAGGCCTCCTGATCTTGCTCCTGATGTGAAGGACTTTGGATGATACGGAAGAAACTAGCGGCAAGTCGGAGCTTTGAATCAGTACATAGCGATCTGAAAGTTGTTAGATTCGTTTTCTCCCTCCGCGAAGTCTGCCTCTTAGGATCCCCAGTGACCCGCTTAGCTGGCAGCGACTCTGGCGGCCATGTTCCCCCGGCGGACTCGCGCCAGAGGAGGGAGCCCCTGCCTGAGGTGTCGGCCCACACAGCCCCTGCTAGACGCGACATGTGGACACCCACCCTCCCACGGCCCTCCATAATGCAGGCGGGCGGCGAGAACCGCTCGCGGGCGACAATGGGCCGCATTGTGCTTCCGATCCCCTGCCTGGCGCCCTCTTAAACATTAAACCGCCGCCAGCACGTGGCTCCCCACGGCTTTCCTCGGATCTACTACGTGCCTCCATCAAGTCTCAGGAAATTAGTCTGCTACCATGTAAGGGGTGGTATCTGTCACGTCAAACAGAAGATGAACCAAATGCGGTGGACTTTCTGAAAGTTCTCAGCCTAATGTAGAGACAGCTTGAATGTGAGCAAACTACAGTCAGCTTTGCAAAAGTTCCAATCTTTAGGAGGCATATCGTGCCACATACGTACATTTAATTGTTTGCAACGATCGACAATCACCTACAAAGTTTGCCGTTGAAGACTGATAAAAATTCTTCACTAATTTTGATAAAGCACCTAGTTTTAAAAACTTTTGCCCTGACAAAAGTAGAAAAGGAGTTATATCCGATATCAAAGGATTTGCCTCCTACCCCCTCCTACACTGAGGTGAAAGAAGTCATGTGATAGCGTTATGCACACTGTAACACAAATGTATGGAACACATTTTAGGACACATTATTCACACATAGATAAGAAATTATGTTAATTCACCATGTCTCTGGAAACGCTTTGTTTCCATGTTACAACTCATTTTCTCCAAATCATTAATCATGGGAAACACATATGGACAGAACGTACCATCATACCACATTCATCTCTTTCTTACACGAGATGTTCACAATATACTCTCCGTGGGCACTGATACATGCATCAAATAGCCGTCGTACCGAATCTGGGATGTGCTGATGCATCCCTGGACTATTGCGTGTGCTTTCCTGCCTTCCAAAATATGATCACGGGACTCATGTACTAGGGTTCCATACACAAGAGCTCTCAACCGCCCCCACAAATAAAAGTCCAGTAGGTTTAGGCCCGGAGAGGATAGGGGTCTGGCAATAAAAGATTTGGTGACAGATGGATAGATAGAGATGGACAAATTGGCCGGCCTCCACCCTCTCTGGACCTAAACCCACTGGACTTTGTAGTGGCATTTGAAAGCTCTCGTGCATGGAACTCCAGTACAAAGTTTTCAGAGTCTCCGTGCCCGTGTGATGAAAAGCTACGAAACCATACGCAACACAGCATGCAAAGGCGGGCATATATCGAGGCCCATAGAGGGCATACTGAATATCTCCTGCCAGAAAGATTTGCGTGTAGTATGCTGGTGCATTCTGTTCAGGTTCAGTAAAAAGTTGTACAAAATTATTTGTAACATGGAAACGAGGCGTTTCCAGACATTCGGTCATATAACATAATTTCTTCGCCTATGTTTGACAAATGTGTCTTGCAATTTGTGCCATGCATTTTTGTTACACTCTGTATAAAAATGACGGTAGTATCCCGTACACAAGATATAAAAGGTCAGTGATTTGTCATTTGTACTCATGCCAGTCATGTGAAAAGGTTTCCAACGTCATTATGGCCGCACGACGGGAATTAACAGACTCTGAATGCGGAATGGGAGTTGGAGCTAGACACATGGGACATCCCTTTTCGGAAATCATAAGATAATTCAATATTATGAGATCTATAGTGTCAATGTTGTGCCGAGAATATCAAATTTCAGCGTTGTCTCTCACCACAGACAACGCAGGGACCAGCGGACTCCACTTAACGACCGAGAGCAGCGGGTTTTGGCTCAAATGGTTCAAATGGCTCTGAGCACTATGGGACTCAACTGCTGTGGTCATTAGTCCCCTAGAACGTAGAACTACTTAAACCTAACTAACCTAAGGACATCACACACATCCATGCCCGAGGCAGGATTCGAACCTGCGACCGTAGCAGTCGCACGGTTCCGAACTGCGCGCCTAGAACCGCGAGACCACCGCGGCCGGCAGCAGCGGGTTTTGTGTAGAGTTGTCTGTGCTAATAGACAAGCAACACTGCGTAAAATAACCGCAGAAATCAGTGTGGAACGTACGACGAACGTATCCTTTAGGAGAGTGTCGTGGAACTTTGCGTTAATGGTCTATGGCAGCAGACGACCGATGCGAGTGCCTTTGCTAAGAGTACGGCATCTCCTGCATCACTTCCCCTTGGCTCGTGACCATATCGGTTGGATCCTAGGAGACTGGAAAGCCATGGTCTGATCAGATGAGTCCTGATTTCAGTTTGGTAAGAGCTGATGATAAGGCTGGAGTGTGGCACAGACCTCACGAAGCCATGGATCCCAGTTGTCAACAAGGCATTGTGTCCATGTGGTTGTTCCATAACAGTGCGGTCTGTGTTTACGTGGATTGGACGGGATCATCTGGTCCAAATGAATCGATCATTGACTGAAAATGTTTATGCTTGGCTACATTGAGACCATTTTCAGGCTTTCATGGGCTTCATGTTACTGAACAACGATAGAATTTTTATGGATGACTATGCCTCGTGTCACCGGAGTACAGTTATTTGCGATTGGTGTGAAGAACGTTCTGGACAATTCGAACAAATGGTTTCGCCGTACAGTTCGCCCAAAAGGAATCCAATCAAACATTTATGAGACACAATGGAGAGGTATAACCGTGCACAAAATCGTGCACCGGCAACATTTTCGCAATTATAGGTGGCTTCAGAGGCAGCTAGGTACAGTATTTCTACAGGAGACTTCCAACGACTTGTTGAGTCCATGCCATGTTGAGGTGCTGCACTATGCCGAGAGAAAGGAGGTCCGGCACGGTATTAGGAGGCATCCCACGACTTTCCATTGTTAAGAACCTGGCTGCAGAATTTAAGCGAGCACGTGCATTCACGGAAGTAGTTGTTCAGTCAGGACGTGAAAACTATACGTTTAGCTGCGACTGTATCAAATTAAAGGTTCGTGAAGGCGGCGACATTACAAGGCTTTTAGCATGCATCTGTTAACTGTCGTTCAAAAATCCACTCGAAAAACATTCCGGACAAGACGTTTGTACTGCTTGACAAATACAGTATTTTTCTTGAATTTCTGCAACACAAGACATCGTACTGACACTTCAGAAACGAACAGCCAATCGAAAAATGGACAACAAAAGAAGAAAGCGCTTTAGTCAAAGCAAAAACAGTGGTAACCTATCTGTTGGAAAAAAAATTATGGACACTGTGTTCTGTGATTTTTATGTAGTGCTATTCAAAGACCAGGGCAGTCTGTGAAGAGTGTTCCGCTTCGATGCTGGAGGTTGTTGTTCACGATAAACGTCCACATATTGAAAGAATAACGCTCTCTTCTATCACGACAACGCGCCCTCAGATGCGTGTCTGATTGTTGCTGCAGAGGTGCGTAAACCGTCGCCTCCCAGTTGCCTCCAGATTTATCCAGATTGTGTAATGATGAAGACTGCAACAGCGGAGACAGACTAATGTTTCCATTCGTACGGCTAGAGAATTCTGGGCGAAGAAAATCCTATAGGTGTTGAGCCACCTAGTTTAGGACTTCCCTGGTTAACCATCTACTGATTTGACGGTGGCCCAAATTTCATGACTAACCTAAACGGTTTTCTTGACATTCCAGCGACATCCATTCTCTCTCTAATGTCCTATATTGAAGCGGAGAGTCAATGTGATAGACAGTCAGATATTATGTTCACCTTTCGATTTCTTGGTTGTCTTTTTCTGCACCATAGTAAGCGTGCAGTTACTTCACACACACACACACACACACACACACACACACACACACACCAATGGAGATCGTAAGGGGACTGGATGTACACCACTGACTTAGTTGGCAGTAGGCAGCCACAAGACGTAAGCCCGTAGTGAATACACATTTTGACAGCAGCAGTGATGCAGTCGTGCAGTCACTCCACCTGTTTGCGGCTCAAGACTACACTGACGATTAAGCGGTAACTGACCCGCAAGCAACTAGAAACTAATTATGTAATCAAAGAAGAGTCTTAAGGGGTAGTCCGGTGTGATTATGTTCTAAACTGCGTACACTCGAACCGCGAGATGGAATAAAAACATCGAAAATAGCAGCACCGACGCCACGGGGAGACACAACTATGGCTGACGTATGCTCGTTTCCAGCAAGTTCTAATCTGCTTTATCTCAATTGGCAGGTGTTCATTTCCTCCTGAACAGCATATGGAAGGCGATATGATATACCTCGTTGGTAAAAGGAGTGGGGCCCCAGACGAGTGAAAATAGAACGTTTATCAACAACCACTTTCACAGCTAAGAAAAAGTCACAGAAGCAAGACGCATTACAAAACAATCTTTGGTTTCTCATATTCTGGTTCCTAGTTTGAATATATTTCCTGAAAGTGAAAACCATTTTGTACAACAAACTGATGTCCGAAAACATTGTTAACATGAACTGAATCATTCTTAGCTAGAGAAGCTGGTCCAGAAATCACATATTGATCTAAAAAGGTATCAAAAGATTTTAATTCAAACCAAATTAGTTCGACGAAAAGATGCAATTCAAAGCCGACTCCGTTCTGCATGTATGGTCGACATACGGTGCGAGGAGTTTCCCACGACAATGTTTCAGTTGTACAGAGGGGTCTTACACTGAGCAACGATTTGTTTTCGCTGAATGTAGTGATTTGTCTGCGAATGCTCTGAACCGAAATGAAGATTTAACAGTTCTTCCGCCAAATAAGATTTACGCTAATGAAGCCGTTAACTTTGAAGAAATGTGTAGCCATAGTGTTATCGTACTTGTTGCGTAAATAACTGTACTTCGGTTTCTTCGCGTCAGAGGACACAGTCAATACCTTTAAGCGGCGGCTCAATCAACAGGTTACCGGCGATGCTAGGCCATGCTGACCGCGGAATGAAGTTTTTGCACAGCGGCTGGCGCTGTTTTTAAAAAGCGTCACGAACCCATATGCAAATAGATCTACTACAAATTCCACGCGTTTATATTGAGTTTGCGTGAAATTCAGTAGAAAGGTGCTTAAACTATAATTTGTCATTTTTATGGAAACGTTCTTTTCTTTTTGCTCGGAAGTTCCTGTAAATTTGCATTGTGAACATGATGAAACATCACGGAGAGATTTACTATTGAAATTACGGGACAGCACTTTCCAGGTGGATTCAGACAACATATTACTTCCCCCACATACATCTCGCATATTGATCACGAGGAGAAAATTCGAGAAATTAGAGCCAATACGGAGGTTTACCGACAATCATTCTTCGCACGCACTATTCGCGAGTGGAACAGGGTTGGAGGGAAAAGATAGTAATACCGAAAGTACCCTCCGCCACACATCTTTAGGTGGCTTGCGAATTATGATGTAGATCAACTATTATTTATGTGGTAGCAGTTGGCACTGTTAGTAACAAAAGAGATAGTAATATAATAGCTGAATGTTTCAGATTCATTGGTAGAAGCAAGAGAATTCTTTCGTTTGGTAGACGGCGATTAGCCTCGTGCTACAATGGATTGATAACAAGTAATGGATCACACTGGAACTGAACCGCACCACACGATTGCCTTGGCTGCTGTGAAAGAACACACAAGTGCATGGTGTACACATGTTAAATGCTCGGATCACTAGCCACCACAGTGCTTTATTGACTTGGATAGTCTCACGTGAAATTACTAGAGATGAAATCAGTGAAGCAATGCGTTGGTACGTCTAAATCATAAGGGAAAGCAAAGAATTTAAATATTTTCTGGAAGAAACTATCAAATGTCGAAAAATTTCCGTAATTTCTCAGAAGCTAATTAACAGCATAAGCGGGAATAATTTCTCCTTGATTTTGTTACCATGTTTTCTTTCGTAGAGCAACACATTTGAACAGGTAGCTTATAACGATTTATCGTTACAGAGAGTGCCAAAAAAGTAGTACATGCGTTATTAACGAAACATATCTGTATATCTGATATTAATAATGCGAAAGTTGGTTACGTAAACGAATATACGGAAGAAAATAAATCTTCTAGACTAATTATAATTTGTCTACTGCTCCAACGATGTACATACATATTAGCAGTCTAATTATGAAAGTTCACACATACTGTATATGTAAGAAGAAATCGAACAATTACCAACAGACCAGCTATATGAAATTTGATCTACATTTACGTTGATGTCAAGAACCGCTGTAGGCTTTACGTGGACAATAATTTCACATCTCGGTAGAGCCTTTGGGATGCCTGTTTGCGAATATATTTAGCGGAGAGGTACGTACGCTGCGTCCTCATTTATGACACATAGTGGTGCATCTCTGGAGTTCATACGTAATATGATGCCCTTGTTCCGAAACTCAATCTTATTGCAGGTCACACCAAAACGCTTGTGTGTGCAATAGCTCGAAAGGAACTCGCCGGTAAATGCTCTTCACATGTAGGCTGCTGACCTCTGCTTGAACTCAGTGGTGGCGATAAAAATATCGGAGACGCAGCAATGAAACACGACAAAGCACGTGGCCACAGCTGAAAGACGTGATTTAATAGATAAGATCTCTTTCATTTTAATTACCTAGCTACTGTTTACTTGGAATAGAAAATAGGTTAGAAGAATATCTGAAAAAAAATCAGAGCAGAGAGAAAACAGCTTTGAACAATGAGATTCACTCTAGGCAATCGTCCGTAAAATAGACGCCTAATTCTGTCTTTGAATTCCACGCCTTGCCGAGTATTATGCCAATAAATACTTTAATTTCTCCAAACGAAAAGATTTTCCGTAAGTGCATTTATATTGTTTTGTTAATGGACTCGCCTTTTGCATCTCTTTGCTGTGTATATGTTTGTTGTAACCATACTCATGTAAATGCGGTAGTCCGTAATAAAATCTGCCGAAGTATTCGAGTTACACTGATGATGGAGCACTGTGAGGCAGCGTGCACCCCTGTTTTCTGGAATCGCGCGACTGCTACGATAGTAGGTTCGAATCCTGCCTCGGGCATGCGTGTGTGTGATGTCCTTAGGTCAGTTAGGTTTAAGTTGTTCTAAGTTCTAGGGGACTGATGACTTCAGACGTTAAGTCCCGTAGTGCTCAGAGCCATTTTGAACCCCTGTTGTCAGAGTGGTTCAAATGGCTCTAAGCACTATGGGACTTAACTTCTAAGGTCATCAGTCCCTTAGAATTTAGAACAACTTAAATCTAACTAACCTAAGGACACCACACACATCCATGCCCGAGGCAGGATTCGAACCAAGACCGTAACGGTAACGCAATTCCAGACTGTAGCGCCTAGAACCGCTCGGCCACTTCGGGCGGCTGTCAGAGTGGGGCAACCTGATAATACCAAGGTCACCATCGCGATAGATCTTACATTTTCATGCCTTGGACAAAACACCAATTTCTTCTTCATCTCTGACTTGCGATTCGCAGGGACTTTTGTCAGAGTTTGGAGGAAGAGATTATTCTCGTTCGCTTTCGTTAATTAACTATCCATCAACCTTAGTGTTTTAAAAAAAGAGACAGTTCGGAATGTCTTCGCCACACACATGTCAAGCGGCTGTCACAAGCAAATAACACCGAAAAGGAGACGATCACTCACTCACGTCTAAACGCTTAGGCTGCTATGATACAGAGTGAACCATTTGCGCTGTAGGATCATGAAGGCTGGTACTAAATCACGAATGATATTGAACTGCCTGCGACTGCAGGTCAACAGCCGAGAGTAAGAAACAAAAACAGCGTGTCGGACGTCGTCTGATGACACTGGAACCAAAGGTGAAAACCACCATCACGAGGTTCGACCTTGGAGCAGAACGTTTAGGCCTCCAACCGTGGCCAACGACAATGGCGTCTCTGCTACAGCGTGTTGAGAGACGTGTCACAAATCGTGGAGTTGCCCATCAGACGAGACGAGACACACACACAGACAGAGAGAGGCTGTGGTACTCACATAGGCGGTCGTCCTGTAGGAGGCGGACATGTCTGCGTGTGCATGGCCGCTGGCGCGCCGCGCACTGCCGACCCACGCCCGGCGGCCGTAGACGCCGACGCCGGCGCCGCTGCTGCCCCCTGGCGGCCGCTTATTTTGAGCGCCGCGACGCCGGCCGACCCGGCGCTCAGCTGACAGCGGCGGTGGCGAAACCAGACACCAGCCGGCAGCGCGCAGACAGGGGCGCGGCGCGGCCTTCGGCCATTCATCCGGCCCGCTCCCTGCCGTCTGGTGTACTGGGACAGCGTGCGCCACTCACGGCAGCGGGGAGGTCGAGGGCCAGAGTCCCGACCGCGTCAAGGTCATCCGAGGCCCAGCAGTGCTCTGTTTACGTGCCAGGCGTAAGATGCCAGCGACACAGACAATTGTTTTTGCAGTAGTCTCTGCAAGTGGTGCCCCCAGTGTACCTACTTCGAGTAATCCCGCATATAAAACATGAACGGGAAGCAGTGGTTGGGAAGGGAGTGAGACAGGGTTGTAGCCTCTCCCCGATGTTATTCAATCTGTATATTGAGCAAGCAGTGAAGGAACCAAAAGAAAAATTCGGAGTAGGTATTAAAATCCAGGGAGATGAAATAAAAACTTTGAGATTCGCCGATGACACTGTAATTCCGTCAGTGACAGCAAAGGGCTTGGAAGAGCAGTTGAACGGAATTGACAGCGTCTTGAAAGGAGGGTAATAAGATGAACATCAACAAAAGCAAAACGAGGATAATGAAATGTAGTCGAGTTAACTCGGCGGATGCCTGAGGGAATTAGATTAGCAAATGAGACATTTAAAGTAGTAAAGGAGTTTTGCTATTTGGGGAACAAAATAACTGATGATGGTCAAAGTAGAGAGGATATAAAATGTAGACTGGCAATGGCAAGGAAAGTGTTTCTGAAGAAGAGAAATTTGTTAACATCGAGTATAGATTTAAGTGTGAGGAAGTCGTTTCTGAAAGTATTTGTATGGAGTGTAGACATGTATGGAAGTGAAACATGGACGATAAATAGTTTGGACAAGAAGAATATAGAAGCTTTCGAAATGTGGTGCTACAGAAGAATGCTGAAGATTAGATGGGTAGATCACATAACTAATGATAAGGTACTGAATAGAATTAGCTAGAAGAGGAGTTTGTGGCACAACTTGGCTAGGAGAAGGGATCGGTTGGTAGGACATGGTCTGAGGCATCAAGGGATCACGAATTTAGTATTGGAGGGCAGCGTTGTGGGTAAAAATCGTAGAGGGAGACCAAGAGATGAATACACCAAGCAGATTCAGAAGGATGTAGGTTGCAGTAGGTACTGGGAGATGAGGAAACTTGCACAGGATAGAGTAGCATGGAGAGCTGAATCAAACCAGTCTCAGGACTGAAGACCACAAAAACAACGACAACAACACTACTGGTCATTAAAATTGCTAAACCAAGAAGAAATGCAGATCATAAACGGGTATTCATTGGATAAATATATTATGTTAGAACTGACATGTGATTACATTTTCACCCAATTTGGGTGCATAGATCACTACCCAGAACAACCACATCTGGCCGTAATAACGGCCTTGATACGCCTGGGCATTGAGTCAAACAGAGAACAGAGTTTGGATGGCATGTACAGGTACAGCTACCCATGCAGCTTCAACACGATACCACAGTCTATCAAGAGTAGTGACTGGCGTATTGTGACGAGTCTGTTGCTTGGCCACAATTGACTAGACGTTTTCAATTGGTGAGAGATCTGGAGAATGTGCTGGCCAGGGCTGCAGACGAACATTTGCTTTATCCAGAAACGCCCGTACAGGACCTGCATCATGCGGTCGTGCATTATCCTGCTGAAATGTTGAGTTTCTTAGGGATCGAATGAAGGGTAGAGCCACGGGTCATAAATCATCCAGAATGTAACGTCCACTTTTCAAAGTGCTGTCAATGCGATCAAGAGGTGACTGAGACGTGTAGCCAATGGCAACCCATACGCCAGGTGATACGCCAGTATGGCGATGATGACGAATACATGCTTCCAATGTCCGTTCACCACGATGCCGCCAAACACGGATGCGACCATCACGATGCTGTAAACAGAACCTGGATTCATCCGAAAAAATGACGTTTTGCCATTCGTACATCCAGGTTTGTCGTTGAGTACACCATCGCAGGTGCTCCTGTCTGTGATGCAGCGTCAAGGGTAACCGCAGCCACGGTCTCCGAGCTGATAGTCGATGCTGCTGCAAACGTCGTCGAACTGTTCGTGCAGATGGTTGTTGTCTTGCAAACGTCCCCGTCTGTTGCCTCAGGTACCGAGTCGCGGCTGCACGATCCGTTACAACCATGCGGATAAGATGGCTGTCATCTCGACTGCTAGTGATACGAGGCCGTTGGGATCCAGCACGGCGTTCCGTATTACCCTCCTGAACCCAACGATTCCTTATTCTGCCAACAGTCGGCCAATGCGACCAGCAATGTTGCGATACGACAAACTGCATTCGCTATGGGCTACTATCCGACCATTACCAAAATTGGAAACGTGATGGTACGCTTTTCTCTTCCTTACAAGAGGCATCACAATAACGTTTCACCAGGCAACGCCGGTCAACTGCTGTTTGTGTATGAGAAATCGGTTGAAAACTTTCCTCATGTCAGCACGTTGTAGGCGTCGCCACCGGTGCCAACCTTGTGTGGATGCTCTGAAAAGCTAATAATTTGCACATCACAGCATCTTCTTCCTGTCGGTTAAATTTCGCGTCTGTAGCACGTCATCTTCGTGATGTAGCAATTTTAATGACGAGTAGTGTGCTTAAGTGATTTTTAAGTTCTTACATTATATCTCTGTAATAATAACGTTGTACTGGGACCTATGTTAACCGTAGTTTCATGTTAATATGTATTTGACGTGTATAGTTATTTCAGTTTACGCACTGAACCTCTGTACGATGGGCGTGCAGTAAGTAATGCAACAAGTGATGCAACACATTTTTTCTAGGCCAATTTAGACTGGCAAAATGCGGAATTTGTTATGGGACATCACTGAATATTCCCGCTTTAGCTCCCATTGTTTTATGAAGTTCCGATAGGGCGGCGCTATTCGTAGCGTTCAAAACAGCATGTTAACGTAGGTGTGTCCCAGGAAGCGGCTTGTCATTGAGTTTCTTTTGGCGAAAACCAGAGCATTGCAGATACTCATAAGGGCTTTAAGAATATTTCCGGATACCGGGCAGTGAACAAAAGCACTGCGCGTCGTTGGGGGAGGAGTCGCTCATCTTCGCATCTTTTTTTTTTTTTTTTTTCGTTAAGAGGTGGAGCCCCTCCACGCCCACACCGGCATGATGGCCAACTCAAAAGGTCTACTGCCATCTCTGCATAAGGGTTAGTATTCACTAATGTGAGGTGTCGCAGGATGTGGGTACTGCGATGTGTGCGTACGTCTGGTTATGGTTAACCATTAATACGCGCTCATATGGAGATAGATCGGGTCGAAAAGCGAACGAAGGGTAGCGGTTTGAAGGGCAGAGGAAAAAAAGTGCCAAGGCAAGAGCCATGGGAAAAAAACCTCTGCGATAGTTAGGTCGGGTGGTAAGAGCAGTAGCGGATGTCTTGCTGCCTGCGATAGGTCGTGCAAGGGTAGGCTTTGTTAGTAGTGGGTATCATGCTTGTCGATACCTTTACGTAGTGCGTTGCTGCTGCTCGGCGGCTGCCGCTGGTGGCTGCGTTGGGCTCTTGCTCAGCGTCAGCAACCTGCAACAGTTAGGTTTGTCATCATTTTGTGTCCAATAGGTCATATATCGGAAGCACAGTGTTGGGTGATGTTGGCGATTGTTTGTGCGTCAGTGGGCGAGCTCGTCGGTTTCCCTGCGATAGCCTGTTTGCCGGCTTTGATAGCAGCTGGTACTTCCAGTCAATGTTGCTGATAAACAGGGGCTTACCGAAGTTTTGTCGCTTGTTAGTGTAGGTTATCTTGCCATAGGTGGTTATGCCCTACCTAGGAGTGATTTGGCCGTTTATGCTTCCACCTATGGTTGTGATCGTAGTTACCCAGAGTAAGGATGAAAGGATTGTTCGAGTGTCTCGAGTTCCTGTATAGTCGTGTGGCGTGTTTTTTGAATACTTCCTTGAGAGTTTCAAGGCGGTATTCATTGTGAAGGTCCACGTTGCGTGTGTAGCGTGGAGCGTTGCTAATGATTCGTAGTACTTTGTTCTGTATGATCTGCAGGCGTCTTCGCATCAAGATCGCGTATACCTGTCTGATCTCCCGCGTGCCGACCAGCCGCTTACACCTGTGACTCCTGCAGTATCGGAACGTGCGGACACTCTCATTCGAGGTGATCGACGAAGCATAACCAGACACCTCGCTGCTCAAATGGCCGTCTCTGTTCCTACTGCTGATACACTCGTCCATCGAGACGAGCTCACAAAACTTTATTGCAGGCCGTAGTCGCCGAGCGGTTCTAGGCGCTACAGTCTGGAACCGCGCGACCGCTACGGTCGCAGGTTCGAATCCTGCCTCGGGCATGGATGTGTGTGATGTCCTTAGGTTAGTTAGGTTTAAGTAGTTCTAAGTTCTAGGGGACTGATGACCTCAGAGGTTAAGTCCCATATTGCTCAGAGCCATTTGAACCATTCAGTGCTTATACGACGTTCGTCCATATTTCCGAAATGAAGCTAATTTTTCTCATAGAAGTGATGGGGTTCCTTGTATGCACACCGATGAGTTTAACGATGTGCCACTCAGACCACATTGAAATTCATTCCTTTGGTGATTACTGAACAAATCTAAAATTGCGGAATACAGTGAACTCTTACGTGGGTGTGCTATTGATTGGGTATTTAGCAGTTTGGCGCTTGCTCTGGCTTGAATTAAAACTTCTCTGTCGAGTATGCAGTGGGCCTCGTAGTGGCTGTCGATGGTGAAGAATTACTTTCATTTTTATTTCATCGATGAGCGAGGTAGCCTGATTATGAGATATATAACTTAAGCCATGTGTTTTCTTTGTGAACATATTCCAAACCTCCCCTACCAACATTCAATGATATTCCGGTAATTTTAATTACACTCCTGGAAATTGAAATAAGAACACTGTGAATTCATTGTCCCAGGAAGGGGAAACTTTATTGACACATTCCTGGGGTCAGATACATCACATGATCACACTGACAGAACCACAGGCACATAGACACAGGCAACAGAGCATGCACAATGTCGGCACTAGTACAATGTATATCCACCTTTCGCAGCAATGCAGGCTGCTATTCTCCCATGGAGACGATCGTAGAGATGCTGGATGTAGTCCTGTGGAACGGCTTGCCATGCCATTTCCACCTGGCGCCTCAGTTGGACCAGCGTTCGTGCTGGACGTGCAGACCGCGTGAGACGACGCTTCATCCAGCCCCAAACGTGCTCAATGGGGGACAGATCCGGAGATCTTGCTGGCCATGGTAGTTGACTTACACCTTCTAGAGCACGTTGGGTGGCACGGGATACATGCGGACGTGCATTGTCCTGTTGGAACAGCAAGTTCCCTTGCCGGTCTAGGAATGGTAGAACGATGGGTTCAATGACGGTTTGGATGTACCGTGCACTATTCAGTGTCCCCTCGACGATCACCAGAGGTGTACGGCCAGTGTAGGAGATCGCTCCCCACACCATGATGCCGGGTGTTGGCCCTGGGTCCGTGTGTGCCTCGGTCGTATGCAGTCCTGATTGTGGCGCTCACCTGCACGGCGCCAAACACGCATACGACCATCATTGGCACCAAGGCAGAAGCGACTCTCATCGCTGAACACGACACGTCTCCATTCGTCCCTCCATTCACGCCTGTCGCGACACTACTGGAGGCGGGCTGCACGATGTTGGGGCGTGAGCGGAAGACGGCCTAACGGTGTGCGGGACCGTAGCCCAGCTTCATGGAGACGGTTGCGAATGGTCCTCGCCGATACCCCGGGAGCAACAGTGTCCCTAATTTGCTGGGAAGTGGCGGTGCGGTCCCCTACGGCACTGCGTAGGATCCTACGGTCTTGACGTGCATCCGTGCGTCGCTGCGGTCCGGTCCCAGGTCGACGGGCACGTGCACCTTCCGCCGACCACTGGCGACAACATCGATGTACTGTGGAGACCTCACGCCCCACGTGTTGAGCAATTCGACGGTACGTCCACCCGGCCTCCCGCATGCCCACTATACGCCCTCGCTCAAAGTCCGTCAACTGCACATACAGTTCACGTCCACGCTGTGGCGGCATGCTACCAGTGTTAAAGACTGCGATGGAGCTCCGTATGCCACGGCAAACTGGCTGACACTGACGGCGGCGGAGCACAAATGCTGCGCAGCTAGCGCCATTCGACGGCCAACACCGCGGTTCCTGGTGTGTCCGCTGTGCCGTGCGTGTGATCATTGCTTGTACAGCCCTCTCGCAGTGTCCGGAGCAAGTATGGTGGGTCAATACATGAAATTATAGCACGATAGTAGAAACAGATAAAATGAAATACAAGAAACATATTCAGGCGACAATTCGTAAGTTTAAATAAAGAAAATCAACAATATAACACTCCTCGACAGAATGGAAGAAGTGAGGCATGAGGAAACGTTTCAGTTTAGACTTAAAAGCGGTTGGGCTACTGCTAAGATTTTTGAGATTTTGTGGTAGCTTATTTCAAATGGATGCAGCAGAATAGTGCACTCCTTTCTGCACAAGAGTCAAGGATATGCATTCCACATGCTGATTGATTTCTGCCTAGTATTAACTGAGTGAAAGCTGCTAACTCTTGGGAATAACCTAATATTGCTAACAACAAACGACATTAAAGAAAATATATACTGTGAGGGCAATGCCAGAATTCCCAGACTATTGAATAGGGGTCGACAAGAGATTCTCGAACTTACACCACATACAGCCCGAACAGCCCGTTTTTGAGCCAACAATACCATTTTTAAATCAAAAGAATTACCCCAAAAAATAATACCATATGACATAAACGTATGAAAATATGCGAAGTAGACTACTTTTCGAGCTGAACTGTCACTTATTTCAGATACTGTTCTAATGGTAAATAAAGCAGCATTTAGTTTCTGAACAAAATCTTGAAGATGGGCTTTCCACAACAGCTTACTATCTATCTGAACGCCTAGGAACTTGAACGGTTCCGTCTCGCTTATAATATACACATTCTGTCTGATCAAAATATCGGTTCTTGTTGAATTGTGTGTTAGAAACTGTAAAAACTGAGTCTTACTGTGATTTAGCATCAAATTATTTTCCACAAGCCACGAGCTACATTATTTGATAATGTTTCAATATTACACACAATATCCCTCACTACCAAGCTGGTGTCATCAGCAAACAGAAATATTTTTGAATCACCTGTAAAACTAGAAGGCATATCATTTATATAAATAAGAAACAGCAGTGGCCCCAGCACCGACCCTTGGGGAACTCTCCACTTAACAGTGCCCCATTGGGACTGAACATCGCTACCACTCTCAATATTGCGGAGAATTACCTTCTGCTTTCTGCTCTTAAAGTAAGAGGCGAACCAATTATAAGCTACTCCCCTTGCTCCATAATGGTCCAACTTCTGGAGTAATGCTTTGTGCTCAACACAGTCAAAAGCCTTCGTTAAATCAAAGAAAACACCTAACGTTCGCAACCTTTTATTTAATCCGTCCAAAACCTCACAGAGAGAAGAGAATATAGCATTGTCAGTTGTTAAACCAATTCTAAAACCAAACTGTACATTTGACAGCAAATTATGTTAATTTAAATGCTGCAGTAAACTTGTACATACAACCTTCTCGATAACTTTAGCAAACACCTATGTCATAGAAATAGGTCTATAATTGTCAACATTATTCCTGTCTCCCTTTTTGTGAAGTGGCTTCACTACCGAGTACTTTAATCGGTCAGGAAACCGACCACTCTTAAAGGAAAAGTTACAGATATGCCCAAGTACTAAAATACGGTTTGCATAAGATTATATGAATTAAGGAGGTCTACCAGCATCCTTTTCCTTGCACAATCACTTATACAATTAATATTAAAGTCACCACATATAACTAACTTTTTGTATTTCCTATAAAGTGAACCAAGAACCTCCTCTAGCTTTAGCAAAATTTTTATGAAATCGGATTCTGGGGATCTATAAATAGCAACAGTTAGAAGTTTAAATCCACTAAATGTAACCACACCTGCACAACATTCAAACACCTTTCCAGTGCAGTACTTTGAAACATCAATTGACTCAAATGGGATACCGTTTTTCACATACAAGGGTACTCCACCACACTGCAAAGAGCTCCTAGAAAAGCTGCCAGCCATCCTGTATCCTGGTAAAGGAAGCATCTGAATTATCTCCTTATTTAAGAATTGTTCAGATATATCAATAATTTCAGAGTCAACATCTATAAGCACTTCACTAAATTTAACTCTAATACCTTGTATATTTTGATGAAATATACTAATTCCCTCATTACTCGGATACCTAAGCTTTGTCGAACGTGGTTTCTTTGTTAGAGAGACTTCCCTTAAGCAGGAATACCTATCAGGTGACTTCAATCTAAAAAAGGTGAAGCTCTAACACCCATTAGTACAGGAATTTTCCCATGAGTGATCCCGCCACCCCCACCTATGCTGTCACCTATAAGCTTTTCCAACGTCCCCTTTGCATACCTGTTGAGGTGCAGGCCATGTCTAGTGAAACCCGTCCTGCTGATAGACTCCACCGACACCACTGAAATGTGACCCATGCTTTCTGTCATCAGCCCATCCCCAAGTCTCATGTTATTACGCCTGACGGCTGTATTAAGATGAGGCCGATCGTGAGGCTGAAAGAGTTCTACGAAATGCACATTCGTGTTGCCAGTCTGAGTGGCTATCTTTTGCAGGTCACCATCTATGTCATACTCCCCATCCCTATCAATACTATTACCAGCCCCACCCACAATCACTACCTGATCCTCTTTAGTAAAATCCCTACATAACCCCCCTATGTTAACAGTCACCTGAGCCAATCCTGCATTAGGCTTCACAATGCTGGTGACCTGGTTCTCACTCCCCAATACTTCCTGCAACTACTAGCCTACACCTCTACCATGAGAACTACCTAAGAGCAGAACCTTCTTCTTTCTCTTAGACTTAGCAACTGTCCTAGCCACCGTAACTGCTGAGGTCTGCTGCATACTTCCTACATCTACAGCTACTAGAGATTCCTCTCCACTAGACTCTGACAGTTGGTTATATCTATTGCAAACACCAATAGTAAAACTATCTGAAAATCTCCTCCTCCTAGCAGATCTCTTGCCAACAGCCAGCTCCCATTCCCCAACCCCCTTCTCCCTCCTCATCCTATCTAGCTCCTCCTGTGCGTTTTTCAACTGCACCTGACGCATTTATGAGAGAATAAGATACATTTCTCATGAATAAAATTAGGTGGTATACTCTGACGCTATTGGTGAATTCTTCTTCTTCTTAGGTCTTCAGCCATCAGGTTGGTTAGCAGCAATTCACCATACATTTGTCTCCGGCCTTCTTCTTGAGAGCGGTATAGGTGGTGCAGTTGGTATCCTCCATGATCTGGCTGATGTACTCTTGTGTTTTCCCCTTGTATTTTACCCTTCCACTCTCCCTTTAGTGATACTTTGAATGATACCATCGTGTCTCAGCAGATGTTAGACTAATGTGCCCCTTCTGCGTTCAACTACCTCAGGAGGCAAGGCTTCTCTTGCAACACTCTGTTCGGCAACTCTCCGCTTGAAATCTTCTCTCCTCAGGAAAACGTGAGCATTCTACAGTAGCACCACATCTCGAAGGCTGTTATTGTATGTTTTTCTGCTCCTCCTAGTGTCCATGTTTCACCTGCACAGAGCAACAGACTCCAGACAAAAATTTTTATGAGTTTTTTCCTGAGATGTTTGTCTATGATTCTGGACGTGAAAAGGTTCCTTCTCTCTTTAAAAGTATCTTTTAACTAGTGGATTCGGCTTGCAATATCCTTTCTTGACCTTCCTTGGGATGTAATTTTACTCCCTAGGCAGGCACAGGATTCGACACTCTCCAGTCGCTCATTTTTAAGTGAGCGTTGGGCAACGGTGTTTTGTCTGCTCAGCACTAAGCTTTTTGTTTACCTTTATTAATTTTCATATTATAAGAAGGGCTGAGGTAATTTCCATTTCGGCCAGCTGAATTATTAAAATGAAATAAAGGTATTCGTCACATTTTTATAAATAGGGCATTATTTGGTACATATCGTGATATGTGGGCTACTAAATTAAACAGGGAATCAACGAAAGTAAGCGTGTTAATGTAAAAGTTTGTTTTCTGTTGCTTTTTACTAGTAAGCAGGAACCCTTTACATGCTTCCCCATCGCAGGATTAATATAAATAATTCCCAGTATCAAACCTTTAAGTATTAGACAACGCCTAGAGGTACTATTTTATTAACATAAGACTGTTTTATATAGCTGACCCTGCCAAGATACATTATACATTAGCGTTAGACACCTCCAAGCTACGTCTGCTACTGAGTGAACCGAGGACCGAGCCAAAGGATTGTTTCTTGCGTATAGTACCAGACGCTACTTTCTTTACTAAACCCCGAGATCAAAAATAAAATGTTGTTTTAACAAATCTATATCTGTTCACTAGAGACAGCCAGCAACACAGAAGCCGGCCGCGGTGGTCTCGCGGTTCTAGGCGCGCAGTCCGGAACCGTGCGACTGCTACGGCCGCAGGTTGGAATCCTGACTCGGGCATGGATTTGTGTGATGTCCTTAGGTTAGTTACGTTTAAGTAGTTCTAAGTTCTAGGGGACTGATGACCACAGCAGTTGAGTCCCATAGTGTTCCGAGCCATTTGAACCATTTGAAGAGCAACACAGAGGTGTATCACCAGGGTGCTTGAGCGTTATAGCTACAAACGAAAACTGCTAAAAATACGTCCGGCAACCGATACGACCTGTGCACAAGTGCAATCAAGCCAACGTTACAACATTGCTACTGTCTATTTCGACACACGGAGAAAGCTCCTTATCACATTTTCACAGGTTCACTGCAAAGATACATTTCTGTACCTAGTCGCCGATTCCTGGGAGATTAAAACTGTGTGCAGGACCGAGACTCGAACTCGGTATCTTTGCCTTTTGCGGACAAGTGCTCTACCAACAGCACTTCGCCGCGAAAGGCAGTGATACCGAGTTCGAGTCACGGTCCTGCACACAGTTTTAATCTGCCAGGAAGTTTCATATCAGCGCACACTCGACTGTAGAATGCAAATCTCATTCCATTTACCGATTGTCACCAACGTGCTTTCTTGACACAGTCCGTAAAGTGTTTGGGAACAGGTCTCTGAGATACTGTTCGACGGGCCATTCAGGTCCCTGCGCGCTTCGTGATGAACGATGGTTAGCACATGTGAAGAGTCACAGTAGTTTGGCTGACACTGATAGCGCACGGCATCGAATTTTTGTAATTTTTTAATTTATGCTACGCGAAGTCCAGAACTCCAATATAATCCTCGCAAAAGCAATTCGACACAACTCTAAAAAATACTCGAGTTTTCCAACCACCTTTAATATGCCAAACTAAGGGGTTGTGTTCTTTCGACAGGCAGTATGTGATCAAAAGTATCCGGACACCCCCAAAAACATACGTCTTTCATATTAGGTGCGTTGTGCAGCCACCTACTGCCAGGTACTCCACATCAGCGACCTAAGTAGTCATTAGACATCGTGAGAGGGCAGAATGGGGCGCTCCGCGGAACACACAGACTTCGAATGTGGTCAGGTGATTCGGTGTCACTTGTGTCATACGTCTGTACGCGAGTTTTCGACACTCTTAAACATCCCTAGGACCACTATTTCCGATATGATAGTGAAGTGGAAACTTGAAGATACACGTACAACACAAAAGCATACAGGCCGACCTTCTCTGTTGACTGCCTACCGCCGACCACCGACAGTTGATGAGGATCGTAATGTGTAATAGGCAGACGTCTATCCAGACCATCACACAGGAATTCCCAACTGCATCAGGATCCACTGCAAGTACTATGACAGTTAGGCGGGAGGTGAGAAAACTTGGAACTCATGGCCGGGCGGCTGCTCAAAAGCCACAAATCACGGCGGTAAATGCGAAACGACGCCTGTCTTGGTGTAAGGAGCGTAAACATTGGACGATTGAAAAGTGGAAAAACGTTGTGTGGAATGACGAATCACGGTACACAATGTGGCGGTCCGATGGAAGGGTGTATGTATGGGCGCCACGAACTTGTAAGTCATTTGCAGCCGGGTGTCCGGGTACTTTTGATCACGTACAGTATGTGAGCAACGCGCCTAATGCACGAGCGACGCGGTTACAGTCGTAACTCGACAATGTTATTGGAAAAACTACCGTAGCGTATGCTTGGTTATGATAATCTACGGTAGCCTACGGTAGTTTTAAAACTCTGGGAGAAAACGGTCTGCAATCTCCGTTAGGGTAGGCTGTTTTACATTTATCTGTAGGCAGAAACGAAATTGTAGCAGAGCACCAGGTGAGTGGAAGGACAGAGTTACGTGGATTATCCTTCGCAGTATTTATTAGGGAAAAAAACCACAATTTTCCTCAATAGTTATCAGGCAACACAGTGAAATTAAGAATCCAATGAAATCAGATGTAGCTACTGATTAAAAATTTAAAGAAACCGCAATCAAAATCAAGCTTCATAACCAGTTAGTTCAGATATTTTTTCAAATTTCAGCTGACACGTTTTATTACGGTTTTAACCTACTTACAGGATGACTTCAGCAACGCTGTCCTAACAGCTATTTGACAACTGCTGGGGACGCTGATGTCGGAGTCTCGCCGCATTCAACAACACATCCAACTTTGCCGACAGGCCACTACTGATTATAGTCGCGGAGGAACATCCGTGCCCTCTACACGTTACTCGGTGCTGGAAATCCATGCGGCAGCTGAGAAATTCATATGCCATGCGGGCATCAAGTGGGGGCGGTTCTGTCGAGGGCATCACGGCACAAAAATAATGGCCACTGACCTCAGTTACGACGAAACGCCCAAATTTCTTAACTTTTGCTTTGGTTCATAGTCTGCTTACTGTTCTCAAGAACGTCTTGGGCGAAACACATATATGCCTCATAGAGTGTGCAGAGTGGAGTTTTGGCGACATACTAGCACAGTTTCTTGCATGAAACAAGAGGTCAGTGATGTAGCTATTCACCGAGGTGACAAACGTCATGGGATACCTCCTAATATGGTAAGGGACCGTCCCTAATAGAAAAAGTGTTACCGGTGCAGGATTTTGTACACGAACTTAAATCTTGATTATGTCCCATAAATGTTCGATGCAGTTCATGTCAGGTGACCTAGGTGGCCAAAGCATTCGCTCGTATTGAACAGAATGTCCTTCAAAACAATTGAACAACAGTGATCCGGTGACTTGACTCACTGTCATCTATATAAAAACTCCATCGCTGTTTGGGAACATGAAGTCCACGAATGGCTGCAGATGGTCAATAACGGTTCAGTTGCAGCAGAGGAACCAGTCCATTCCATCTAAACACAACCCACATCATTAGGGAGCCACCACTAGCTTGCATAGTAACTTGTTGACAACTTGGGTGCATGGCTTCATGGGGTCTATGCCACACTCGAACCCTACATCAGCCCTTACAAACTGAAACCGGAATCCCTCTGACCAGGCTACCGTTTTGCAGTAGTCTAACGTCCAACCAGTACCATCACAAGTCCAGGAGAGCGGCTGCAGACGATGTTGTGCTGTTATTAGCAAATGCGCTGGCATTGGTGGTCCGCTGCCATAGGCCATTAGCGCCGGATTTCACAGCAAAGTCCTAACGGATACGTTCGTCATACGTCCCACATTGAGTTCTGTGGTTGTGGCGGTGTTACTTGTCTGTTAGCAGTGACAGCTCTCGTTTGTTAAGTCCGTGGTGAGACGTAGTGCCTGAAATGTCTTATACACGGCACACTCTTGACATTGCGGATCTCGGAATACTGACTTCCCTAAATATTCCAAAATGGAATGTCCTATGCGTATGGCTCTAACTTCCGCGTTCGAATTCTGTTAATTTACGTCATGCGGCCCCTATCATGGCGGAAACCATTTCACGTGAATCAGCTTAGTACATACGACAGAAGCGCGAATGCACCGCCTTTTATACCTTGTGCACACGATACTACCACCATCTGTATATGTGCACATCGCTGTCCGATGACTTTTGTCAACTCAGAGTACTGTAGTGAGACAGCGCGGGAAATGAGGTTGGGCCAGCTAGTTAAATGCAGGAACTTTCGATTTGGCCAACTGAATAGGTGTCATCAAATAGATGTACCCAGTCAGTCGTGTTATTCCTAACTGATGGTCAAGCGCTGGACATCACACTAGAACCGTGACGGAACGTTCGAAACCGAAGATTCACGTGACATACTAGGAACTTCGATCTCAAGACTACACCGCGCTCTAAAAAGCTGTAGTGAAAAACTGGCAGCGTCACAACACCGCCTTCATCAAAGAGCTCCGCACTCCACCATGAATTTCCCGACCAGGAACTGTAAACTTGGCGTGCCATCAACGCACACTTGGCCAAACGCCTAACGTCATGCTGACAAACGCTAGGGCATATCTTTCATGCAATACAGAGCAACACCATGGAATCATGAGACATTACAGAACCTTTTTTTATAGTGATTAATAGCGGCATATTTTGTTCCCTTCGGACGGATCCTTGGGGATATAGATGAAACCTGGCAAACTGTTTATATGAGCCTACGTAAGGTCGACATGAGTTGGGAACTTCCAGTGTGGGGACGCAGCGAGCTGGCGCAATGGTCCGGTCAGAGACTGGATTGTAATTAGCGATACTGAACTGCGGTTTAACGCCTCATTGGTACCGACATCGCGTGTAGGTGTTCAAACGATAAATGGATGTATCCTCCCTTGCCATGTCCTTACTGCAGTTACAAGTACCCCAAACCTATGTCTCATGATTAAGTAAGTGTACTATGCCCTGGTCGTTAAAAATCTCTATATCTGCGCAACAGTGTGCAGTGCGTGGAAGACACGCACATAGATCATTTATGTTTATACTCGCAAATGGGCCTTAGGAAAAGTGATAGCTTTTATGGGTCTGTATGAGCCATGATCTCCCGTATTTTGTCCTCACGTGAGATGAGCACAGGGGCCAACAGTGTCATTCTTCAGACTGTTGCAAATGCTGGTTCTCTGAACCTCTTAACTAGCGTTTATAGAGAAAAAATTGTCTTCTGGAGCAGTCTCGTCCCGATTGAACCGATAGGGAATAAAAAAAAAAAAACATTGCAGCTCTGAATTTGCCTTTAAGCCGGTATTAAGGGGGTCCCAGAAACTCGATAAGTAATCGAAAATGCTTTCCACAAGCTCTGTCCTTCATGGGTGTGGTACGCTTTCCTAGAGCCTTCTCAAAAACAGTAGTCGGCCGTTCTCCTTCCTGCCAGCTAGGTGTTGTTAAACTGTAATGATAATATTGTCGTTTAGCAATAAAGTGTAGTCCATGAAACAGCAAATGATGAAATATGTGGCACCACGGTCCATGTGTTTTCCTTTAAGTTATCCCAAACCTAGTTGTGAGGTGTCAACGGCCTGAAACTTGGGCGCGGTTGCTTACTAGCTGTTTTGTTCCATGGACGAAGATAACTTTTGTAGTTAAATATTGGTTGCTTCACACGGGTATCTTACATGAGAATGTAGTGGGTGAAATATGAACACTGAAATGAATAACAAAATTTAGAAAGCGACTACTATTGCAGACACTGCGCTCATTTTCCTGTTCTCGTCCGTTCTGTCAGACTTTCGTAGCCTCTGTTGCCCCTGCTACCTGTGGCAAGTGTCCTCGCCCTCCTCCTACTGCAGAGGGAGAGTATTTGGCGGTCACGGCTGTGGCCTGGATAGCGCATAGCTGTCCTTTCTCTCTGACTGCCAGTTCCACAAGACGTATCTGCAACAGGTGCCAGCTCAGAGCGGTACATTAACTTGGCCCCAGCGGTTGCGCGAGACAACACGAACTATTTTTGCGGTGTTGAAGGAACATCAAGTGATCACCTGCTTTGTAGCTACAAAGAGGCGAAAAACACAGTGATTAGAGTTAAATAAATGTGATCAAAGGACAAAAGAACAGGATTTAACGTCCGGCGGCCGGGGTGGCCGAGCGGTTCTAGGCACTACAGTCTGGAACCGCGCGACCGCTACGGTCGCAGGTTCGAATCCTGCCTCGGGTATGGATGTGTGTGATGTCCTTAGGTTAGTAGGGTTTAAGTAGTTCTAAGTTCTAGGGGACTGATGACCTCAAAAGTTAAGTCCCATAGTGCTCAAAGCAATATGAACCATTTTTTTTTTATTTAACGTCTTATCACCGACAAGGTCATGAATGGTGGGCTCCATGTGGTTCCCAAGTTGTGCAGCGACCGTAAACCAAAAATTACCAAATATGCAGCAACCAGTCGCAAAATCATGTTCTATTTATCTAATTTTGCAAATCGATTTCAACTGATTAACAGCCATCATCGATACTTTCAATCAATATGTGCCCTGAGTAGTAATAGTGTCTTTAGCAAAGGTCAGACATAAAGTCATCTTTATGTTTGACCTCTGCTTAAGACAGTATTACTACTCAGAGCACATATTGATTGAAAGTACCTATGATGGCTTTTAATCAGTTGAAATAGATTTGCAAAAGTGAATAAATAAAACATGATTTTGCGTCTAGTTGCTACATATTTGGTAATTTTACCGACAAGGTAAAGGGTATCGGCAGTTTACTTTTCATAGTAGCTATCAGAACTTATTTTGAGCTATCTAAAGAAACTACTAGAAACCCAAATCTTTATGGCCAGAAGTAGAATGTGGATTTGAACGACGTACTCCCGAATTCGAGTCCAGCGTCTATCCACTGCGCCACATACCTCGATTATTTTGCTCAAAACAAACTTATTGAAACACCTGAGTTACAAGTTCACATAGATCTCTTCGCCATTCTACTTTCACTAGTCTCATGAAAACGTGCCGAAACAACACAACCTTGAGGCTCACAAGAAACCATGTACACTTATGTGGCTAGTAACGTAACGTATCATCAAAAGAAGCAGACTGAAAATATTTAGAGATGGACACTAATGGTAGGGCTGAAACGGCGATAATCGTTTGATTCCTAAATCTATTGGGTGTTCAAGGGTTAATGCAAAGAGTGATTAATGACAATATTGTAGAATGCTAACTGTGGCAAAAGGCAAAAGTGAATACTATAATTAGATAGATTAAATGTAATAGCTCTTTGCAGCTTGTTTTTCATCCATGGGATGAATTACTCCTTACGTGTCTTCATCCTAGAAGTGCGAGGGTCGTTCAGTAGATAATGCAAGACATTTTTATCTGGAAGCAATTTGATTTTATTCAGGATCCCAATATACTATTTTGTCCCCCACTCTATTGGCTATAAAACACCATCTTTCAACATAATCTCTGTTCAGTGAGACGTCATTATGCTACTTTACTGGGAAAGATTGCATGCCCGCTTGGTACCACTCCAACGGCCGACGTCAGCGCCAAGGTCTTGCTGCACCAATAATCTCCACATCTCTACGTACTGCTTGTCACGGAGTGTATCTCTCATTGGGCCAAACAGATGGAAATCGGGAGGTGCGAGATTCAGGATGTAGGGTGGATGAGGAAGGACAGTCCAATGAAGTTTTGTGAGCTCCTCTCGGGCCCCTGCTTTGTCATGGAGCTGGAGAAGTTCGTTTACATTTTTGTGGCGACGCATACTCTGAAATCATTTCTTCAATTTTCTGAGGGTAGCACAGTGCACTTCAGAGATGGTCTCGGCACCGTGAGGCAGCTCATCAAACAGAATAACCTCTTTAGAATCCCAGATGACCGTCTCCATGTTTTTACCGGCTGAGAGTGCGGCGGTGTGGCGCTGCTCCATGGATTGCCGTTTCGTTTCCGGCTCGAAATGATGAACCCATATTTCATCGCCTGTCACTATGTCTGACAAAAAATTGTCACTATTAGCCTTGTGACGCGAAGCACTTCCCTGCAGACGTTCCTTCGTTACTCTGTTAGGTGGCGAGGAACCCAACGGGCACACAGCTTTGACTAACCCAACTTGTAGACGAGTGTCAGCACTACCAAGAGAGCAGTGTGATGTTTGTTTGTGATCCGTTGATAACCTCGGATGAGATATACGAGAGTGAGTCATATTAAAACCTTAAATTTGTAATAACAAATCGAAATTTCGCTTAGTTATCCTGTACGTTAGTAAGCGTGCTACAAACAGCGTGCAGAATGGCCTGTAGGTGGCAGCATAATGCAGATGCACACATATCGTCGCAGTATCAGTATAAAGATCGCCGCCCCACTTGCGACTTGCACCAGAGAAGAACAGCGTTCTGTTATTCGGTTTTTGCGTTGTGAAGGCGTGAAACCTATTGAAATTCGTCGACGAATGAAAGGTCAGTGCAGTGATGCATGTTTGTCACGGCAGCAAGACTACGAAAGGAGTAGGAAGTTCGCAAATGGTGTGACTTCAATGGAAGATGCTCCTCGTCCAGGTCAGGCACAACCAGTTGAGTCTCCACAGAACATCGCAGCAGTTGAAGCCATAGTGAAGGAAAACCGCCAAGTGACACTTAACGACATTGCAGCATGTTTACAGATTAGTCATGGGTCAGCACACCACATTGTGCGTGATGTACTCCAGTTTCACAAAGTGTCTGCAAGTTGGGTGCCACAGCAGCTGACTACTGAAAGGAGAGAACGATGTGTTGCTGCTTGTGAAGAACTTCTTCGGCGCTTTGAACGAAAAGGTGATGGCTTCCTTGCAAGAATCTTTACTGGGTACGAAACCTGAGTTCACTTCCACCAACCGTAAACGAAGAGAGCGAGCAAGGAATGGCGCCATTCCTCATCACCAAGTGATTTCCATATGTTTGGACCACTCAAAGACGCAATGGGAGGAAAGAAGTTCCGTTCTGATAAAGAGGTACGCCATACGGTACGTGAGTGGTAGCGCGGACTACCAAAAGAATTTTTTTCTAAAGGAATTTATGCACTTTGTAAGTGCTGGAGGACTTGCAATGAGCCTGGGGGAGGTTATGTTGGAAGGTGATACAGCTTTGTACCACTTCTGCACAATAAATAATATTTTAAAAAAATTTAAGAGTTTCATTTGACTCACCCTTGTAGGATAATGCAGTGCCTATGTTATTCCGAATTGCGATGCAACGTTCCTTCGAACATGCAGCCATTATGAAATACATGAATGCTGTATAATAGAATGAAGACAGCGGAAATTTGTGCCGGACCGAGACTCGAACTCGGATTTCCTGCTTATCGCAAGCGGTCGCCTTACCACCCTTTTTTTCCTTGGGGAAGTTCTCTGCCAACTTTTTTTTCCTCTGACCGCTTGTTGTTCGCTTTAATTATTTATTTATTTAGTTTTTTTAAACATGAGAAGGTAATATAAACTTTATTTACAAACAAACAATACACCAAATCAACATAATGTCAGCATAATGTCAGTGGGGCAACCCTGACCGTCCCTGTTAAGCAGATGGAGGGTAGGGATGGAGGGGACACGAGTACGTGGAGGTCACCTCCAACTCGATGGCAGGGCCGAAGGAAGAGTGGGCAGTGGTGGACCACACGAAGCCTGGCCATTGGGTCCCCAGCACCACCAACCAGCCGGAAGATGACAAGAAGGGACAACCAGAGAAGTAGCTACTTAACAGTAACCATGAAATTTCATCGCGTGACACGCCAGTGGTATGTATAAGGAGACGGGAATAGAAAACAAGGACAGTGCGGTATAAGACACTGCGCCCGCCAGGGGCTTGAAATAACGTGAGGGAAGTGTTAGTAGTGCACCCGACAGCACTAGACCCAACCTTATCAGGTACATTCCAGCTCAGCGAGGGATCGCGTAAAATCTCACAGAGGTAACTGACGAAATAGGAGTGTTCAATCACTGCATGCCTATTCTGTAGGAGGGTCCAAAGACTGAGCCGCGGTTAATCCCCGACTCTGTGAAGGTAGGCGACTGTCCATCCATAGTCCAGACTACCGCATGAGTCTTGGCTTCAGAAAAACACACGTCATCCGGGCGAATGAAGCGTATGGTTCGACAACAGGTAGAAGGCGCAGAGGGAACAGGCGACCATTTGCTGCCTCAGTGTCCAGACTTCACCAACAAAGGCGCAACTCAGACGATGGGCGTCATCGTCGACCGAGTGAAAGTTGGAGCATGGATCGCATGTAAACGCTTGTTACTGATGAGTTTTCCACAAACAATGTGATATCATGTCACCTGGCCTGATCTTGGGAGGTATGGCTGATTAAGATTAAATCACACCGCCGTCCACCTCGTTAATGGAAAGGTTGCAAGGTACTCCTACCAGTAACTGAATGTAGAAATCCTACGGATGTGGGGTGCACGTACATGAGTGGCCAGGGCGGCATAGCTAATGTCCACAAAAAGAGAGACGCGCAAATACAGGCGCAACTTATCGTACCTACACTGGCGGGGAGATGGAGGCCGGCGTGTAAATGTTCAAGAGTTGTCGCGTAGGTGAGTATCCCGTGACCGATCACTGGTGCTCAGATATAAGTCCGCCGCACGACACGGGACGTTTGTGAGCCCAAGTCCCGCAGCTTTCCGGGGGAGGGCGAGTGTTTCATATTTGACTTTAAAATGTTACAAGCAGTCAGGGCGTAGCCCAACTCGGTCTGCAGGCTGCGAAGTCGGAAGGACCTATGCTATATGTGCTAGCTTGGAAACTACATGCACGTTCAGATATTTCACACGTTACAAAGCATCAAGGCAACAGAGGCGGTGGTACCGAACAGTCGTGAGGGTGACTTGGAGGGCGCGCCGGAAGTTAACCGCTGCGGTGCGACGGCTCGTGAACGTAAAGACAGTGCCAAGGAATCTGAAGCTCTGGACGCGAGACAGGCGCCACTCCTTCTGGAGTGAGTCACGGCCAATTGCCATCGCCGTAGATATGATAACACTCAAAGCACCCTGGCTGCCACGTCCCCGTACAAAGAGATCAGATCAAGCATCCTTGTGGTCTCTTCCTGTGGAAGTACCACCAACAACAGGACGTCTGCATAGGCACGACAGCGGAACGTGTATTGCCGCAGGGTGAATCCTGAAAAGTGCGTCACGAGGCTCCCAGTAAGTGACTCCAGGGCGAGAGCGTAGAGGAGCGTTTATAGCGGGAATCCCTGACGTAAGGAATGGCAAGTTGGTACCGGTCAGGTGATACGACCGTTAGCCTGGCCAAGGGAGTGAGCGTTGGCGTAGAGACGTTGTAGGGTGCCAGTGACGGTGGGCGGGAAGCCCGTCCGCTCCACGACAGTGAAGACGGAACCATGTCGCTCCTGATCAAAATCACTGTGAAAATTGACGGCCAGTATAGCTGCACCTAGCTGCTACAGCAATCACATCTCGACATTCCACCAGTGGCCGTCTGGGCACTGACTGGTTCATCTGGTGTCGTCTGTCCCGTGGATAGTATAATCTGAAGGAGCCAATGGCATCGTGTTGCCAAAATATGTGCAAATAAGATGTAGTCGGCACTGAGTTAGGTAAGGGGGCGGTAACTGACAGCTGTATTTCGCCACGATGGCCTATGAACTGAGATGATAATGCCTTCGACAAATGATGGCGGAACCGTGGAGGCTGTCGTCAACAGTCCATGGAACAGCTTCGGCGCCTTCAAATCCTGGAAAGCCCGGTAATATTGATGTGAAGAGGGGGGAGGGGGGGTCATCCCCGTCAGGCGATTTGTTTGGAGCAACCTTCGCTATCGCATCCTTCACGTCATCACAGGTGATGTTCTCCATCAGGCGGCTGGTCCCGGCGGAGGTTCGAGTCCTCCATCGGGCATCGGTGTGTGTATGTGTGTGTGTGTCCTTAGGATAATTTAGGATAAGTAGTGTGTAAGGTTAGGGACTGATGACCTTAGCAGTTAAGTCCCATAAGATTTCACACACATTTGAACATTTTGTCCTCCATCAGGTTTTCTGCTTCGATGCCCGAGATGGTGCGAGTGATGTGGGACAAAACCGGCTCCTAGTCATGAGCTTCATGTTGCTTGCACTAAATTTGAATTTTGAATTTGAATTATTGCTCATTTGGAGACCTGTTGCCTTACATTTTATAACAAGCCGTTCATTAAAGCTTTTCTCTAGATTACGAAAAATACACTCCTGGAAATGGAAAAAAGAACACATTGACACCGGTGTGTCAGACCCACCATACTTGCTCCGAACACTGCGAGAGGGCTGTATAAGCAATGATCACACGCACGGCACAGCGGACACACCAGGAACCGCGGTGTTGGCCGTCGAATGGCGCTAGCTGCGCAGCATTTGTGCACCGCCGCCGTCAGTGTCAGCCAGTTTGCCGTGGCATACGGAGCTCCATAGCAGTCTTTAACACTGGTAGCATGCCGCGACAGCGTGGACGTGAACCGTATGTGCAGTTGACGGACTTTGAGCGAGGGCGTATAGTGGGCATGCGGGAGGCCGGGTGGACGTACCGCCGAATTGCTCAACACGTGGGGCGTGAGGTCTCCACAGTACATCGATGTTGTCGCCAGTGGTCGGCGGAAGGTGCACGTGCCCGTCGACCTGGGACCGGACCGCAGCGACGCACGGATGCACGCCAAGACCGTAGGATCCTACGCAGTGCCGTAGGGGACCGCACCGCCACTTCCCAGCAAATTAGGGACACTGTTGCTCCTGGGGTATCGGCGAGGACCATTCGCAACCGTCTCCATGAAGCTGGGCTACGGTCCCGCACACCGTTAGGCCGTCTTCCGTTCACGCCCCAACATCGTGCAGCCCGCCTCCAGTGGTGTCGCAACAGGCGTGAATGGAGGGACGAATGGTCACGTGTCGTCTTCAGCGATGAGAGTCGCTTCTGCCTTGGTGCCATTGATGGTCGTATGCGTGTTTGGCGCCGTGCAGGTGAGCGCCACAATCAGGACTGCATACGACCGAGGCACACAGGGCCAACACCCGGCATCATGGTGTGGGGAACGATCTCCTACACTGGCCGTACACCTCTGGTGATCGTCGAGGGGACACTGAATAGTGCACGGTACATCCAAACCGTCATCGAACCCATCGTTCTACCATTCCTAGACCGGCAAGGGAACTTGCTGTTCCAACAGGACAATGCACGTCCGCATGTATCCCGTGCCACCCAACGTGCTCTAGAAGGTGTAAGTCAACTACCCTGGCCAGCAAGGTCTCCAGATCTGTCCCCCATTGAGCATGTTTGGGACTGGATGAAGCGTCGTCTCACGCGGTCTGCACGTCCAGCACGAACGCTGGTCCAACTGAGGCGCCAGGTGGAAATGGCATGGCAAGCCGTTCCACAGGACTACATCCAGCATCTCTACGATCGTCTCCATAGGAGCATAGCAACCTGCATTGCTACGAAAGGTGGATATACACTGTACTAGTGCCGACATTGTGCATGCTCTGTTGCCTGTGTCTATGTGCCTGTGGTTCTGTCAGTGTGATCATGTGATGTATCTGACCCCAGGAATGTGTCAATAAAGTTTCCCCTTCCTGGGACAATGAATTCACGGTGTTCTTATTTCAATTTCCAGGAGTGTATTCCTTATTACAAACAGCAATTATTGCTTTCAGCAATTGCAATGGAAGTAATAGTATATTAAAAATACATTAGAAACCAAAAGAAGAATGATGACAGTAGATAGGAAATACTTGAATAGAAAAAGAGATAGAAATGTTACCCTATCTGAGACACCCTGATCTGAAAGCCTTGCAGTCCTGGTTTGCTAAAGGTTAATTTGCGGTTTTATATTTCTAAACACTATTTACTTTATGTGTCCCGAATTTTACCTGTTATGTTGCTTATATACTACGTATTCAGTTACAAGTGTTACATCCCAACAGCGGTATAATGGCCGCGGGATGGATATTCCTGCTGTTCATACTTAACCCAGAACAGGTTTACAGGATTTATTGCATTACAGTGTTTGTTCTAATACAATTTAATTATTGTACATGTTGTGTAAGATTGTCTGTGGTACGTGATGGTGAAACTGTGTGTGTGTGTGTGTGTGTGTGTGTGTGTGTATTGCTGTTTGTGTTGGTGTGCGACTTGGGACTGCTGTCTTATGCGCTTCTTTGTGTTGCAGTGTTCTGTTATACGGCCACGTCTGTCTGTATTCATCATGTAATGTCCTTGAGACATCAACTGCGAATTTATTTATTATCTCCCACTTGTCTTTGTATTGCCCGTATCACGTCTTTGTTGTACTGCGTTGGTGTCGATTTGCTCCTCTGTATCTGTGACAGTGAAAAAGTATGTCTTCTGGGGATCCATATTTTCCACATGTAGAAGTAGGGCTCTGGCTGCAGCCAACGCTGTGTAAGTGCGCTTGGTAAGGGCCGTTCCCTGATGTCCGGGGAGAAATGATGTATCCTACGGTCGCTTGACTCTGATTCCCTTTGCCAGGTATCCATCCGCCATTTAACGAGTTGGCGCTTCTAATTGATGTCCTATTCGGTAATCTCGATTGCCTTATCCTGTCTCCTCCTCCTCGGCCAGTACACTGCAGCCCGAAACTGAATAGTTATGTCGATAGGGAAGGTTCCGAGCACCACGCAGAGTGATTTCACTGACGTGGTGTTTTAAGCTCCTGACAGTCTTACCAGGGCACTTCTCTGCCCTTGCCGCACGATGTTCTTATTTCTCGTCAGACGTACTCGAATGAGCTATGCAGTGGCTGAAAAACAGAGTCACAGAGCGCGCAATGTTAAGTTCTCAATGTGCGTTACGGTACCCTGAAGTGTTTTACGTTCCGCCTGGCTTGCTTCTACACAATCTTGGCAGCTCTGCCACTCGTTGTTGTGATTTGATCGTCGAAGGACATCGTTCGTCGAGTTGCACACCAAGATATTGAGTTTTCCGTATACTAAAGTCGTGTAGTTTTATGGTCGGATTACTTTGTAGCGTTCCATTGAATAGAATATGAACTGTTTTGTTAAAGTCAGCTGAAGTTTATGACGTTTGCACCAAAGGCTGATACTCGTGAGTAACCGTGTTGAACGGTGTTCTAATTACGCTCTTGAGTCCTCGGAGACCACCACCAGCAGGCCATCTGCGTATTCTATCGTCCCATTCGCACGGTTATCGCCATCCAGTTGATGTAAGAGGGGTTCGAAGGCTCTATCCCAAAAGACGCAGCCGCAGATTGATCCTTGAAGGCAATCTTTGGTCATTCTTTTAATCACTTTCTGACGTCCCGGGCGCCATTCGACCAGTCGGAAAGGCAATCGTTGAGGGCCTTAGGTACCTGCATCTCTCTGAGTCTTAAAAACATTGTGGGTCAGCAGAGATTATGGAAGACCTCCAAAATGTCTATTCGAAAAGCAGCTGCGTATTAGCTTTCTATTTTATTAACAGTGGTTAAAACCTGTACATTTTGTGCCCTGAAACCGAATTTGTGTGGACTAAGGCCAAGGAGCTCCCTGTGCGATTGCAAGCGTTCGCACAGAAGTCGGTTCTGGACTTTGGTTAATGTATTAATTAAGTGTATAGGCCTTTACGTTCTTGAATCTGGGATATCCTTATCCTCTGGTTTTTTAATTACGACGGCATCTGCTATTTTACAGCCGTAGCGCTTCGTTGAGTACATCCGTCAGGCATGGAACTATCTGTGGAACGACAATTTTCGCTATCTCGGAGTGGATACCATCCGGCCTGGGGGCCACTTTTGTTCTTTAGTTTGGCAATCGCAAGAGAAACCTCTTCCTATGCAAAGAGAATAATGCCGGAACCATTTTCATAGCAAGAATTCATTAAGGCTCGCCGTACAGTTTGAATTTGTCCATTCGGTTGTTGCTCGTCACCGAGGAGAAGTTTTTTTAGAAGAAATTCCGCAGAACTTCTCCATCCCTCTGTTGTGATCTTCTCATCTCGTCTCAGCGTTGCTAAGAGTAGAAGCGTCTTCAGGCGCTCCGTTTGTATTATGAAGGGTTCCCCCAAATGTTGGTTTGGAGTTGTTTTTGCACCTGTCGGTTCCAATGCTCTTCTCGTGTTTTTTCTAACTCTTCTTTGTAGCGCTGTTTTGCTTCACTAAATTGTGCGAGTTTTTGCTCTTTGATACTATTTCCGTTTGCTTCTTGCATCTTTGCGCATCCTTGTTAGCTTTCTAGTCCAGCCTTCGTCCTGCTTCAGTGGTCGGAATTGCAGCCGTTTGCCCTTTCTGTAGTAAGTCAGTCAAATTATACGCTTTATAATTCACTGACTCCTCAACTGCATGTAGACGTCAGTCATCTGTCTTATTTTGCCCAGTCAACCTTATGAAATAAAAATCGCTGATGTCCTGTGTATGTGTGTATATCTGTGTGCTTATGTTCATGATGATAGAGTTGGGGTCACTATGCGTAACGCCATCCATGACCTCCCACCCCGTTATAAGTGGCAGTGAATTAGCAAAAATGTTCAAATGTGTGTGAAATCTTATGGGACTTAACTGCTAAGGTCATCAGTCCTTAAGCTTTCACACTACTTAGCCCAAATTATCCTAAGGACAAACACACACACACCCGTGCCCGAGGGAGGACTCGACCCTCCGCCGGGACCAGCCGCACAGTCCACGACTGCAGTGAATTAGCATTTGCAATAGTTTTGTCAGTCGTGCTGCAGGCTCCCTATGGCGCAGGGGAGGTGGGTGGCTGATTCAGACTGTTGGCTATGTAGAGGTTGTGTTCATTTAGCACCTCATGGACTTGGTCCCACCGGTTGCCCGGTGTGTTAGTGTGTCATATAGCCGACCTAGCGTTTATGTCTGCAGGTACTAGTAAGTTTCTGTTATTGTCATATTCGACAACGTCTGTGATGTAACTGAGATGTGGTTCAATGTCGTGCAAATACAGCTTATATAATGACGCAATTATCCACTTCTTGCCTTCGTGCACTACTTCCACTGTTGCGACGTTTTCGGTAAATGGATGAACGATCTGTGTAACTGTAAGGTATCTATTTGTGACAACGATCGCAGCCTTCGCATTGGAAGTACCTTTTACGATGATTTGTTTGTGGTCAAAACCTACTGGTTTGCCTCTTCTGGTGCACGGCTCATGCAAGCAGACCATGTTCGCGTGCAATTCATGCACTAGTCTAGGTAGCTCCATAACAGCTAGTATCTGATCGTTTGCACTCGGTTGTATGAGTTTCATACAAAACATTTGTATATTCTTGATCGTAATCGAAGTATACTCCCATGGGGCCTCGCAGTGTCTTTGCATACATTTCCTAGAATGAACTTTTCGCCCCTTCTGCTGTAGGCTTTGTGCAGTAACGTAGTCAGTTCCTTAATGTCTATGGGTATATTTGCTGATTTCAGCAAAAGTCTGTCTGCACGCTCGTCGGATAGCAGATTATGGAACCTTTCGAGTTGCCGGTTGTAGTCACAAGTCACAATGCTGTTTGAAAGGTGTACCTGTTTTCTAGCCTCGTAAGATGTATATCTTCTTTCAGCTTTAAAATGTCGTTTGTTCCCCAAGTTCTGTGTTCTTTGTCGGGATCTAATCGTTCTCTCGTTGTCTGTTCGGGTTGCGTGTCTGTTATGTGTGTCTGTATTTCCTGTTTCGTGTGGTGTTCTTGTTTGCGTTCGAGCTTATGTGATTGACTTTGTGTTGAGTTGTCTGTGTTCGTTTGGAAACCGCAAATTTTCATTTTTCTCCCTTCCGTGCAGTACATCAAGATGCTTTGTGATATTGTGTGCTGTGTTACTTGTGTTTGTGAACCCCTCTGAGATGAACGTCACTGGTTTCATGTAGGTTCTGCACTTTTCGGTGTTGTATAGACTGTTGTGTTTCAGTGTGTCATGCTAGTGTTGTGTCGCGATGCTTTTCCCTATGTTTGTGTTTTTGGTGTATCCTTGGGTGTCTGTGCAAGTTTCGTGATCTGTATATTTATTGTTCTTGCTTGTGATGTCTACGCTTTCCACAATCATTACTCACTAATTTTATTTGTAATTATTCTTAAAAAAAAGCATGTCTGCATGGTAGCTGTAACATCCACGAGATAAATTTTAGCTACAGTGGGACGAGAGAAAATTATGCCTCTAACAGTTACAAACATGATCTATTCGACGTATGAAAAAACAGTGAAAACGAATGAAAACGATGATAAATATTAATTATTTATATAATATTCTATGATGTAATTGGACATATCGATGTGTATCCTACAAAGACAATGATAATTGTAAATTCCTTTTGTGACCTGCGTTTGTCTTCCTTTTTTTTACCTTTTGTTGGTTGGCTTTTGTAGGTTGCGGACGCATATCGAACTGAGGTGTGTTAAGAAACTGTAATTATTTGTTAATTATTACTTGAAAATAAAGTTCATTATTATTATAAATATGAGTGAATAATTATTTGTAACTTTAATTCCTCTCTCAGTAAGCATTATCTGTGTTAATTATTTCTTTCCGCTGCAAGCACCGCAGCCATTGATGATAGCGATTTGTATCGCGTTTTTGTCTGTGTTTTCCTTAGAAACAAATCAAATGTTTGCTTGATGAAGTGTAAATAGTGCACAGTACGAAAGTAGGTTTTATAGAGTTTAATAAGCATTTCAAATATTTACTTATTTGCTCTAACAATAGAAAGTCTGTATCAATTGTCTGCCGCCATCTTAACAATTATCTCAGCGGCAAATTCAAATTTAAATTACGCAACTGTGCAGAATAAATGTCGAAGGTAATACAAATGTGTGAAAATAAATGTGCACCGGTGGTCCCGAACTCATTTTAATGAAAATGATTCGAATAAGATTGGTTCTTTAAAAACAGTGCTCATAGCACGATCCTTATAAGAAAGTTTTCTAGCTGATAATCGGTGGTTTTAGTGATCATTTTGCTGAAGATAACTGCTTCCATCTTAATCAATATTTGTAAGGAATCTGTTGTATGAACTGTGATTTAGTGACACTTACACAACTTACAGACAACACTTAAACACGTCGACAACTTGGAGTTCTTTAGCAACTTGATCAAATCTTTAGCCGGGAGAAAAATTATTTAGTAATTACTCAATGTAATAAAATAAGATTATCATTTTCATGTACAAATTAGTTAAATACCAAACCACTAAATAACACAGCAAACGCCACATAGCTCATTGGTACAATTCCCGTTTTAGGTGCCTGGCTACCTCGTAGTACGTGTTATCTTGCATGCACAGTAGGTCGATGGCTTCCGTTTCCTGTAAGTAATGACGCTGAACAGCGTCGCTGGCAACCAATGACGGGAGGATTCCAATATCATCGAACGTGGCCGGGAGAAGACCCATTTTTTGCCGCCATGAAATTGCGCGGCGCCATGGCCTCGCCATGGTAACTGGAGACTTGTGTTTCCTGTGGTGAATGTCTTTGTATGCATACGGGACTTTCATATTCGAAGGCTAAACTCAAAAATTTTGTTCATCGTACGCTTGTTTTTCGGCCGTATATTAAATTTAAGCTTCACTTCTTCGTCAGACATTTCTCTGGTGACGTCCTCATTGAGATTAATCTCGTACAGTTCCTTCATGGAATTCTTGTCTGAAATAGACGTGGAGACATTGTATATGACCATTAGCGGTATGTTTTTTCGGACCTCTTCGCATTTGATGTCCTTTAACGGCGATGTTTTCTCTACGATTTTCATGGCATCCGTATTCGTCTCGGTTTCGATAACAACTGTGTTTATTGTTGTTCTGATCGACTTTATTTTGATTTTGCCCTTACCTGAATTAGGGTTTTAGTTAATGTCTCTCGTACCACCCGTGTATCCTGATTGTTTGCTTAAAAACCAGAACACTTGTTTTGTTTGCCTTCACTTTCTCGCCTCGGGCATGGATGTGTGTGATGTCCTTAGGTTAGTTAGGTTTAATTAGTTCTAAGTTCTAGGCGACTGATAACCTCAGAAGTTAAGGCGCAGGAACTGAAGTTTTACCCGGGTACTAGTGTTGTTGATGTTATTCGTAGCCACACGTTACGTGAAACTGTAGACTGCCGCTGGTGAGAATTCCGCCGGTAGACAACAGAAGGACGACAGCCGGTAGCGCCGCTCGCTGGGTGTACCTGGAATCCACTGCTGCTATCATGCGGCTATTGCTCCTCCACGGGTGCCGCAGGCAACTGCGTGGGATCCAGTGCTTCCTCGACGACGTCGCTCCATGACGGTGTCGTCGCCGCCTCAGATTTGTCCATACGATCCAAGGTAAATACTGCCGAGCCATGAGTGTGGCGGAGTTTCTCCAGATCTTCGGCTTGCCCAGGCACTTGTCACTGCTGGTCCGTCTGCCAAAGTAACATCGTGCTCCTCTTCATCTTGAGAAAACACCGATGTGTCACCACGTCCATCGGTCACTGAACAACGGATGCGAGACAGGGCATCTGGTCAGGGGTCGTACGGAGCCGCCGCTTGCGCTTCTTTGGTAACCGCTGCTTGAGGACCAGACTTTCATTATAGGAAGACGGGTGGGTGTCCCGACGTTCCGACACAAAAACCCTCGTAAGAACAACAGGTGTTGAAAGTTCCATCGAAGCGTCTAGCACGGCGTAGGCCTCGATGACGATTGTTCAAGCGTCACGTTTTGACCTTTCTCTTGGTCAACGGTTTTGTTCTTGCGCTCTGTTCGGCCATTCCTGACAACATCGTGGAATAGTGGCATCGCTCCAGTTTAAATGTCGAGTGATTCGCCAATAACTCCAACTGCATTCTTTCGTGCGCTTGTCTATGAGGCATAGTTACTGCTCAACTGAGTACAGGGAATGAAATTTGCAATGAATCTATGCCCTGGTATCAGCATGTCCCGTTTTTATTATCCTCGCCAGATGCGCCGAGAAATTGGCTGCAGTGTGACATTCATCCATCGGCCGGCAAAGTTTACAATTTTGCGTTTTCCATCGATACCTGTATGAATATCAATTGGTAACCAATTTACATAGCTCTTTCGTGGTGTCTCGTCTCTTTTCTTTTTTTTTTGTCAGAGAGGATTTCATGTGCAAATACGGTCCTGCGGACAGTGAATCTTTACATTAGCATCGGAAATAATAGCAAAAAGAAAATGGCTTGGTATAGATATTGAGCCGTGGCGTCCGTAGTATCTCTGACATGAGTAAGATCGATTTCCTAGTGCAGAGGTTTGTCTTTGGGCTTGGGCCGTCTCGAGATATAAGGGAGCGCCGACAACGAGTAAGGCGGGGGGGGGGGGGGGGAGGGGGGGAGGGGAGAGAGAGGACACAACGGTGTGCGAGTCGGCGATTGGCGGACGGACAGAAGCGAAGGAGGCGTGCCTGAGGCCGGGGGGCGGTTGTCACGTCGTCGTACTGGAGTCGGCGGGAGTTGGTTGGCGCTGTGAATTCCCAGGCAACCTCGTGAGCTGTAAATGTGCCCGACACTCTGTTATACTCTTTCGAAGCGTTGGTCTGGTATCTTCGCAAAATCAGCATCAAGACACCCAGTTAAGTACGCCAATTATTAAGAGTGCTTAGTTAACAGTGATTGTGATCGCTCTTGGTACACTAAGGCGTTGCACGACGTGTGATTTTAAGTTTGTTCCAATTCATTTGAGGTCTGCTACTAAGCGTGTGCTCTGCTTCCGCACAATATTGACGTATTTGCAGATGTGTGTCATGAAGTTCTAGTGATTCCTGGTTCTCGTGAGCCAATTCATTTCCCACTCTTAGAGTTTGTTATCAAGTACTGTTGTTTCACAACAAATGGATTTATGAATTTTAAGAATCGGAATGTGTGGACTAATGAAAAACCCTACGTAATTTCAGAAAAAATGCATCAGCACCGTTTCTCAGAAAATGAATTGGTAGATGATGATGGCAACAGAACAATACGGAAATAATGTCCTACCACAGAAATTAAAATGAATTCATTATCAGAACTTCCTCGTTAACGTATTATCTACCTTTCGGGAAGACGTACGATGTGGACGAAAACACAACGACGCAGTAGCACCACTTAGCAGCAGTGTGCGTGAATATCTGACGCTCATGTTTCGTGTACAGTAGATTGACCATGGAGGCCCAAGAAGTTGCTCTCATCGCTTCCGAGACCTTAGTCCAGACTTTTGGCTATGTGGATACTAAAAGGAATAGGTCTACGCCACCTCATTTAATGATGTGGAAAAACTGTTGGATCGAGTCTTCTATACATATGAGCACATACAATCGGCTAATTTACAAAGAGAAAGAGAGAAATTCCTTACCCAAAGCGCAGAAGGAGGCATTGCTATGAATGAACTTGACTTTGGGCGGCTCCTATGACCAGCTGTTGGGATCCCAGAAACTTTCCATGTTTAGAGGACTTACTTTTCTTGCTGCCATAGGCACTACCACCTCCGAAAAGTTTTTACTAACACCGCATATGCAGCGAGAGTGAATCACAGAGCACTCAGTGATTTTCAGTGGTAGATTCTACAAAAATAGATGTTATACATCACGGAAACAATAATACGCTGCTGTGCGAAACCTAACAGCGAAAAGAACTTTAACGTGATGTTACTGCTAAGTAACGTAGGTAGATGAAACTTAGACCATGCATGGAAATAACTGAAAGAAATATGTAATGAGGCGAACAAGTATGACACTTTTATTAAAAGAAAATAATTACACTGATGTCAAGACGATTTATGGTGGTCTGCTGAACATTAAAAGAGATACGAATAATTCTTAATAGAGTGTATGCTAAACACTCACTATGCCCATGCAACATTATGCCTCCCCACAGCAGAACACCAGAACCATCAAAACGATCATGTTCGACAATGTTATTTGGTGGATTACGTGGTTCTGCCGCTCGCCACATGAGGATAAGTACATGGTCGTGTTGGTGGTCCAGGTGTCATGGTGTGGGGAGGCATAATGCTGCTGGGGCGTACTGACTCTTTGAACACTACTCATTCATAGGTCAACTTTATTTTGACAATGGGTGACAAAGTGCGACCGCATCGAACAGCGCAAGTGCAGCAGCTCTTGGAACGACAGGGCATTCGGCGAATGGACTTAAAACCCACGGAGTTGTAGTGGGACATGCTGGGGAGACGTGTTGCACCAGGATCATCCTCAGACGACCACCGGCAGCTGGTGGATGAACACATTAACACTTAGGCGGCCAGCATGAGAGCACGCTGCAGAGCGTGCAGTAGCGACCATGGTGAACATGCGAGGTGCGACAATAAAGTAATGAGACTGATTTTCCTTGCAAGATGTGGCAACCCTGGAGGCTTGCATAGGCACAATATCTTTGACCTTGGTCTATAGGCTGCTTCTAGTCCAAGCGGTACGTTAATGCAACTGCTCAGTCGTGAGTTGTTCTGTAATAAGATAACACGTGTTGTAAGGTGTCAGGCAAATCCAACACCTTCCATGAAAATCCTGACATACTAAGCAAATCTAGTAGTAAGTCACATAGCTCCGAATAAATCGTCACATTAAATTAACCAAAGTAATACGAGTAACGAGTGAGCAAATGGAATACCACAGACTAACACAAGAATGCCTAAATGCATGTCGAACCTTCCCACCGTGAGACCGACGCAGTTCCAAGGGGAGAACGAGAACAGAAGCCGAGAGCAGAACCGTGTTAAGCTAGAAGGCCCTACAATAAGGGACGGACTGGACACCCACGTCTCCAGCCTACCTCTACCACCCGCACGTTTTAGCGTGAGACTTTTTCGCGTCTCTGTTACGCCAAGGACCACCCCCCAGCCCATGTTAAAAGCTAGAGCCCTCCAGAAAACAGTATAGATCTTACGATAACACAAAAAGGGCCACTACCACCCGCAAGTTTTAGCGTGAGACTTTTTTGCATGTCTGTTACATTAGGACCACCCCCAGCCCATGTTAAAAGATAGAGCCCTCCAGAAGAACAGTATAGATCTTGCGATAACGCTAAAAGGACCACACCAGCTGCAGGTTTTATCGTGAAACTTTTTTGCGTCTCTGTTACGTTGCAAACTTTAAAAACATTGCCCCACCACGAAAAGTATAAAGTTTCTCATTGGATAGACAGAATGTTTGTAGCCGGAGCTTAAGGTTAACATTGAGACCCTGATTGGACAGATGAAAACAAAGCCAGATAGGTTTTTTAAACCAACTTCGGTAAATTGTAGTAAGGAGAAGTTAGGAAAGAGTTGCTTCCGAGATGGCGAGGTCAGCGGAGCTGTGCTGCCCGCCGCTGCCCTGACGCTCCCTAAACACCGACAAGGTAATGAACGCACGCGATGCCGCATTTTTGAGCGCATAAGATTTCATTCAGAACTGCAGAAGTCTCATCTGTTACACCTCCTTTTTGAGTAATACTAGTGTCGATCGTTAATTAAAACTCATGGTGTTCACATTTGCCACTTGAAGAAAAATCTGAAACGCGATGATTTCTCTGTTATATAATTATTGAGAAGCCACATCAGCCACTGTAATTTACGACAAGTTAGATAAGTAATTAAAGATAATTTAGGGTCACTGTAGACCATTTTGATAGTTTTCTCTTTTGTGAAACTTAAATTAAACCTAGATTATAGATGTGATATGGCATAGGTCATCCTTCGATCGATTGTAGAACTTGGAAACCCATTCAGGGAATAATCGTTCACATTTTTGTTGAACACAGTTGGTTTTTACCATCCTGTATTAAAATATTTCCTTTTATCAATAGTGCAATTTATAAACAATGTTTTGTGAGTAGAATAAAATTTCCAATGGTAAAAGTAACTGCTTTTTCGACGTTATTTTACCATCTAACTAAAAATAGGAAAGCCTTGAACCCCTTCCACCAAATTTAGTTAGTATTAAGATTCTTTTACAGGGAGTGCAGTGGAGCTGACGCTGAGATCATTAAGTATTTGGTTACATCATCGCTAGTCTCACTGAACTATTCTGAATTCTACATGTCATGTGTGGTCTGGCGTCTCCTTACCAGCAACAGGTCCCAGGTTCAAACTAGTTAATTCCCTAAAAAACACGCTCAGAGTGTCGTTGCGCGAAAGTGGTAGGGAGACAAGATATAGAACAATCAGACACCACCATGAATGTTTAGAGTGTTTGTGTCTCTCGTCACAGAAATGGAACCGCGTAATATTGCGAAAAGGTATGCTATTTCTTTTTGCGTTAAACTTACGGTAAGCTTCAGAAGGCTTTTGGAGAGGAGGTTATGTCAAGAGCTCAAGTTTTTCGTTGGCATAAAATGTTTAGTGAAGGCAGAACGAATGTAGAAGATGAAGACCGCAGTTGACAACTATCAACCTCACGGATGGATGTCAACTTGACCAGGATGCGTGAACTTGTACGATCTGATCGAAGATTATCCGCGAAAATGAATGCAGAAGAATTGAACATCAATCGAGAAACGGTTCGTCTAACAATAACTGAAGACCTTGATATGAGAAAGATTTGTGCAAAAATGGTCCCAAAAAAACTCACATGAGAACAGCCAGACACACGGAAAAATGTGGCAGCCGATCTGTTGGAGCAAACGGAAATCAATCCAGGATTGTTGAGCCGTATTAACACTGGTAATGAAAGTCGGTTTTTTCAGTACGATCCAGAGACAAAACGTCAAAGTTCCCAATGGTGCTCAAAGGAATCACCCAGACCAAAAAACACTCTCATGTCAAAGTCAAAAGTGAAATGCATCCTTGTGTGCTTCTTTGATTCCAAGGGAATTGTTTATAAAGAGTGGGTGCCTCCTGGACAAACAGTTAACCAATATTACTACATGGAAATTTTAGAAAGACTTCGTAAAAGAGTTCCTCGTGTCTTTGCCAACATTGCTGATAATTGGATTCTGTATCACGATAATGCGCCATACCATACTGCTCTGTCAGTACAGCAATTTTTAACCTGAAAACAAATTTCAGTACTACCACAGCCACCTTATTCAGCAGATATCACTTTGAGCGATTTTTCTCTATTTCCAAGAGTCAAAATGGTGGTCAAGGGACACCATTTTCAAGCAACACAGGATGTCCAAAAAGCTGTGACGAGGGCCTTGGAGAATATTACAGAAGATGAGTTCCAGAAATGTTACCATCAATGGCAGAAGCGCTGGAAAAAGTGTGTGCAATCAGAAGGGAACTACTTTGAAGGAGACAACACTAAACTTGACTAAAACGGTAAGCAACATTTTTTTTCACTCCAGTCTCATTACTTTATTGTCGCATCTCGTACGCCCTATGACCAGTCTTTTGTAATGAATCGCGTTGCCGTCACTGTGATTATTGTCTTTGAATAAAAGTATCATTTCTGTTCGTCTCACTGCGTATTTCTGTCAGTTACCTTCTACAGTATATTACAGGAGTTCTTTCTATGTATGATCCAAGATCCACTGAGCTATGTAATATATATCATCTAACTGCAGAATTGTGTGGCCTATGAGGAGTCGCTCGACCATCTTACGCCGTTATTTTTCATCTTTTTAATTTCCTACGCGTAGCCATTGTGTTAGCACTGGTGGTAGCATTTCGGAACTCACGAGGGATTCCTTCCGTTGATTTCATGTGATTTTTTTAGAACCACGCTCTGTAGTATCCAGAATGAGAGTTTCACTCTGCAGCAGATTAAAACTTTGTGCCGGACCGAGACTTGAACTCGGAACCATTGCCTTGCGTGGGCAAGTGCTCTACCATCTGAGTTACCCAAGCACGACTCACGCCCTGCCCTCACAGCTTTACTTCTGCCAAACTTTACAGTAGCTCTCCTGCGAACCTTGCAGAACTAGAACGGTCCAGCACACAGTTTTAATCTGCCACGAAGTTTCACACCAGCGCACACACCGCGGCAGAGCGAAAATCTTATTCTGGAAACATTTCCCAGGCTGTGGCTAAGCCATGTCTCCGCAATATCCTTTCTTCCAGGAGTGCTAGTTCTGCAAGGTTCACAGAAGAGCAACTGTGAAGTTTGGAAAGTGGAAGAAGAGGTACTGGCAGAAGTAAAGCTGTGAGTTCGGGTCGTGAGTCGTCCTCAGATGGTGTTGGCACGGGTAGCTTGGGTAGCTCAGCGTGGTCGGGCAGAGGGTTACCTGCCCTCTGTAATAATAAACTGAGTGAACGGATCAACAAGAACCTAAACGGGTGTCATCGGATGTCCACCCCGAACAAATTCAACGAACAATATCGAACAAAATGAGATAAAAAAATAGAGCTCTTTCCCGCGAAAGGCAAAGGTCCCGAGTTCGAGTCTCGGTCCTGCACACAGTTTTAATCTCCCAGGAAGTTCCACCCTCTGCAGCAGTGTTCGACACTCCCTGTCCGGCAGTACATGAATTCCGCCAGGTCTTGGTTCAGATATGCTTGTTTTTCGGGTTTCCATTTCACAGTCACATCACAAAGAGTCGACATGGTCAGCTTCAGAGGGGTTGAAATGTAGTTTGATGGATTTGTTACTCAGATGACATAGAATTATTGGTCGATGGTTGAAGTCAGGGAGCTCTGCCGACTGGCCCATTCTGTAACTGCTTATCTACTGACAACGTGGTACTCCGCGCCTCATTCTGTACTGACGGGTCCACCTCGCGTGACATCTAGTGGTCAATTCGGCATACATGGCGGTGTACAGATACTACTGGTCAGATAGTACAATAATGTGACAGCGTTCATATGCTATTAGGTAATAAATAAATGTGTAGACGTGCTTATGCATTTCGTCAGCAGTAGATGCTGTACGCAACCACACATCGTTCATTGACCTCATCCTTCTAATAAAAAGTAGTAAACTGTTTACACAAAAACGCCGGTACTGCATAGTTTCAGCCTAGTTTGTTGTTGGTGTGAGTCGTGGCTCCGCCAGACGAGCGCAGACAGCTTCCGGAAGGCGCCCACAGGTTGAGGCCGGCGCCGCCCCTCTGATCAACACGCGGTGGGCGGCGGCTTGACGTCAGAGGCGGACGTCACCCGCGCTAACCCACACCACGACACTCAGCGCTCTTCTGCCTTTCCCTTCTCCACTAGTCGTCAGTCATGAAAGAGCATGCGGTGCAGTGGCTCATACGAGCTTGTTGACAGACCGTGAAATGGACCGGCAATCATACCTTCCGAATTTAAACTCCAAACTCTACACGAGAATGGACTGGGTTGATGCATAATTTCGCAGCGTTTTTCCATAGGTTCAATAAACACATCAGATACACATAACAGAGTCTTCAGTCTCAATAATACATTCTCCTTCATTATTCACAACAGTCTAACGACGCTGGGGTAACTATTCGATCCCAGGACTGTACAAATGAATTTGTTTTGAGAGAAGAACTTGTCGAACCATAATCAAAATATCCACGGGTGTACTGCCGGTCTATAGTGTCCAACGGGCACAATATTTCGGCGATCAAACATGTCGCCATCATCAGGTGAACTGACGGACTGAGCTCCTGTGAACGTGCCGGCACGGAGATCCGTACGCTATGCCTGCTCAGGGGGAACTGGGTTCGGTCGCGGCGGCGGCCGATTTAAATACCCTCCGCCCGCGGCGCGCTCCCTCCGCCGTCCGCGCCCCGCGCGACGGTAGCGCGGTGGAACAGATTGCGACGGCGTCTGAGATGACGTCGGTGTGATGGCTCTGTCCGCCGTGGTCGTCACAACTATGCGTTTGCTCGATTTACTCTTGATTAACCCAATCGCTGGTTCCCAAGCCTTGCTAAGATTATAGCCACAGTCACGGTTTATGAGGTCGTCATTGGTGCGAATTTCGATGGCCTCTGTAACAACGCTCTCCCAGTATCTCGACGTCTGTACCAGAATCCTCGTGCGGTCATACTCCATAGCGTGATTTTCCGACAAACAATGTTCAGCGACCGCCGACTTGCTCGGATACGTCAGTCGAGTGTGCCTCTGGTGTTCACGGCATCGATCCTCGACGGTACGCATCGTCTGACCAATATACGACTTGCCACATTGACACGGAATCTGGTACACGCCGGCCTTCCTCAAACCGAGGTCATCTTTGGCGCTCCCCACCAGTGCACGAGTTTTATTCGGAGGACAAAACACAGTTCCAACCCGGTGTTTCTTCAGAATGCGGGCAATTTTCCCCGAGAGTGCGCCTGTGTATGGAATAAATGCAGTGCCTACCTCCTCCCTCGTGACTTCATCCATCTCAACAGGTTGTGCTGCAGTGGTTGGGCGGAGAGCACGTTGGATCTGCCACTCTGAGTACCCATTCTTTCGAAACACAGTTCTCAGATGTTCCAATTCCTGGGGTAGACTCTCTGTGTCAGAGATAGTGCGCGCCCTATGTACTACAGTTTTAAGTACCCCATTCCTCTGTGAAGGGTGGTGGCAGCTGTCTGCGTGCAAATACAGATCAGTGTGTGTTGTCTTTCGATACACCCCATGACCTAGGGTGTCGTCAGCCCTTCTCCTGACTAAGACGTCAAGGAAAGGTAATTTACCCTCCGTTTCAGTCTCCATAGTGAATTTGATGTTGGGGTGTGTGGAATTTAGATGTGTAAGGAAGTCAAGGAGTTTATCCATACCATGTGGCCAGATGACGAACGTGTCGTCCACGTAACGGAAAAAGCAAGTAGGTTTCCATTCGGATGACGACAGGGCTTCCTCCTCGAAGTTCTCCATGTACAAATTCGCTACCACCGGTGAGAGTGGGCTACCCATGGCGACTCCCTCCGTTTGTTCGTAGTATTCTCCATCAAAAAGAAAATACGTGGAAGTCAAGACATGCCTAAAAAGTTCAGTGGTATTCTCGTCAAACCTCTGACCAATCAACTCTAGCGACTCTCGCAGGGGTACCCTCGTAAACAAGGTCCGGTACCGACTAGACTATATGGACTCCCGAAGTTTCACAAAGAGGGGGTACCATTACGCCCCATTGTCAGCAACATCAGGGCATCTACATATTTGTTGGCAAAATACCTGATGGGAATATTAAGTCCTTATGTGGGTAAATGCCCTCATCACATCCGTAATTCCGTGGATTTTGTTAAACGCCTTGATAGCTTCAGGTTGGATGAGTCAGATATCATGGTGAGTTTTGACGTCGTTTCCTTGTTTACGAGGGTACCCCTGCGAGAGGCGCGGACGGCGGAGGGAGCGCGCCGCGGGCGGAGGGTATTTAAATCCCAAAACAGTGGTTTTTACCTTTTACAGGAAAAGTAACAGTTTTACTGAGAAACTAACTACAGAGACGGATATAGCATTGTTTCATCTAAGTAAAACATTTTAAAGGCACATCAGATGACTTGAAATTTTGCTCCCAATATACTGCGCACTAAAGTTGCGTGGAGCAACTAGTATTCCTTGTTGCACTTGACGATACGACTGAGAACTGCATCGATGTCATACCGCTGTCACCCCTGTGTGAACCAGTTAAGTCGCTTCAATTATATTTCTAGGTACTCCACCAATATAGGTTGCTTCTGAATCGCATCACTAGATACGTTGCGTATCCTACCACATATTGTATCATCTCAGGGCGAATCGCACCTAACTTTTACAGTTCGTTTCACGTTCATACCTTTACCAGTGCCCCTTACGAAAGTAATTACACATTACTCTATCAATTTCCCGTTAATGAAGTACAAATATGTGTATCGCAAAGAAAATCTGTTTCTTACATGGGAAGAGATACCTGAAAATGGAGAAAAATTGTCAGCGGTACAAAATTCCTACATTAGAGGCACTTCTCACACCAAATAATGACATGGGATTGATGACATAATACAGGGTGTGTCCACAAACCCCGCTGCCATTTTAAAAAATCGGAATTTAGAATCAACTAGAGATAGAGAATCGTGCTTTGTAATAAGTTTAACGGCTCTCAAAATCTTTCCTTGTTATTTGTTGCTGATTTGACTTTAAGCACATCAAAATGGCAACATATCAGGAGAAGGCGTAATGTGTCATCTGTGATGCATAAATCAAATCTGTGACACCACCGGTACTACAGAATCATCGACTTTAGAATTGGAGAACTCCATGGGCAAACACATGCAAGAGTAACGTGGTTCAAAATCTTTAAAGACCGAGGTAGTGTCAAAGACCTTCCTCGCTGCATACACATGCAGCGTCCAGAGTTGTACACTCCCACACGTCACTCTTATCTAAGTTATCTCCTCACGATAGCACTAGATAAACACATTTAACGTAGTTAATACTTTCTAAGCTGGAAAACCGACGCACCACAAAGGAGTTACGCATATTGGTCACAAATTGAATTTCATACAGTATCCACGAAAAATGCAAAATTGTTAACTCTGGCGACCAATGGATGAATGTATGACGCTGCAGCGTCATTTCACCTCGTAGCTGGAAGGATAGTAAACAGGGAACATGACGATACCAGGGCATGAAGTCTTTGCGAATTTCATTCTGTCTGCGCAGTTGGACAGTAACTATATCTCGTAGACAGACGAGTAAACAATAAACGCAGATGTCAGCGTTTGAGAGAGGACGTGTAGCTGGGCTGAAAGAACCTGGGTTTGAATGATCGACGAATCTCTCGACATGTGAATAGGAGCGACGCCACTATTCGACGATGTTAGCACGAGTCGGTGAACCATCGTCGAACACAGCTTCAAGGAGGAGGCAGTCGGCCTAGAGAGGTGGCACAATGTGAGGACAGAGCAGTAGTCTGAGAGACGCTCAAAGCCAGGATTCATCATTATCATCGATCCGACGTGCAACTGGTGCTTCAGTGACCACAAAGACTAGTAATACGAGGCCCACAGGAAGGGGGCTGAGCTCAAGGCGTCCCATGCGCCGACCACCATTGACCTCTGCACACCACCAAGTTGGTCGCATTCAGTCTGGAAACTTAATGAATGGAGTAGAACTGTCTTTAGTTACGAGTCCTGCGTCGAACTAATGATGACCAGCGAAGACGTATCTGGATACGCCCTGGACAGCGGTGAGATACGAACCTGAGAGTCACCTGCCATATCGACCTGATAGTCAGGAGTATGGTCTAAGGCTCCATTTCTTTTCATGATAGGACCCCTTTGGTTGCCATCCGCGGCACCCTTGCAGCGCAGTGATACATAGACGATATTTACGCCCCGTTTTGTTGCTATTTATGGCAAGCCATCCTATACTTACATTTCAGCAAGATAACACACGCCTCGCACACTGCGAGAGTTTATGCTGCTTGCATTCGTGCTTATCAAAACCTACCTTGGCCATCAAGGTTGCCGCACCTCTCCCCAATTGAGAACGTTTGGAGGATTATGGGCAGGTTCCTCCAACAAGCTCGGGATTTTGACGACCTAAAGCGCCAATTGGACAGTATTGGTACGACGCCACTCAGGAGGATATCAATGCCAAGTCGAATAACTGGTTGCATAAGGGCCACAGGTTGACCAATGCGTTATTGACTTACTCAGCTTGTGAATCTCTGTCGCTTGAATAAATCATCCAGTTTTACGAAATTGTCTGTATATGTATGAAAATACACCGATTTCCTCCCCATTAGGATAATTCCTTCTTGGTGCTTTTTTGTGCTACATGTTAATAAATCAGCAAAATTGTGACGTAACAAATTTATCTTTATCAGTGAGAGCGTATGGCACTCACAGCTAAAGATAAATGTGTTATGTCACAATTTTGATGATTTATTAATATGTAGCACGCAGTTACTAACTTTCTCATTCTAATATTTGACAAATGTATCCCAGAATATTGTGGCCTCTGCAACTTGAGTTTTAAAGTAACTGACATACGTAACGAGCACACAGGCACGCTTATGCTACAGCAAGCACGCCAGCCATTACTACATGCGGCATAACTATACTCCTCGCAGCCGCTACCGCGCTGTATATCGGAACATCAGACTATAGCAAACCTTACGAACATTACAAAGTGAACTCGTCGTGCATCACATAAATTGCAGGAAGCAAGATCAACGGTCGACGTAGGGTTACATGTGCGGTTACGCTTTTTTTGCATCAAAATGCAAATGGTCCAAGCACTTTATCCAGACGATTTTAGTGCGCAATGTATTCACCTGATCCATACCGGCCTCCACATACACTGATCAGTCCGAACATTGTAACCACCCACCTACTATCTATATAAATCCGTCCAGGTGATAGCAGCGTCACCTGGCGAGGAATGACTGCTTGTTAGACACACATTGGGCGCGTATAGTATCAATGAGCGAGCTGTCCATATGTAGAATGGGAGCGATCTACACACATCAGAAAAGGTTTTGCATCACTCCGGTTCCCAGAACTCCTGAAGATAGACGTTGGCTGTGGATATTGTATCACAGATAGAGTCCCTTGGACTGTTCAGAGATGACACTAAACCCGGCCAAAGATGTAAACAACCATGCATGAGCAGCGCATATTAGACGGAGGAAGTCTGACACCAAATCAGTTCCAGTCTTTCCACCACACGGCTCGTGTTGTCTGTAGTTCAACCATGCCTAGATGGTCAGTACCGTTTTCGATCATGTCCTCCTTGTTCGCACATGGAGGAAATACAGGAACTGTCGATGACATGCTTCACTCAGGCCGGCCAAGGGCTACTACTGTAGTGGATGACCGCTACCTACGAATTATGGTTCGGAGGAACCCTGACAGCAAAGCTACCATGTTGAATAATGCTTTTCGTGCAGCCACAGGACGTCGTGTTACGACTCAAACTGTACGCAATAGGCTGCATGATGGGCAACTTCACTCTCGACGTTCATGGCGAGGTTCATCTTTGCAGCTACGATACCACACAGCGTAGTACAGACGGGCCGAACAACATGCCGAATGGACTGGCATCACGTTCTCTTCACCGATCAGTGTCGCAAATGCCTCCAACCCGGTCAGGCTGAACGCCTTAAACACAAGGTCCAGTGAGTGCAGCAAGGTGGAGGTTCCCTGCTGTTTTGCGGTGGCATTATGTGTGGCCGACGTACGCCGCTGGAGGTCATGAAAAGCGCCGTAGCGGCTGTACGATACGTGAATGCCATCCTACGACCGATAGTGTAACCATATCGGCAGCATATTGGCGAGGCATTCGTCTTCATGGACGACAATTCGCGCCTCCGCCATGCACATCTTGTGAATGACTTCCTTCAGGATAACGACATCGGTCGAATAGAGTGGCGAGCATGTTCTCCAGAGATGAACTCTATCGAACATGCCTGGGATAGATTGAAAAGGTCTGTGTATGGACGATGTGACCCACTAAACACTCTGAGGGATCTACGCCGAATCGCCGTTGAGGAGTCGGACAATCTGGACCAAAAGTGTCTTGATGAATAAGTCGATAGTGTGCTACGACGAATACAGGCATGCATCAATGCAGGAGGACGTGCTACTGGGTATTAGAGGTACCGGTGTGCACAGAAATCTGGACCACCACTTCTGAAGGTCTCGCTGTACGGTGGTACAACGTGCAATGCGTGGTTTTCATGAGCAATAAAAAGGGCGGAAATGATGTTTATATTGAGTTCTATTCCAACTTCCTGTACAGGTTCCGGAACTCTCGGAACCGAGGTGATGCGAAACCAACGTGAAACCACGTCCAGACGTCGTGGGGTTGGCCGCCCACCCCTCGTTACAGATTTCGGACGTCGTAGGCTGGGAGGACTAGTAAAACAGGATAGGCGGCGAACTGTGTCGGTACTAACATCAGACCTTAATGCTGAGCAGAGTACACGTGTATGTAAACACACAGTGCGCCGAACACTCCTAATGATGGGCGTCCGCAGCCGACGACCCATGCATGTGCCAATGTTAACACCATGGCATCGGCGACTACGACTGAAATAGGTACTGGACGTTAGCGCAGTAGCAGAGCTTCTTCATCATGCCACTGGGAGAGCGCCAATCCGTCGTCTTCCAGGAGAACAGCTCCTTGACACCTGCACAGCAGGAGGAGACAAGCTGTCGGCGGCTCTATAATGCTCTGGGGAACATTGGCATGGCTCCAGTGGAGCTCGTGCAAGGTACCATGACGGCCAAGGAGTATCGTAAACTGGTTGCAGATCAGGTACATCTCTTCATTACGAACCTGTCTCCTGACGTCAGTGGCATTTTTCAAGAAGATAATGCACCATGTCTCAAGGGCAGGAGTGTGATGGAGTGATTCGAGAAATACAATGGCGAGTTTCAATTGATGTGTTCGCCCCCCAACTCGCCAGATATGAACCCGATTGAACACATCTGGGATGTTGTTGAATATGACGTCAGAGCTCATCACACTCCTGCCCCCTCTCCTACCCGGAATTTACGGGAATCAGGTGGCGAGTGTGCAGATGTGGTGCCAACTCCCTCCTGCGACCTACTAAGGCCTCATTCTTACCATACCATTACGCATGCCGCAGGTAGACACACTGGCTCATAATGTTCTGGCTGATCAGTGTATGCTGACAATGACCACCTGAAAGCGTTCTTGTTTTAATACGGAACAATGCTCCAGATTCCTGGATATGAGAAGCGTCACAACATTAAGATTCTGGGCTCCAAAAAGCCACACAAAATACGCGAAGCGTGATATTTGGTGTGACAATATGCACAATTGGGCGATAGACCTATTTTTCTTCATAGAGAAAACCACAACTGGAAATGTTTAGACGGCCTTGCTTGAACAGTTCCTGCTACCACCTATCGAAGAGCTGCAGCCGTCCATCATCTTACAGCATAATGAAGCGCCCCCATATTGGAGAGTGAACGTGCGGGGTGTGCTGAATGACACATTTCCTGAGACGTGGATAGATCGCCATGGTCTCGTCGCATAGGCCCTGTGCTCTCCTGATGTCGCTCTGAAGACTTCTTTTTGTGCGGTTACGTCAAGGGTCGCGTGTACACAACACCAGTCAATGACACTGCAACTGCTCGTGCGCGAAACAATTAAGCACTGTTGATGCTGACCCTTAAGTGGCGAAACTCGATATCGCTTTGTTGTTGTAGGAGCAACGACCAGGACAAACACCGTAATTGTGACCTGACAGAAAACAGCTTTGACGGCTGCTAAATGATTTGCAACAAACCACGCTGCTCTGCCTCTAAAAGTTTCCAAGTATTGATTTTTGAAATCATTTGGGACTTTAATACCCTGTAGTCGCCCTGATCACAATTATTTCTTTATTGTAGTTGGGTTGGACACTAAGAAACTCATCTTGAGTGCTTCAGTACTCAGCACAGTATTGTACTAAGGACTGGAGAAAACTTAATTTTGCAGCGACTTTGTTTTATGAAGGGGAGAGTTGAAATCAAATATCAATAAAAATTCTTATGCGATCAACATGAATATTTATGCAATGCATCTAGAACGATGACGCTGCATTTAGAAATAACGGATATCATAACAATTTTTCTGATCCTGTATAGTCACAAGCCTATGGGGAAATTGAAAGATATGAAATTGTTTTTGGAAGCGGAAATCAAAAAAAATTTGTTTGCTAAATAGCACCCTTGTGTTTTTTCAAAGAGCTTCACCAAAACTCGACCTACATGTATCTCTGTCTGACTGGTCACCTTGTGCATTTAATCATTAGAATCGAAATGCCATTATACAAGAACCCTTGGTGGCTTAGACTTTCTCGTTTGGCCTAAGATGCTTTCTACTGTCCTGATTCGATGTGCAGAACGTCGAATCGCGAACTTTAAAATCGCCGCTGTGAATAAATGTTAAGCCTCCCACTTGGTGGTCGGTTGACAATTATCTCTCATTTCCTGTTTCCTCCCGCAGACACGCCTAAACACAAGCTTGTCTGCTCTGCTTGTTCATTTGACTGAGCTCCATTACAGCCCGTTAGAATGCATCCCACGCTTTTGTGCAGCGCTTCTCTCTCTCTCTCTCTCTCTCTCTCTCTCTCTCTCTCTCTCTGTGTGTGTGTGTGTGTGTGTGTGTGTGTGTGTGTTCTGAAATGTGAGTGCAATCCCTGACGCAAACAACATTGTGAACGTAACATTGTATGTTCCATCTGTTCTCTTTAGTTACTCATGATCTGATCTTCTTGACAATTTTGTCACGCGGCTACGTAAAAAATAAACATCATAATTTAACTTTCGGAACGTTCAGCTGATATTTACGGTAGAGGCCACTTACATTTAGTGGGATCATTTAACTGAAGGCACCTGGAAAACTACGCATCAGATCAAAAAAAGTATTAATTAAAATTTCTTTGTTTCGGTTGAGGACATCCAACGATACCATACAAGACCCACCACCGTATCTCGTGCGTGAGTGGTGGGGAAAACTTTGAAATCTTGATTTATAACCCCAGTATTTAATTACAGATTACGATTCTACACCAAAATCAGCACATACGTTTTGTATGAAGCATTTTTTTCGATTCGTCAAAGATGGCGCTGTAATCGGACGAATAGAAATGAGTACATATTCGTAATTTACTTAATGCTACTCAATGGCCGTTGAATACTCAGTGGCACGTGGGGATCCATGCTGCAAGGATAGTACAGGACAGTATTTCATAACTTCAAATTGGAAACCCCATCCGCAAGTTGTACTCCTCCGACAAATCGAACAGGCGACTACTCGACGCGCCACTGTGGTGGTGTAGCGAACTACGACGTATGGTTCAAATGGCTCTGAGCACTACGGGACTTAACTTCTGAGGTCATCAGTCCCCTAGAACTTAGAACTACTTAAACCTAACTAACCTAAGGACATCACACACATCCATGCCCGAGGCAGGATTCGAACCTGCGACCGTAGCGGTCGCGCGGTTCCGGACTGAAGCGCCTAGAACCTCATGGCCACCCGGCCGGTCCTCTACGACGTATCTTTACATGCAGTACGTTACTACTGGAGCTCACGTATCGTGGAGACGTAGAACAGAGAGCGTCTGTAAACATTACAATACTTATGCAGTGCTTATTGCGTGCACATCTACCTATAAGATGGAAAGCAGACGTGCAAGTGGTCGATGAATGTTGCAGCCAACAGCTCATGCATCGAAGCTGCTTACAAGAATAATATACAGAAGAATGGAAAATAAAATTGAGAATGCGCTAGGTGACGATCAGTTTGGCTTTAGGAAAAGTAAAGGCACGAGAGAAGCAATTCTGACGTTACGGCTGATAATGGAAGCAAGGCTAAAGAAAAATCAAGATACGTTCATAGGTTTTGTCGACCTGGAAAAAGCGTTCGACAATATAAAATGGTGCAAGCTGTTCAAGATTCTGAAAAAAGTAGGGGTAAGCTATAGGGAGAGACGGGTCATATACAATATGTACAACAACCAAGAGGAAATAATAAGAATGGACGATCAGGAACGAAGTGCTCGTATTAAGAAGGGTGTAAGACAAGGCTGTAGCCTTTCGCCCCTACTCTTCAATCTGTACATCGAGGAAGCAATGATGGAAATAAAAGAAAGGTTCAGGAGTAGAATTAAAATACAAGGTGAAAGGATATCAATGATACGATTCGCTGATGACATTGCTATCCTGAGTGAAAGTGAAGAAGAATTAAATGATCTGCTGAACGGAATGAACAGTCTAATGAGTACACAGTACGGTTTGAGAGTAAATCGGAGAAAGACGAAGGTAATGAGAAGTAGTAGAAATGAGAACAGCGAGAAACTTAACATCAAATTCTGCTACCTAGGCAGTAAAATAACCAATGACGGACGGAGCAAGGAGGACATCAAAAGCAGACTCGCAATGGCAAAAAAGGCATTTCTGGTCAAGAGAAGTCTACGTCTACTAATATCAAATACCGGCCTTAATTTGAGGAAGAAATTTCTGAGGATGTAAGTCTGGAGTACAGCATTGTATGGTAGTGAAACATGGACTGTGGGAAAGCCGGAACAGAAGAGAATCGAAGCATTTGAGATGTGGTGCTATAGACGAATGTTGAAAATTAGGTGGACTGATAAGGTAAGGAATGAGGAGGTTCTACGCAGAATCGGAGAGGAAAGGAATATGTGGAAAACACTGATAAGGAGAAGGGACAGGATGATAAGACATCTGCTAAGACATGAGGGAATGACTTCCCTGGTACTAGAGGGAGCTGTAGAGGGCAAAAACTGTAGAGGAAGACAAAGATTGGAATACGTCAAGCAAATAACTGAGGACGTAGGTTGCAAGTGCTACTCTGAGGTGAAGAGGTTGGCACAGGAAAGGAATTCGTGGCGGGCCGCATCAAACCAGTCAGTAGACTGATGACCAAAAAACAAAAAACTGCATTGTCGAGTATCATCCACACAACGTGTCACTGCATTAAAAATTTCATGACTCCGATTCCCATAACAGAGTAGTGTCTTGTGAATGAGGACGTCAACAAATGCAAGAGACCTCCACGTTCTTTGCCAAGGTACTGTTTTCCGGTGAGTCTACATTCACAAACTATGCTAGCGTTAACTGGCATAATATGCATTGCTGGTGTGCAGACAATTGCCACTGGTTACGGAAAGGTAACCATCAACGTTCTTGGTCTGTTAATGTTTGGCGTGGCATCATAGTGAAAAAATTAATTGGTCCGTATTTTATCGACGGCAAGTTGAAACGACGGAAATATCAACGGTTTTGTAACAGGAACTGCAGGTACTACTGCCGGATGTTGCCCTGGATGTTCGACACCGTATCTGGTGGAACTTCCTGGCAGATTAAAACTGTGTGTCGGACCGAGACTCGAACTCGGGACCTTTGCCTTTGGCGGGCAAGTGCTCTACCAACTGAGCTACCCACGCACGACTCAAGCCCCGTCCTCACAGCTGTACTTCTGCCAGTACCTCGTCTCCTACCTTCCAAACTTTACAGAAGCTCTCGTGCGAACCTTGCAGAACTAGCACTTTACAGAGCTTCTGTACAGTTTGGTAGGTAGGAGACGAGGTACTGGCAGAAGTAAAGCTGTGAGGACGGGGCTTGAGTCGTGCTTGGGTAGCTCAGTTGGTAGAGCACTTGCCCGCGAAAGGCAAAGGTCCCGAATTCGAGTCTCGGTCCGGCACACAGTTTTAATCTGCCAGGAAGTTTCATATCAGCGGACTCCGCTGCAGAGTGGAAATCTCATTATGCAAACCGTATCTGGTTTCAGCAGGACGGTTGCCCAGCGCAAAACCCAATTACTGCACGGGGGGTGTTAGACAGTGTTTACCCTGGTCGGTGGATCGGCAGAGGTAGTCGTAAACCGTTGTCCTGACGTTTACGCAGTTATGCTTCTGTACTGTGTACGGACATTTGAAAAGTGGATCACTGAATGCATCGAATGTGGTATCAGTCTCTGTTCGCCACTGAGATAAACAAATTGGAATTATAAAATTTTTTTATCCCATGCGTAGGTTTCGTGATATGTCAATGTCTTCAGTTTAAATGGGTCCGTAAAGCCATGGTGAAGTTATGACCGCTTGTAGTGGCTACCAGAAATAAAACGGAAGGTTAAAATTTCCGCTGCACTGGACAGTATTGCAAAGTGTTTGTGTAGTACGATGATGAAGGTGTGCCCGCACAGGTGATGCAACACAACGACCCGTGTAGCAGCAGCGGATCAGGTCACATCATTCCAGGTGTGGACGGTACACAGGGAAGTTCAGTGTGTCCTGCGGCTTGCTAAATTCCAATCTGTGACCAATGTTCAACGTGAATACCGTCACGTGTACAACTAAGAGCTACCACATAGAAATAACATTAATCGATGAGATAAGCAGTTAAACTACACCGGCAGTTCGTGGGCAAATTCCGTTCTGTTAGGCCTTCGTTAAGTGACGAGTCTGTAGAAGCGGTGTCAAAGTTTTCCACGTAATTTTGGTCCTTTTAGTGGGCGATGAGCTCATACCAACTTGCATCCTATTGGCTAACGTCGCTGCCTTTCACTCTTGCGTAGTGCTTGAAACACGAATAGCGTTTTTATTTTTATTTTATTTTTTTCAGTTATCATTTACGTAGAAGATTACTACACGGATACTTATTAAGTTAGGGGATACAAGAGCGTTATATTAATTGTAAAATTACAACTTGGTTATGTAATAAATGTGTGTATGATATTTTCAGGGGTTGCATCTTTTTAAATTATCATATCTTATACTTCATTTTTATCAGTTCTTAACTCTTATGTTTTGTTCTTATGTTTATTCTTCAGGAAGATTTGGTGCATTCCCTTGGATGATACCGATCATAGACATATACAAAACATAGAAATTCCAAATACCAAGAGCATCACGCGAAGGCAGGTTTCGCACAATGACTTTTCTCCGTATGAATCTCCCTCGGGACAGAAGCGTCGTGAACTTTGCTTAAGATTTCACCAGTTGGCAATAATTTCACGACAAAATACGCGTAAGAGATAGCTTTTCCGTAAAGTGGAGCTTGCAATTGATTATGAATCAAATATACTGCAGGAATTTCACCGAAAAAAATTCCAAATATTTTCCCATAGTTTTATTGCTTTTTTCCTTTTTTAATTTATTCATCAGTTCACAGACGAAAAAGGACAACGTTGTTTCAGTACACATTGGAAAATATTAATGCTGCTATCTTCAGTTGATGTGGGTAAATAAATAAAACTCGGGGTGCAAAACGGTGATGCCGAAACGTTAGGACTGCACCACTACTTCGTTTGGATTGTTATCTCGTTAAAAGCAACATAAAATACCTTGAAAGCTTTCACCGTCGTTTTCTCAGTCGAATATCTATGGATAAGCCAAGACACGTGTTCGATTATTCTGACCCCTTCTTCCAACGAACGAACTTTCTGGGAAATCAGGTTGTGGCACTTTCATTGTTCTGCTTGTAAGATAGGTGTTTGTTTCAATCACTTCCTGAGCCGCCTCCGGCGCCACCACTCGCGATGCCAAGAAAGCCGCAGCTAAGTAATGTTTGCAAAGAGTTTCCTCAAGCACAAGAATTGATATAACTCCGCGCACGACTCAAACAGTTCTGCTATTGCGTACTCGATGGAAAAACAGGTCCAACTGTAATGCCTGTCACCTGTGCACATCACACACATTCACCTTTTTGCTGCCGACATTTTCCTGAAAACTGTTGGGATTTTCCAAATCACAGACGCTAATGTTATGGTGATTAACCTTTCTACATGTGTGGAAGGTTGCTTCGTCCGAGACCGGTGTAACATTTCAATAGCAAATTCGTCGCGAAGCTGGAGTTTGAACTTTGTAAGCGCACAAGCGAAGTTGTTTATGCAATATTTTGTTACCAGAGTTTTGAGCCTTTGTTACCACGAAACGATACAATGTACAATCCATGAAATATTTTAGTTGACTTCTTGATGCTCGAAGTACCAAACTGCATCTTTTTATATACGAGTATTCTTTACGAAGCACTTTAGTCGATGTATGACATCTGAATATGTGAACTGCTTGCTGAAGCAGATAATTTAAATATTTTACAACCACACACACACACATTATATATATATATATATATATATATATATATATATATATATATATATATATATATATATATATATCCTGATGCAATAAATTATTATTGGGAGACGTTGATGGGCTTCTTTGCAACGTCTCTCTGATGTTCTTTACCATTTCAACAGATGTGTGCTTTTTGCCAGAATCTGATTGTCTGTTTACACTGGCAGTAGCTAGGGACTTTTCGTACGAAGTCTTAAAGGCCTAAAGGCCTGGCAGTTCACTTTGAAACTTACCTCGGAAATTTGTTTGGACAGCAATGGGGGATTCCGTTTCCGCTTACTACACTACGCATTACGCTCTCTCTTGAGGTGGAGTTATTTCTGGTAACTGTTCAGTACCTGAAACAAAACAAAAGAAATAGTTTAGAACAAGAATCTACACAAAACTGTTCGAGATGCTTTACGTGATACCGTCCGCCTCTGTGGGTGAGTGGTCATGCCATGCGGCGGATTCGGAATGGATTCCCGGCACTGCCAAAGATTTTTCCATGGTTGGAGGACTGGAATGTGGTGCACTCAGCCTCGTGATGCCAATTGAGAAGCTACTTGACTGAGTAGTAGCAGCAACATGTCTGCTACCCCCCCCCCCCCCCCCCCCCCCTCAATCCCCTCATACCGCATCTCGCATCTCGATGACACCATTGGATGTCGATGACACGGCGATTGGCCTGTCTGTGGTCAGAACAGCGGTGCTTCTCTTTGTTTACATGATGCTGGAAATGGAGAATATATATGTATCAAAATATTTTAATTGCGTTTGGAAGTCAGGAAGGTTTCACGTGTGTATTCGGTATTTCAGCCCCTTCCTATTTCATTCTCAGATGGTATGTGACAAGCAAAAATGTCGGCAGACCTCTATACTACCCCGAATTTTTCTACTTATAGGCTCGTGATCATTATGTGCGATATGTGTTTGAGGAGATGTAATAGTTGATACGTTTGAAAACGCGGGCTCTCGGAGTTTTTTGATTGTGGCATGAATGTGTGGTAACAATTGAAAAACTGTGCTGGGTCTAGGCTTGAACCCGCATAACTCAAAGCGTCTTCCTCGTAACGCCTCACACCACAGTTAGTGGAGCATTTCTGTTACGTTCTCACGCTGACTACACAAACCTCTGAGGAATCTGGCACCTCTCAAATGTTTATTATTTCTCTCGTTAATCAATTAATCAGATATAATAAGGATCCTAGACTAAGTAACAATAAAAACTGGTGGGATAAGAGTTTTCATTGGGACCACTTTCGTGCGTGAACGGCACTTGGTAAGCTCGCACTCCCTTCGGAATGTGCAAACCACACGCTACATAGTCTTATAGGCCAGACTTGTACAAGGATAAATGTTTTTTGTCGTCTGTTGCCTATACTACATAATAATTTGAAGAAACAGAGTTCGTGCGATACATGCAGTGATTTAAAATTATGTCGTCTCCGCCGCCGGATATCTCTGAGAACTGCATCAGTGTCGACGTACCTGAATGCTGAAATTTCTTGCGAAAAGTAAATGTACACTGTAGCCACTGAGAAAACGCCATGTAAGTGTGTGGAACACATTTCCGATGACATCACTTTGAAAGATTCTCTCATGGAGGCAAAACATACGTGGTAAAGCTGGCATATCAAGGAATAAGTGTAAGATAGTGAAATCGTGAAGTATGTGTATGAGAAAGTCAATGTAACATACAAGCAGATTAGATGTGCAGGCTAGCCATTGTGGTCTTGAACAAACAGCGAATCAGAATATCTGACATTGTACCCGGTCATCACATCATACAAAGCAAAAACAACATTACAAATAGTTTAAAAACATAGTTACATGTGAAGAAAAGAGTTTGTAAGTCACCTGAATTTACAAATACTTAGTAGAGCACGGATTCTGATCACCAGATGTTCTGAAGCAATCGAAAGCGGCCAGGAAGACTCAGATTTCTGCACTGCAGGTCCTTATGCAAAAGAAAACGCGATAAAGACACGATTTTATGGAATTGGAATGTCACCTGAGATTGAGATCCTATGAATGCAACTGAATTGCTTGCTTCTTGCCGCAATCTCACCAATACGCGTTGGTTGCTGGTCGAATGCGTTGTTCAACTGCTACTGCGTCATCACCTTTGTTAGAATTCGATATCTTCTTCTCTGAACCTGCGGAACATTGTTTACGTTGTAGTTGAAAAAAATGCTTTTGTACACATGTCAGAATTATTTTTGGGACACGTGAATTTGATTTCAGTTGACGTATTTGTTAGACAAGAACTGTAGAACTGTGGATTGTTTTCAAATTTTATTACTTGTACAGAATATATCGGTTCACTGTCTTCATATTATTTCGAAAATAGCTTTATAGCAATACGCCTACATACATCCACTTACTGTATTTTTTCTTTGCCTGTTTGTTTTCTGTTGTTCTTGGCAACATAGTAGTCTACCATATATTAATGTACAAAATCTTGAAAATTTACAGTTCACGCCTTCTTTATCTTCTTCCTTCTTACCAATGCTCCGTGTCCTGATCACTGGGGCCAAAATGAAATTTTTTTGACCCTCTTCTTATGTGTTTGAAGCCTAGTCAGAACACTCACGTTTGATCTGTCATCCGAAGTATCGTGTCACAATTTACCTCGGTAGTCGTTACTTGTCTTCTTTATGACGAAGTTCTGCAAAGCAGTATCTCTGTAGAATCCCGTGTAGCCCTGGAAAGACTTCATCTTTTGTTCTTTGCAGCTATTATTGGTGGAAGGAAAAACTATATCTACTCTAATTATGAAATGACGTCAACATTTCATTACTGTCATGTATTTGTTTCAATGGGTGTACTGATCGCGATTACCTCGTAAATTGGAGCAGAAACAAAATAAATTAAAAACAACATCGGCCTTGAAGGCTCGGCAAGAAGAAGTGGCACTTCACTTTAGAACTTTCTTCTATCGTTACTGTTTTCATTCTTGGAGAGGATATCTGTTCCTCGACAGTCAAGACAACGCGAAGCCACGACGTCAAAACATAAAAGGCTCCGCCCACAGAAGGTGAAGACGTTTACTCGCCATCGAGCCCTGCCGGTTACTCGAACCGCACGCCTCTCCGTTATACGACATGTGACACTACAAAGCTCAGTTTCTAGACGATCACTGCTTCCCGTTCTTAGAGGAACCTTGTAAGACGCTGATCGCACATGTGAAGAAATCGATCATTATGAAGTATCGCCCGATAGGAATGCAACACAACCAATTTACGGGTGACGCTGCCCTAACTGACCAAAGCTACTAGTCAAACTACGATAGTCTACGCTTACTTATGGTAGGCTAAGCTATCCTGTTGTTGTTGTAGAACTCTACATACTATTTATTTGTAGCCAGAGTCAGCTACCAATCTCTGTACTAGGAAGTGATTCTCTGCAAATCTCACCCCATCTGGTATCAAGTTTTTAACAATTTAACATCCTAATGCACAACTGCGTCGTTTGAAAACAGCATCACAGAGATGGACAATTTATACGGTGACAGGAGGATGCAGGCCGAAACTGCCAAAACACGGGTCGTTAAGCCAGGCCTGGCTCGGCTTACTGTACCGTGGGCTGGTACTGGAGGCGTTAAAACTGGCAGCGGTCCGCGGCTGTGAACTCCCGCCAAACGTTCTGCGCACTGGATTCCTGCGAGCCGAGGTGGCTGACCGCCGCTGCGCGTTCCCCCATCGGCCCTCTGCTGGCCGCCGGCGTTGGTTTACCATTCGCGCTGTCGGCAGCGTGTAGGTAAGCAAACAAAGCCGACGTCACGGGAAGCTCTGGCCCCAACTGATCTTTCGCAACGGCGCCTAATAGTCGCGGAGTATCACCAATTCCTCTGAACTTGCAAAAGGGCTCTAAGCACTAAGGGACTTAACATTTGAGGTCATCAGTCTCCTAGACTTAGAACTACTTAAACCTAACTAACCTAAGGACATCACACACATCAGTGCCCGAGGCAGGATTCGAACCTGCGACCGTAGCAGCAGCGCGGTTCCGGACTGAAGCATCTAGAACCGCTCGGTCACAGCGGCCGGGTCTGAGCGTGCAGTTTTAAGATGTCGATCACTGTTCTTCCGTTGTATTACCGTTTTAAAATGTGCAAACGTTGTCAAACGCAATTTAGATAATAAGGAAAATAATTCTTTACATGAGAGTTCGATTATTTGAGTTTTGCAAGTAAAACTTATCTCAATTAATGTGATTTTTGTCTATTACGTTGGTGATCAAGACAGAAAGAAATTAACTACATTAGCTACCTTTGGGCATTGATTTGTATCAATGAGGTAAGTTGAAAATTTGTGATGGACCAGGATTCGAACCTGTCTCTGATGGTTAGAAATCAGATGACCTGCGCGCTTCGCCCTCCGGATTCAGTATTCACTACAACCTTACGAGCTATTCTAGCATGCCTCCGTATGGTTTTGGTACTGCCATCAGATTCAAATTGTATTGTTGCAAACTGTTGAGCTAGGCTGACCATTGAAGACCCACTTCTGCTTAGATTTAGCAACAGACACTCAGTTTTCTTACGTGGATTCTAAGTTTTGCATCTGCTGATGGCAACAACCGACATAGACTCCATTGTAATAAATAAGTGCATTAAGAGGTCATTCATGAAAACCACACACAGTTTAAAAGATGCATGAAATTAACAATTATTAAAATGCGGCAATGAAATTTTGTACGATGCTTTACATGAAATTAACACATTCACAAGTAAGTCTCGTAGATAATATATATTTAACTTTTTTACGGAATTTAAAAATTTTATTTTCAAAAAATAAAATACGAGTCTAATGTACTTGTTTCTCAGAAACTATGCAAGAGATATCTACAAATTTTCTCTGTTTAATTTCTTTGGATACATTAAGCTTCTATCATGAGTTTTTTAATATACCGAAAAAGAAAATTTTAATAATATTTGAGTTATTATTCTGTAAATATAAAATACAATTCATGAAAATTCCAAGACCTTGCACCATACCTCAGCTTACACACAAAACTTAATAATTTTATCCTTCATAGATTCTGAGGAAAAAGTACACAAACTTTAAAAAACACAAGTTCCAGGAAATGCAATTTTAAATTCAGCCTAACTTTTTTTCTTATGTCACCTCTTCGAAGGCCCGAGTTCTGTACTTGCGTTCTTCTTTGCATTCAAGGCTTCTCTTCTGGTTTCTTCTTTTCTGCCTTGTTTCCTTTATCGTGTCTTCAACTGACAGTTCAGCTTCAGAAAGGTGCCGTAAATCTATTTTTCTCAGGATGTCTCGAGTGAAATTTCCTATCTTAAAGCGCATTCTGTCTAATACCTTCAATTTCACTACGCTCCAGTCATTACCTTAAATACAAAAACTGTATCACATGCAGCAATTCTGACAACTTCATCACACGAAAATGTAGCCAAACCAGAATTCTTCGTAAACAAAGCACCTAGTTTGTTTTTGTTTCTAGGGTACAGAGCAGAGTCACCTACAGTCTATAAAATCAAAGAGTATAGATCACTGCTTTCTAGAAACATCGAGGATTGCTTGAAAATAATCCTCGGAATCATATTTCACCGAGCTAGTATTGAAGTGTTACTTAGAAAACTGAGTGCGGCAGGAAGGTCGCATCACACATTTAATTACCACAGCTAGGAAGGCCCCTGGTCACCTTGTCATTCAAAACCATGTCCTCCAGGAGTTCACGGATAAAACAGTAGAATACCTTATACACATCATGAATGCCATACTTAAACACCAACACTTTCCCGCCTTTTGGAAGACGGCCAAGGTCCTGATGTTCAGAAGCCGCGGAAAGACCACTCCCTCCCACAAAATTACCGACGCATCAGTCTGCTGAGCGCGCTCAGCAAGATCGTTGAGAAAGTAATACTAAAAGGACTCACTAGGAAGTGCATTACAAATGACACCCTGAGGCCGGCGCAATTCGGCTTTAGGAATCACCACCCGACAACGCAACTACTCCTCCGCGTCGTTGAATACATAACACGCGGATACAACACAAACAAAGCAACTGGGGCAGTGTTCCTGGACATCGTAAAGGCCTTCGACCGTCTGTGGCACAACGGCCTCGTACGCAAACTCGGCGACGCAGGGTTCCCCGACGGGCTCGTACCTCTCATACACTCATACCTCACGTACTGGAATTTCAACACCAACGTGCAGTGCAAACAATTAACTCGACATGATATTCAGGCTGGAACACCCCAAGGAAGAATCCTAGGGCCCAAACTGTTTAACCTCTACATCAATGAACTTCCAGCTACACTCAACACGATGGTGGCAATCTACGCGGATGACACTGCCATCCACGAGCAAGATTGGAAGCCGTCTAACATTAACTCACGACTACAGACTGCACTCAGAGCGGCAGAGTCTTGGTTGGTGAAATGGCGTGTTAGAGCAAACGTCGACATGTGCGAAGCGGTTCTGTTCACTAGAAGACCGAAACTACTGCGCAAACATCATGAGTGCAATCCAAAAACACTACATGCACTCCCAATACGTTCCCGTGAGAAGGTCAAATAACTCGGTGTCTGGCTGGACCGAAAACTACTCTGGGGGGACCACATTCAAAACATGACCAAGAACGCAAACGCGAAGCTCAAACAACCTTATCCTATGCTCAACAGGTGTAGCACACTGAATAGGAGGGTGTCCAGGTCCATGCACACCACGCTTATTAGACCTCTGACGACGTATGCTGTTTCCGTCTGGGGATATGCTGCCCCCCACACTCCTGCGTCGTCTGTAGCTCATACAGAACAAAGTACTCACAGTCATAAGAGACGCTCCACGTTACACACGCACCGCGGATCTTCACCTGGAATATCGGCTAGATACCCTCTTGCAGGTATTCCAAAAACTCTCCACACGACTGTACAATAACACGAGACACTCGAGCAACCCGTTTATTCTTTCTCTGGGGAACTACGACCACAACCGCAGATAAAAACATAATAGACGAAAGACACTATTAGCAAGGAACTAAACATCTATGGTCCATAGCACGCTAACACAACAGTACTGGCGAGCCCCTGCAACACAGCTACTACTGGCAACCCCAGATGCTCGACCCGCCGAAAAACATGCAATCGCAGGAAAGCCGTACTGTACACAACACGTAAACCAGCCTCCCCCCCCCCCTCCCCCCTTACACTGTGAGCTGTTCTATGGCTGATCGCCCACTAATGAATGACGACCTCGGGATGTTACAAGGCTGCAGCCGCTGCAGCAGGCCCAGGAGAATTCACAAGAGCCCAGATGCAGCGCCCGGACAGACCCATCTAGAAGGAGCACCCACAACGACAAAGGTAACGATGCACGATACCTTGCACTAACATAACCTCACCTTGCATGCACTGTCGCAGCTAGCAAGCCGCTACGGCCCTTACTATACGTCCTATTGGCGCAGAGGTTTTTTTTTCCCTTGGCTCTTGCCTTGGCACTTTTTTCCCTCTGCCCTACAAACCGTTGCCCTTCGATCGCTTCCATCCACTTACTATCCCCTGATGAACCATGTCAAAGAGTAATCTTACCCAGACGCATGGACAACATCACAGCCCTGTAACTCTTGACTCGAAAACTAACATGTTATACGGAAGTGAGGTGACAGTACAACTTTTGGGTTGGTCATCACGTCGGTGTGGGCATGGAGGGGCCCGATCCTATATAAAAAAAACACATTTAATTATTTTTCAGGCTCGTCAGATGCGACTTCATCATTGAAACTTTGGGAAATTATTGCCCATGAGTTCTACTGAGAACTAAATACGAATTCAAAATTGATATTTTCGGTCAATTACATGAACGTCTTTCCTTAAGCGATATAGGCTGTATTATTCTGAAGTCGGTACAGATTAAGCCACAACTATTTGATATTTTGATTTTGTCCCAAAGAGATCTTATAGTCATTGACATTAAGGTGATCATTTACGTTGCAAACGTACTGTACAAATTTTCTTTATCATTACTGCAAAATAATACGTCTTTCAGTGACTCAAAGAATAAAATAATATCAACAACGAATATAGCACATGAACAGGCGACAGTACATAGGATAAAGTGCTAAAAATATTTGGGCGTACATACTGACGAAAACTTGAAATTGATGAAACATATTACAGATCTTCTCTTCGTATAATCACTGATTTTGGCAACAAATAAATGAGCAGACTAACACATTCTGCACATTTCCTCCCCTCACTGTCTTATGATATACTTCTCAGAAGTAATTTTATTATCATTTAACTATGGCTAGCGTCACATCACGCAAGGGAACATTTTTTCTTCAATACATGTACAGATATTTAAGGCATAGAAAAGAAAGCTATGATTATAAGTCGATTAAATTTATAATATTTACGAAGCACAGAAAGTCACAGACTTATGTGCAGCTGCTGAACTACACAAACAGGAACTCCTCCGGATTGCCAGGAAAGAATGGATTTGGACACATACGTATGATGTGCTAAACGGTATGTCATTCTTCACCACAGATGGCCGATGTTGTTGATCCCCACTTGTACATTGAGTCAGCTCATCTTCCACCATTTATCCTTATTTTGTTGAGTGCAGAACAGATCTTGCGATGCTCTTCAAACTCTGGTGGCCTGGATGAGATACAGGGCATCTTCAACTGTTCTGGGGACGCGTTGTTCTGCCATATTTCTGTCCATAGTTCTGCTGTTGCTGCGTTGTCCATCAGAGCTCTGCACGTTGTGGAGGTGGGTGATGGGAGCGAAGTCTGTCTTTACTTAGAACAGAAATAAATGAAAATATACAACTTCAGATACTTTACTGGTATCACACAGATATAATTTTATGTATATAGACTGAAACAGCGAGTAAACAATTTCTACCAAGGTCGAAAATCGAGGAGGGGAGGCGTGCCAGGGTTGTCTGCGCAGTTATGTCAACTGCTGTGATGACGTGTCTTAGTAGCTAACGCACCTGCTTACGTAGGAGGAGTCCCAGATTCGATTCTTGGCCTTGGTCCAAATTTTTACTCTCTACTTCAGTCGATATACATAAAATAATGCAGAAATGTCCTCGTGAATGGAGAGGTAAAGATCACCAGCTATTTTTGGAAACTCCCACTTGAGAGCAGCTTCACGGCACAAAAATAGGGATGCTATATGGCTGAGAATAGGCAGCCAGAAAGTTTGAGTATTTCTGAAAGTTCCACTGATGATGAACGTAGTCTGGTTGAGCTACATATCGAAGAGTCTGGTGTGCCAACTGTTGATCATATTATAGCGCAACATTCTGCCAAAGGGTACACCGGTCCAACAGCAGATGTCTGTAGTGTTCCTAATGATGATCCCCATGTTATGTAACAATTTTCTGGAAGATGTTATTTCTTCATCTTGGCGGCATATATCAGCGAGTGCTCTTTGAAGCTGAGAGTCCTGTCAGTAGTTACCCCTAGAGAACGTGGACTTTTGTTGTGGTACGGCTGTTTCCCTTCAAAATATTCCTTTATTTCGTTGTTTTCGAGCTTGTTGTTAAGGTGGAAGCTGATGACCTTTGTTTTAGCAGTAGTTGGCTGTAACCTCGAGTTACGGAAGTATTGTCCAACAATTGGTATGTCTTCAGTCAAGACAGACTCATTAACGCCCAGATCTCTGTGTGTCGCAGCTAGAGTCCAGTTGTCAGCATACCAAATTTCTTTGATGTTGTCTCAGGCATAAGCAGGGAAAACAGAAGAGGGGCTAGCACTGATCCGTGTCGAAGCCCATTATTAAGCTTCATCTTACTACCCACTAGAAATTGGCAGATTCTATTGCGTAACTTAGCATTGATGAGGTTTCCAATTCTAGGAAATGGTATGGCCCTTACAGTTTTGAATATAACTCCTTACCTCAATGTAGTACCACAGGCTGCTGTTAGATCTATAAATAGTTGAATTCTTTTGTTTGTTTTGGAATCCTATTTCAATAAATGTTGTGAAAGAGAGAATCTGGTAGGTGAGATCCTGCCTGTTCAGCAGCTAGGTTTTGGGAAGTTTTGTGGCTGATTCTGTCATACAGTATTCTTTCCAGAACTTTATATACCGTGTTAATCAAAGCAATTGGTCCGTGGCTTGGCGGTATGTCATTTGGTTTACCTGGTTTCAAGACAGCTACGATTTTTGTTCTTTTCTAATCATGGCGTGTGTTACCAGTTTGGAGGATATCAGCGAAGAACGCTGCTAGACAGTTCTTACATGGTTTCTGCTGTGGATTAGGAATTCTAAACGTATTCCATTAAAACTATGTGCCTTCCCCAATTTCATTTCTTTGAGAGCTGTCGTTATTTCCTCACTGCTGAACGATCTGGAGTAGATTTACAGGCTAGTTGAGGGCCTTCAGTTCCTTTCCGCCTAATTGTACGTGATCGAATGTTGGAAGTTCTATAGTAGATCACATTGTTATTTGCTACTTCCTTGGGAGTAACACCCTCCTCCGTGGGGTCTGGTGTGTTGGCACCTCCAAGTTTTTTCAGCAGGGACCAGGCTTCTCTGCTTGCCGTGTAGAAGTGCCTCAAATGTTTCAGTCCACTGGGTATGACGAGCTGAGTCGATACCATGAAAAAATTTCAAATGGTTCAAATGGCTCTGAGCACTATGGGACTTAACATCTGAGCTCATCAGTCCTCTAGAACTTAAACCTAACTAACCTAAGGACGTCACACACAACCATGCCCGATGCAGGATTCGAACCTGCGACCGTAGCAGTTGCACGGTTCCGGGTTGAAGAAATTTGTCAGCTGCTTTATAGTCATTGTTGTGGCAAAACAGTTTGGAGGTGTTGGAGTGACTCAGAGCCAGTGTCACTCCGCACCGCCACAACTAGTCACTAGTTTCGCACTTTTCCATCCATCTAGGTACATATTCCCTTGGTATACATTTCTTTGCTGTGCATAATATTACTCCAATGAGCCTTTTATAGTTTGCGCTAATTGGTGGGATCCATCCCACACATTTATCCATATTTTCAGAAAATATCTGCTGTTTTACAGAACCAGCTAGGTCTGTGATATGACCTTATGACAGGTATTCTTGTGCCTAATTCGAGAAGTACTGAAGGATGTTGCTGTGTGGGGAGTCTTCCATGACTTCCGTCAACACGGGTACTGGCAGGCCATTGTTGCCACAGGCCGCAAAATATAAATCAGGGTTCAAGGTTGTAATCTTTTCTCCAGGCACCAGAACGGAATGTACACCGATCTTTAGCGTCAGTAACAAGATGGACAGTTAACTAGCATGTTCTCACTTACATCTTTACGTTTGTATTTCCGTATGTGGAGGGTCATATGATCAGAGCGATTAAGTTAGTTGAAGGCAGGGGTTTTGCAGTAATAAAATTAGTTAAAATGAGAAGGAGGGTTGAGATCCGGAAGTCGTATGTGTGTTACATTCTGTTGTGCAACTCAATGGTATGATGCCGTGACTAAGTGGGTTGGCGGAGCGCCAGTTAAGCATCGCGAAAGAGAACGCGGTGTCACCGGCCAGCGGATGACGTGACAAGAAGCAGCTCACCGCATGCAAGGGTGTCAAGGTCGAGGGAGGTAATCGAATGAGTACCGCTAGCCGAGCAACGGCAGAATATTTCTCCAACCTACAGGAAAAGAAGAACTGCAGACATCAGCAGCGGAAATTAGTATTTAAGGGCCGGCAGCCAGCTCGCGATCATCATCCGATGGAGGCGTTGGAGTGACTCAGAGCCTGTGTCACTCCGCGCCGACACAACAAGTCACTGTCGCAGTGCAGGTCGTCGCATAGGAGGCGAAAGAGCGACGCCCCCTCAGAAATATCGTCACAGGCAGCTGCCTGTCCCGGGAGTCATCGCTTGGGGTGCGCTGTGGTACCACATTGTCACCATCGTTCTGGGACACTGGCTCCACAAATGACGTGACTGGGGCCGGAGTGCGGGGACCCTGAGCCACCGACCACCGACGTCGAACAGATGTGCAGAACTATAGGCCTATATCTCTCACGTCGATCAGTTGTAGAATTTTGGAACACGTGCCATGTTCCAGTATATTGACTTTTCTGGAGACTAGAAATCTACTCTGTAGAAATCAGCATGGGTTTCGAAAAAGACGATCGTGTGAAACTCAGCTCAGCTATTCGTCCACGAGACTCAGAGGGCCTTAGACACGGGTTCACAGGTAGATACCGTGTTTCTTGACTTCCGCAAGGCGTTTGATACAGTTCCCCACAGTCGTTTAATGAACAAAGTAAGAGCATATGGACTACCAGACCAATTGTGTGATTGGATTGAAGAGTTCCTAGATAACAAAACGCTGCATGTCATTCTCAATGGAGAGAAGTCTTCCTAAGTAAGAGTGATTTCAGGTGTACCGTAGGGGAGTGTCGTAGGACAGTTGCTATTAACAATATACATAAATGACCTCGTGCATAACTTCGCAAATTCACTGAGGCTTTTTGCGCATGATGCTGTGGTATATCGAGAGGTTGTAACAATGAAAAATTGTACTGACATGCAGGAGGATGTGAAACGAATTGACGCATGGTGCAGGGAATTGCAATTGAATCCCAATGTAGACAAGTGTAATGTGCTGCGAATACATAGAAAGAAAGTTCCTTTATCATTTAGCTACAATATAGCAGGTCAGCAACTGGAAGCAGTTAATTCCGTAAATTATCTGGGAGTAGTCATTAGGAGTGATCTAAAATGGAATGACCATATAAAATTAATCGTCGGTAAAGCAGATGCCAGGCTGAGATTCATTGGAAGAATCGTAAGGAAATGCAGTCCGACAACAAAGGAAGTAGGTTACAGTACACTTGTTCGCCTACTGTTTGAATACTGCTCACCGGTTTGGGATCCGTACCAGACAGGGTTCATAGAAGAGATAGAGAAGATCCAACGGAGAGCAGCGCGCTTCGTTGCAGGATCACTTAGTAATCGCGAAAGCGTTATGCAGATGACAGATAAACTCCAGTGGAAGACTTTGCTAGAGAGACGCTCAGTAGCTCGGTACGGGCTTTTGTTGAAGTTTCGAGGACATACCGAGGAGTCAAGCAGTATATTGCTCCCTCCTACGTATATCTCGCGAAGAGACGATGAGGATAAAATCAGAGAGATTAGAGCCCACACAGACGCATACCTACAATCTTTTTTTCCACGAACAATACGAGACTAGAATAGAAGGGAGAACCGATAGAGGTACTCAAAGTGCCCTCCGCCACAGACCGTGAGGTGGCTTGCGGGGTAGGGATGTAGATGTAGATGAAGACGCCAGACAGTCGCTTCTGGGGATGGTTTCCGAGACAGGGCACTGACTTGTCCCACTGCTATCGCCACCCTGCCCCCTCCTCCAGCCACGATCTCAACAAAGGCCGGCGGAGCATGGTTCCATCTCCTGCAGTACGACTCGGCAACGATTCAAGTAACGCCAGTGCAAGTGTAATCGCCACAGTGGGCGGACATGCGAGGGTCTGCCAACCATCTTCTTCGCAACCGAGAATAGTGCGAGCGGACGCAAACCTTGTTCAGGGTCCAACAACCAATGTACTGTAGTTGATTATTAAGCGATGTTATCCTGTCATCAGAAGCCATACGTGGACACACCTTCATTATCATCTTCCTCGCGCTCAGCAGAGAAAGCACGATCCAATCTGGCGACAGGCAGTGGGGTCTCGTGTCTATTAATTTGGCGCGTTTAGCCTGGTGTCAGGAAGACTGCTTAGGCAACATGGAGGAAGGATCTAATGGAGTTAGGCGTCAGCAGTGTGGAGCACATACAGCGACAGGGTGCCATGCAGCGCAGTAAGTGTCGGTTTCAATTATTTTGGTTTCGATCCTGCTGGGCCGGCCGTGGTGGCCATGCGGTTCTAGGCGCTTAGTCCGGAACCGCGCGACTGCTACGGTCGCAGGTTCGAATCGTGCCTCGGGCATGGATGTGTGTGATGTCCTTAGGTTAGTTGGGTTTAAGTAGTTCTAAGTTCAAGGGAACTGATGACCTCAGATCTTAAGTCCCATAGTGCTCAAAGCCATTTGAACTATTTGATCGTGCTGGGTTGTCCCTTTTCCTATCTTTTGCCTGAGTCATTGTTTTGTATTCTTTGGGTATAATTTTCTCTTGATTAAACTGTAGTCTTGGAGAAGGAATGTCCAGCTGCTGAGATTATCGTGCAACTCAGGGTTACAGGTAAATAAGCTGAAAGTGGTGGAGAGGAAGCAGTCACATCCCAACCCAACTGCCCTGCATGGCACTGCTCCAAGATTGGTTACCCTGTTTTCAGGGAAACGAGGGGAAGGTATTTTTATCATTTTCAACAGTTTGGATACACCCACCAAATTCAGGTGGGATGGGATAACGGACATTTATTACATGTTGCTAGCCTGAAGTTAATGTGAGACGCCAGAGCACATGTCATGTGTAACAAGAATCTGAGGGAGGCGAAAACATTTGAGGAGTTTCAGAAAAAAATTATAGAGAGGTATCGGAAGAAGAGCACAGCAAGATATTGTCAGGAGAGGGGTATCGGAAGAAGAGCACAGCAAGATATTGTCAGGAGCAGCTTACTAGCGTTTTTTTTTTTTTTCAAGCGGAATGAATCGACTGAAAGTTTCACCGATCCTACTCGTAAAATCAATGTAGGTACCTACGAGGTCATGGATATTGATAGGGCTAACTCTGTAATTTTGTGGGAAGCAGTGCAGAAGGCTCTTGATGCATTTTGGAAGGGGCTACAAGTGGGAATGTCAATAAAGGTTCGTTTGGAATTTCCTGGGTACCTGAGTGAGGCAGCTGATGTTGAATTATCATTTGAGGAAACTGAGTTATAGGCTAGGTCACGTGAATGTCAGACAGTGTTTACTGTGGACATAAATTGTTTTCGATGTGGACGGAAGGGTCATGTACAAAGAGACTGCAGGTAGTAACATTTCAGGTCACTCGAATCGGTAATGCCGTAACATAAATTAGAAGTTCCATTCGCAGGGAAGGCCTTACGCGCAGCAGTCAAACAGCGCAGGGAGCGGGGTGTCTACTGTGCACGGTTCCAGTAACATATTCTTTCTGTGTGGGGGATAAATTATGTAAAATGTTGTCGGATATCGGTTTTCAGGTATCAGTTCCAAGTAATTTGGAGCAAATGGGTTAAGTTCACCACGCTGTACGTTAAGTGGCGTAGGTGGAGGGCGTGTAAATTCACTTAAAGTTCCAAATGGGGATGTTAACTTCCAAATGGATGCAGAAGTTCTTCGCATGGTTGACAGTGACTCTCGGACTTGGTTTTCTGGTTGCACTTCGCTTCGTATTGACCTGGAACGGCATGTGGTAGAACTGGATGGTACTTTGTTTCAGGTAGGCTCTACAGCTGGAATATTTTCACTGTCACAAGCTCCGCCATATGGTCAGGGGAAGCCAATTAAGCTGCATACAATGTCCTTAAGGTCAATTCGTAGTATCTCATATCCAGAGGGTACAGCGAAGATAGTCTGGATTGATGTCGATACTGACCTGCCAGTGAACTCATTGTGTATCATCGAACCTTTGGCGGATAGCGAAGTAATAGATGCAGTTAGTCGTTTTATATGACGTAGCATGTCCTGCGTTCGGAAGGTTGGAGGTACAAGGGCAGTGCCTGTCAGTATATATAATTTTGGTCCTGAGGAAGTAAAGTTGTCGCGGGGTAACGTGGTTTCGAATTTAGAAGAGTTAAAAGAGGATGAACTAGGCACTGATTCTATAGCAAACTAGCTATACCCGGTGAACTTCGTACCACCTCTGAAAATTTTTACATTTTATAGCTGAGATTCTAAAAGGTATCAGATAGATTATATAATAGTAAGACAGAGATTTAGGAACCAGGTTTTAAATTGTAAGACATTTCCAGGAGCAGATATGAACTCTGACCACAAGTTATTGGTTATGACCTGTAGATTAAAACTGAAGAAACTGCAAAAAGGTGCGAATTTAAGGAGATGGGACCTGGATATACTGAAAGAACCAGAGGTTGTACAGAATTTCAGGGAGAGCATAAGGGAACAATTGTCAGGAATGGGGGAAAGTAGTACAGTAGAAGAAGAATGGGTAGCTTTGAGGGATGAAGTAGTGAAGGCAGCAGAGGATCAAGTAGGTAAAAAGACGAGGGCTAGTAGAAAGCCTTGGGTAACAGAAGAAATATTGAATTTAATTGATGAAAGGAGAAAATATAATAATGCAGTAAATGAAGCAGGCAAAAAGGAATACAAACGTCTCAAAAATGATATCGACAGGAAATGCAAAATGGCTAAGCAGGGATGGCTAGAGGACAAATGTAAGGATTTAGAGGCTTATCTCACTAGGGGTAAGATAGATACGGCCTACAGGAAAATTAAAGAGACCTTTGGAGATAAGAGAAACATTTGTATGAACATCAAGAGCTCAGATGGAAACCCAGTTCTAAGCAAAGAAGGGAAAGCAGAAAGGTGGAAGGAGTATATAGAGGGTCTATACAAGGGCGATGTACTTGAGGACAATATTATGGAAATGGAAGAGGATGTAGATGAAGATGAAATGGGAGATACGATACTGCGTGAAGAGTTTGACAGAGCACTGAATACCTGAGTCGAAACAAGGCCCCCGGAGTAGACAACATTCCATTGGAACTTCTGACGGCCTTGGGAGAGCCAGTCCTGACAAAACTCTACCATCTGGTGAGCAAGATGTATGAAACAGGCGAAATACCCTCTGACTTCAAGAAGAATATAAAAATTCCAATCCCAAAGAAAGCAGGTGTTGACAGATGTGAAAATTACCGAACTATCAGTTTAATAAGTCATAGCTGCAAAATACTAACACGAATTCTTTACAGACGAATGGAAGAACTAGTAGAAGCCGACCTCGGGGAAGATCAGTTTGGATTTCGTAGAAATGTTGGAACACGTGAGGCAATACTGACCTTACGACTTATCTTAGAAGAAAGATTAAGGAGAGGCAAACCTACGTTTCTAGCATTTGTAGACTTAGAGAAAGCTTTTGACAATGTTAACTGGAATACTCTCTTTCAAATTCTCAAGGTGGCAGGGGTAAAATACAGAGAGCGAAAGGCTATTTACAATTTGTACAGAAAGCAGATGGCAGTTATAAGAGTCGAGGGGCATGAAAGGGAAGCAGTGGTTGGGAAGGGAGTGAGACAGGGTTGTAGGCTCTCCCCGATGTTATTCAATCTGTATATTGAGCAAGCAGTAAAGGAAACAAAAGAAAAATTCGGAGTAGGTATTAAAATCCATGGAGAAGAAATAAAAACTTTGAGGTTCGCCGATGACATTATAATTCTGTCAGAGACAGCAACGGACCTGGAAGAGCAGTTGAATGGAATGGACAGTGTCTTGAGAGGAGTATATAAGATGAACATCACCAAAGCAAAACGAGGATAATGGAATGTAGTCGAATTAATTCGGGTGATGCTGAGGGAATTAGATTAGGAAATGAGGCACTTAAAGTAGTAAAGGAGTTTTGCTATTTGGGGAGCAAAATAACTGATGATCGTCGAAGTAGAGAGGATATAAAATGTAGACTGGCAATGGCAAGGAAAGCATTTCTGAAGAAGAGAAATTTGTTAACATCGAGTATACATTTAAGTGTCAGGAAGTCTTTTCTGAAAGTATTTGTATGGAGTGTAACCATGTATGGAAGTGAAACATGGACGATAAATAGTTTGGACAAGAAGAGAATAGAAGCTTTCGAAATGTGGTGCTACAGAAGAATGCTGAAGATTAGATGGGTAGATCACATAACTAATGAGGAAGTATTCAATAGGATTGGGGAGAAGAGAAGTATGTGGCACAACTTGACTAGGAGAAGGGATCGGTTGGTAGGACATGTTCTGAGGCATCAAGGGATCACCAATTTAGTATTGGAGGGCAGCGTGGAGGGTGAAAATCGTAGAGGGAGACCAAGAGATGAATACACTAAGCAGATTCAGAAGGATGTAGGTTGCAGTAGGTACTGGGAGATGAAGAAGCTTGCACAGGATAGAGTAGCATGGAGAGCTGCATCAAACCAGTCTCGGGACTGAAGACTACAACAACAACAACATAGGCCATCAGGAAAACGTTGTTTTGCCATATAAATTATCTGTATTCTATAAGAATAATATATACGTGTAACACAATGTATACGTGTTACACAATAGCCGTTGTTGGCGGGAGCTCATGACACAGACAATAATAATGGCCGGAAACTGAGTAGGGAGTGAGAAATGGCTTAGGGGAAAGTCCGGCAGTATCGGCCACTATTAGTTCTGGTGTTTCTACGGTAGATCGTATGGATTTAACAATTGCACCTGATACACGGCTCGTCCACGAGCAAACAAATATAGCGGCAATTTCGTGTCGAAACGTGTTCGCCATCATTATGAATAAGGCCAAGCGCACACGCATTGATTTTTATCGTACGTAAAAATATTGTACGATTAAATTCTTTTAGAGGAACAGAGGACAGCTTAGGAGCTTTTTTGTTACACTAAAAGAATTTGATCGTACGATGTATTTCCATATCGATGCGCGCGCGCTAGGCCTAAGTGTCGGTTTGGCAAATGACGCGTGCTTCCTAGTTAAACTTCTCGGTCTAGTTCTGTCGATTCAGAGAGGGATATTCGAGTCGTTGATTTTTGGTACTTTTTCTTCAAATACCTATCTATCGAATAGTGAAAGACTATCAGCAGTAGACACCTGGCGGGGATAACTGATCAAGTGATAATTGATCGACTGGGGTCGAAAATTATTAAATTACTAAAATCACTATTAAAAAATTGGAGTTGGTTGTAGAAGAGTGAAGCTTTAGGGTTGCGTGTATTTTGTAATGCCACATCACAAAAAAATTAAAGTAAAAAGTCCTGTTCAAAAAATAAGAAAAAAATATAGGGTGGACCACCCTTATCAGTTAGGGGTATGAAAAATAGATTACGACCGATTCTCAGACGTACCGAATATATACATGTAAAATTTCATTAGAATCGATCAAGCCGTTGATCAAGTGACAATTGATCAGTTATCGACCGAGGTTAAAAATTATGAAATCACTAAAATTTCTGTGGAAGAAAAGTGAAAATTTAGGGTTGTATGTATTTTTTAATGCAACATCATAAAAAATAAAAATAAAAAGTTTTGTCCCAAAAAATAAGAAATTTTTTGGGGGGTGGATCACCTTTATCACTCAGGGGTGTGAAAAATAGATTACGACCACTTCTCAGACCTACCGAATACATTGTAAAATTTCATCAGAATCGATCGAGCCGTTTCGGAGGAGTGTGGCAAATAACACTGTGACACGAGTATTTTATATATAAGGATTACACATTATAGCAAATTATACAATATCGGGAGGGTCTGTTGACTGGTCAGCGGTATGGTAGCACATGTGGAAGCGGAGGATAGAGCAGTAGAGGAAAAACTGTTGAGTGAGTACGTGGAATTATTTAATCCGTCGAGTCTGTTACCCGCAACACCACTTGCTCAGCACCAAATTCTTACCGGAATTGAAACACCCATCCGCAAACGCCTGCACCGAGTTCCAAGGCATTTACAGACAATTATGGATGAGCTTATAGATCAGCAACTTAGAGATGGCGGCATAGAACCTAGTTGTAGTCCTTGGTCTGCTCCCATTGTAATTGAAAGCAAAAAATCACTAGATGGTGCAAAGCAGACCGCCCTTGTTGTGACTACCGGTTCGTCAACCAGAAAATGGTGTCGGTGCGTATCCTATGCCTAATGTAACAGAGACATTGGACAACACGGGTCAGTGTCGGTACTTCCCAACACTTGATTTCTGTAGTGGTTACCACCAGTCGAAAATAACGCCGCTCGATCGACCGAAAATTGGGTTCTCAACACTGACTGGGAATTTTCGGATTCACCACATGCCTTTTGGACTTAAAACGCGCTGGCAACATTTCAGCGTTTGTTGGATAGTGTGTTGCGCGGATTAAAACCAAAACAGTGCGTGGTATACCTGGACGACACAGTCCTTTATTCAAAGAATATTCCAGTACATTTGGAGCGGTTGCAGGAAGTGTCTGACCGTCTGCTCGCAGCACGATTATCGTTGAGTTTAGAGAAATTAAATTTTGTATTGCAAAAAGCTCGGTATTTGGATCACATTATAGGACATTTAATGTAATTTAATAAAAAATATACAACTGTAATTAATAAAACTAATAAAAAGTAATATAGTAATAATTATAATTTGAATATTAATATTAGTAATTCTTTCTTTGCCAGAGAAGCTAGATGTACGAATTATCAATTAATTATATATTGTCTTTGAAATTAGTTTTGTAATGTGAATGAGAGATAACTTCCTAAGCATTTTGACTTGAAACTGTGAATATGCTTTCACACCTTTTAATAAAGTGACATCAAAACAAAAGAGAAATAACTCTAATAACACTATGCTTACAGTTCTGTTAGGTAATTATGCATTCTTTCTCTCAATGATTAATAACGCAACATTACTATTAACCCGGCGCTGATCAGCAGTCAGCAAACTAGCTCTGTATTCGGAATGGTTACGGGGTTATAAATAATTAAATGTCTGTCTCTTGAATTATCACAGATATTCCTCAATATATACCAAAAGTATAGTGAAAATTCATGTGCTTATAGCACCAGGTAATATTTCGTAGGTCAGTTCAATTTGAAGGAATAAAACTCGTAACTAGAGATCGTGATTTCGTCTCGAATACCAATATAAGATAACAAGTATAATCTTTTACAGATGAAATCTTATACTAGAACTAGAATCCTGTGACCAGGCCTTTCTGCCTGGGATGTTGTCCTGCAACCTTGAAAACACCTGAAAGTGAAATATATTGAATTATTCGTAGCCGCCGCGTAGCTCGTGGAATCTGAAAGAAAATTTAGTGTCCTAACCGGCGGCACGTCTCGAAGGTGAGCTCAAACAAAATTATTAATTATTTTCTAGTAGTTAAGGCCACGTCTACTCAGGACGACCAAGGTTTAGGTTTACAAATAATTATGTACCATACACAAGTTTGAAGTCATGAACAACTATATTTTAGTTTCGTTTACAACTTACATATAGTGTTACAGCAAGATGAACCTCAGATAATCGTTTTTTCCTCTTCAAGTCCAAGAACAGAAGAAGTCAACCAGAACAGAAAGTTCAGACACAGAATCTCGAATGTCCATCAAAGCATACATTGCAACATAATGCATTTGTTTACTATTTGGCATACAGCGCCAGCGATTCATACGATAATTATTAGTACACGGCATTTACAAACTTCAAATTCATGACCACCCCAGGAGATACAGTACAGGTAGGATGGAATTCATACCGATCCAAAGCTGGTTGAGGCCATTCAAAATTTTCCTAGGTAAGGAAATTGCAATCTTATTTGGGCTTGCAGATTTTTACCATAGGTATGTTCCGAAATTTGCAGAAATTGCAAGATCTCTCACGCAGTTACTGCAGAAAGGAGTGAAGTTTCATTGGACTGCTTAGTGTGAGACGGTGTTCCAGAAGTTAAAAGAATGGTTGACATCTAATCCCTTCTTGGTCTATACGAATTTTGAAAAGCCGTATATTATTTCTTGTGACTCAAAAGATTTTGAGCTAGGAGTTATTTTGAGTCAGGAAGTAGATGGACAGAAGCAGTCTTCTGCGTTGCTTCACAGCTGCTCAGTAGTACTGAAAGAAATTATTTCGCTATGGAGAAGGAAATGCTCGCAGTGATTTGTTGAATTGGATACTATCTTTGTTGCCTCTATGGTAGACGATTTATAGAGGTGACTGATCATACAGTGCTCAAGTGGCTTTTAGGTTTTAAAGATCCAATGAGTAGATTGTCCAGCTGGGCTTTGCAATTAAGTGAGTAGTATATAAGCCGGGAAGGCCATACATTAATGCGGACGGACTTAGCCATAAGGTACACAAAGAGCTTACCTGGACTGTCAGCTGTTCTGTACCGAGGACTGCATCTAACGACGCGAAATAGGCCAGGGTTAGTGGTATTGCAGAACTTGCATGACGAAGTGTTGAGACAAGCACGTGATTCGATTTTGGTGGGACATTCAGATCGAAGAATAACGGAGAGAAGGGAATCGTAGAATGATGCACAAGCAGGACATGACCGTTACGTGAAAAATTGTGTTTCATGTGCTCAAAGAGCAAAACTTAACCACCAGAAAATGATACTACAGACATTACTGGAGGCTTGTAAGCCCTTCCAAATTGTATGATTGGACGTCCTAGGCCTTCTAGCACAAACACTAGCAGGGAATCATTAAGTATTAACCATTATTGACAATTTTTCTCATTAAGTCTCAGCGACAGCTTTAGTGGACCAGAAAGCTGCGACAGTGGCTCAGGTACTAGTTAGCCAGTTATACTTCAGTTTGGGACACCTGAAACCATAATCACGGACCAGGATGAAAATTTTAAGGAGGAATTAATGCAGCAGCAATAAAGAATGTTGCGCATTCAGAAATTACGGACGAGCTCTCTACATCCTCAAGCTAACAGTCACACGGAACGAGTCTACAGGACAACTGAGAAAATTCCCAGCATACATCTAGAACATCCTATTCGTGTATGTCGTCTCTGCATACAACTCGAAAGTTCACCAGAACACAGTATGAAGTAATTTTTGAGAGAAAGATGCCGTCGCCCTTTGAGTTTTTCAAAGCCCAGCCGCAAGGAGCCATCTCGTTAGAGCATCAGTGAAGGATTTCGTTAAGAGAGTGAAACTTATACGGAGGAAAGTACAAAAAATGCATACGAAGTCTTTAGAGAAGCAGGAAAGGCTACATGACATGACAGCAGCGCTACCTACGTACGATGTGGGTCAGTGGGTTATGTTAACGAATCCTTTTATGGCAAAGGGGAAAAAAAGTAAGTTTGTGCGGTAACATAATGGCCTTTACCAGGTAATAGAGATGACGTCGTCTGTTAATGGTAAATTGCAGCCCCCTCACCTACAGTTCGGTAGTCCATGTAAGTCGAATTCGGCCGGTTAAGGGGCTATGGACAATTTGCGTCGTGTCACCCTAGTCTCCATAGAAGGGTGGAGAAAAACTACAGACGAGGAGAAGAAAAAAGAAAAAGCAAAGCGAAGGAAACAGGGTAATATGACGAATCGTCAGTCTATGCTGGGACCTAGAGCAGCAATGTGATACCGACATTTGGATTTATTTTCAGGTTATCAGCTACAATAACAAGAACCAGTCCATTCCTTAATTTATGTGCCTGACTTTCCTCCCTAGGTTTTTCTTCCCAAACGCCTTTTGTTTCTTAATGATACCACTGATGAGGAGCTGCTCACCTCTCTGGATCAGGTGATCGTCTCTTAGAGCACGTGAAAAGCTACGGAAGTAAACAACAATAATCACTGGTTCATTAACATCATCCGCTTGTGTATTCCTTGTGGTTGTTCAAGACAGCCGACCGGAGTGGCTGAGCGGTTCTAGGCTGTATAGCCTGGAACCGCGCGTCCGTTACTGTCGCAGGTTAGAATCCTGCCTCGGGCATGAATGTGTGTGATGTCCTTAGGTTAGTTAGGTGTAACTAGTTCTAAGTTCTAGAGGACTGATGACCTCGGAAGTTAAGTTCCATAGTACTCAGAGCCATTTGAACCATTTGTTCAACACAAGAGTTGCCCAAATTCTACCCATCCCAATCTTTAGCCTAGAAGTTCTAACTGATCAGAACGCATACCCCTCCGACAAGGCAGTGCAATGACTGAACAGTCATGAAGGCAAAGACGAAGTGTGCTCTAGGACCGTAACGTATAATTGAGTATAAGAGGGCCAAATGTGGTGTAATAAGTAGTGACTAGCAACAATATATAGTTTCAAAGGAAGTGAACCTTGTAAATATAGCTCAAGTCTGATAATGGTAGAGGAGTCAAAATTATGTAAATAGAGTTGAGTGTAGACAGGTGTAAAGGCAGAATACAGGAAGCCATTCCTTATGTAAGAGGGAGGAATGTGCAGTGTGGAATGTTTAGGGCGATTAAGGCACTTAAGGGTAGGAGTTCTGCAGTAATGAAGGTAGTTAGACTGTGATGGAATATTGGGAGCCAGAAGTCGTATGTGTGATACATTCTGTTGTGCAGCTCAGTGGTATGATACGGTGATGTAAGTGGGTCGGCGGAGAGCCAGTTGAGCCACACGAAGGAAAACGCGATGTCACAGGCCAGCAAAAGGACGCGAGATGAAGCAGCTCACCGCATGCCAAGGTGTCAACAGCGAGGCCAGTAATCGGGTCAGTTACATCGGCCAAGCAACACCACAATATCCACCCGATCTACTGGGGAAGAAGAACCGCAAACATCAGTGGCAGAAAGCTATATTTAATGACCGGCTGCCAGCTCGTAATTATTATCCATCGGAGTCGTTGGAGTGACGTAGAGCCTGCGTCACTCCACGCGGCCACCAGTTTGGAGTCGTTGCTGTCATCGCAGTCATCGTAGTGTAGCTCGTCGCCTAGGAGGCGCCAAGGTGAGGCCGCAGTTGTAACTGTCGTTGCAAGTAGTCAACAGGCAGCCACCTGTCATGGATGTCATCGCTTGCAGTACGTTGTGGAAACACATCATTGCCATCGTTCTGGGATACCGTGACTAGGACCGCAGCCAACGACCGTGGGATGGTCGCTGAGACGCGGGGCTAACCTATTACACCGCTGCCGCCACTCTTTTGGTTTATAGTGGACCCGAAGACGGCTTAAGTGTTGCGCCGAAACTAGTCGTTCGAAATAAAGTTCCTTGAAGATACGGCTTTGGTGGTTCATTTTCTTTATTTATATTATCAGCCGCTGTCCCACGTTCGAGAGAACGTGGACTTCCAGAAGTTGAACAGTTTTGACCGTATTCGTTATCATATATACCATTTATCAAGTCAATATCCCTTTTTCTCAGCACATAGTAATACCTTTCAATTGATGGGAAGACAGGTGGAGAAAGAACACTCTGCAGCTAGCGGTTGGTGAGTCCTAGAGACGGTTTCTGTTGACAGGAAGTAGGTCGAATTAGAACTTCCCTACGTTAAATTCATGGCTTATTTACGAACTTCAGCTTAAATGAAGCGCGTGTAGTTATGTACTTTCGGAATGTGGCATAATAATTTTGTTAAAAAATCGGCGATGATGCTGGTTGAAATTAAAAGTGTGGAGGTTGCTTTGTTCCTTTCGGACAGTCGTCGGTATGTAGATGGAATGACTGAATTGTTGTGTTCCGCTTCCATTTTGTGTGTTTTTCCTTTTTAATTGCTCCATTCTACAATTTTTTGCAAATTATTTAGTTCAACGTTTTTATTCAGGCACTTGCCATGTGTATTCATAGGATGTGCATCAAATTCAGTAATGAAATAAATGTGCTACGTAAAAGATAAACTCTGCGTCCTTTATCTTTCTCATTGGTGCCAGTTTTCAAATTATATTCTATTCCCTGAGTTAGTTTCTTTAAAAAATTGCATTCTTATAATTAAATTCTAAATCTAATTAAACTGACAATTTCCAGTTCGGTCTTTTCTTAACTGTTAGGAAGGGCTTGGGTTGGTAGCGAGCGTGTCGTTTTTAAATTTATAATTGTCCTTGTAAGGTGGCTTAACCAGAAATTGCGCACAAGGGTTACATCTCAATTATTCTTGGTACATAACGTATGTAGAGCCTTGGATAGGATCCGTTTGCAGTTCTACAAACATACTTTACAAACTAGACAAGCAATTTGTGAAATAACCGTACGTGATGGAATTTTTTCACTATTTTCCCCCAAATCAGCGTTGAAAACCTTATAAAAATCACTTAATAAATAAATTTGAAACAATTCTTATGTCGCAGAGCTGTGTAATAGTATACCCGTAAAATACAATTACATATAAATTATCTACTATGATCACCTACTCTTGACTCTGCTGGGTGGTTTGTAGACACTCTGTTCCATTACGCGACGTATATACGTCTCCAATTGCCTATTCAGGTTGTATTTGAGATCACTATAAGCAAATCACAGGGAGAACCTCTTCGAAGAGTAGCACCGTGTTTACCAAATCCCGCCTTTACTCAGGGACAATTTTCAGTGATAACTGAATCAACTAACATTTTTGTACACTTTAAAGAAGATGAAAAACAAGAAGTATGCGAACATTACACTCTTGCATCAAGTATCGTTTACACCGGGTACTGTAATTCTTGCTGTAAAGAGTTTTCTGTTCATTCGGACAACTGTCGTTATCGCAATGGCTAAACTTATTCCTATTACTGTCATATTTTAAAACTATAAAAGTTCTAAAGTTTCAGACTGGTTCCCTCGTTTATTAATAATGTGAAAAGTGACTGATGTATAATTCAGCAAGAAACGAATAAACATGAAATTCTTGAAACAACCACTGCATGTAGCGCTGACGACTTCAGTTTTAGGTAGTCAAGTGCAATGAAAATTATGATACGGGGGCTGGCACGTACGCAGCCATTTGTGTCTACAGAGCGACGTCCCTGCAGTGGTGGGCAGCCTATGGTATCCGTATAATGATACTTGCTGTTGCTGAGACATTGTGACAGCAGCTACATTGGTTATAACTGAGATTCAAGCTACACGAGTAGGGAGTAGCCTTGGAAAAAAAGTCCGACAATATGTGCGCGACATTTAGCACTTCAGACTGCAGTGTCAGCACCGTCTTCTCACAAAGATGTGCTCGAACCCCGACTGGAGCCTTACTGCACTGTGCAGCTGTGCGGCATAGTCTGGCCAGTTCAGACACTGTTGGATGGCCTCAGTACTGTCATTGTATGATGGAAATGCTGATACCGAAATGCCCATTTCTTCTGATGAAGTATTTATCCAGGTGCATGAACTAGCACAACAATTGACGTTGGAGCACTGTAAATCCTTATCATTTACATCAGCAGCCTCTGTACAATGTGACAAAGAAGTATGATGTGTAATTAATGTCACACGAATCGTTAGGCGGTTGTATCCCACCAAATCATAACTTCGGAAGGGTTTATCAACAGTGGCATATACTGTGGGCAAGCAAAGCTGAACTAAAAATTAGTGAGTAATATTAATAATTGCAGTACCATCCAGTTTCCCTCATTAAAAATTAGGACTTGGGTTGGAATATGTCTGTTTCTCAGCCATCGGACACGAGGGAGAATAGTGCTTCGGAGACTTGTTGCAGCAACGGCAGAGGGTGGGTGAGACGGAGAAATGCAGAAATCAACACGCCAAGACTTCGTATCCCATGTTTGTTGCACAGAATCAAGAAAAAGTTGTTTCGAGTACCTGAGAGAAATCGTACAAATCCTGAAGCCATGTTCACTTCTTTACTAGACCAGTCCCCAAGTTCCTCTTCCACTGAAGTAAAGAATCTGTTAAGATCACTTCTATAGTGATGAACTGTGCTTAAATAAAGGCAGTTACAATACAACTATCAGAATTTGTGGCCTATTATGATGTGGCATTGTCTCAGCCGTTTTCAAAGGCACCTTAGCTCTTAAGCAGAATGACCTAATCGATGCTGTGGTAGTGTTGTTACAGATAAGATTAAATCAGATACTGAAAGGGTTGCTCTTATTAGACCCATGCTCGATGAAACAACTGATGTTACCAATGAAAGACAAATATCTACTATTGTACGCTTTGTCGACGATGAAGGGAACTGCAAAGAACGATTTCTACATTTCACTGACGTAAGTTCACACCAAACAGCCAGTGGCTTATTCGAATATGAAACAACTACTGTTCAAATTTTCGATGGTGCTGCAGTACTGGCTGAACATGTTTCTGGACTTAAACTTTAATTAAAACCGAGTATCCTGCAGCTATTTTCATCCACATAGTCATTGGCTAAATATCTTCTTTACCAATCTGTGCATTTTAAGGACGCAGTCAATTCTTTGTTTCTCTGAATGATTTAATAGCCATTTTCTCAGATTACACTTCATGACAGATTCTCTTAAAGCCTTTATTGGAAAGAAAATGTCAAGTGTTGTACCTACACGATGGAAATCCATTTCCAGGCTTGTAATTACAATTCATCATTGTAGAAGTCATCTGTTTCTTTACTTTAATGGAAGGGGAGCCTGGGGACTGATTTAGAGAAGAAGTCAATATGGCTTGAAGCTTTGTGAAATTTCCCTCAGGGACTCGGACAGACTGTTTCTTGATTCCGTTCAATAAAAATTTACCATTTTCAGATATCATTTTCGAATTTTACGTAGTAAGAGTGTGAAAACGGGTTACTGTACTAAAAAGTAATCGAATTTATTACCACACAACAAAATATTAGAAACACATGATTTGAAGAAGTATGGTCAGAAACTATGACCGTTGATGATGAAGAGAAGGAAGAAAGGCCTACAAGGAGAAATTGTCGTGAAGACGAAACCAATTCGTAGTACTTAAGGATTTTCCGTGAAGTACTGGAAACATTAATAACTCAAGTCAAATTAAGATCTGCATAACAGCTGAAATTTCTGGCATTACTTGCGTGTAATCAGTCTGCGAGTTACAATAAAAAAACTTCACAACATCCGAGAGAAACATACGTTCCTTATTTCGATATACTGCTTTAAGAAATGAACTAAAAGCGTTATATTTACTTCTAGAATTTACAAACAAGTGCATTCAAACCATTGTAAATTATATAAAATCAAGTGAACGTAATGTTTTGTACAGTGAATTTTATAAATTGTGTGAACTGATTTTAACATCACCATCTATCACAAGTGCAGAAAGCAATTTTTCAGCACTGAAAGAAAATTTTATTTACGGGCAACACATGGACAAATTCTTCTGAGCAACTTGGCTCTTCTATCTTGTTTTATTGAGCGAGCACAAAAAGGAATTATTTTTTGAGAGTGTGACAATGCGTTTAATCCGTAATGAAAGACCGCTGGAATTCATGTACACAGGGTGGTCAGAAACGGTTTGAAAAGCTTGCAAGGGTGTTTCAGGGTAGTTGTGCTGAATAAAATAATTGTTAAGAAAAAAATTCTATATGTTGTGCCGTTTCCGAGTTAATTACTATTGAATTTATTCAATCAGGCTGTTGCGCCCGCGAATTCCAGCAGCCTATCGGAAACGGTGTCGTCAAACGTTTTCTTCATCTTGTTGCCTAGAACCGAACGAGAGAGCGCTACCAGAATTAGACGTGGGTTAGTAGTAAGGATGGAACCCGATGCAGAGGCTGAGGCTGAGCAGTCTCGTGCAACGTCGTCTATGCTACGAGAAAAACTGACTCTAGTCGTGTCTGGCAACTTGACTTTTGCGCGCGCAAAGATATCGAAATGGATGACAGAGGTATAGAAAAACAATTAAAATCGCTCAAAATAGGAAAGCCGTTGGACCTGATGGGACACCAGTTCGCTTTTACACAGAGTAAAGATCTTTGGTGTGACGTCATAAGCGAGTGACTGCGTGTGAGATCGCTCTCCAAGTTCTTATATAGTTTTAGGTTTCAGATACATATTTTAACGGTTTTTGTGATAATATTTACGATATAAGTGACTTATTAGTGGTTTCTTCATTCACCTCTGCCTTTCTTGTGTTGTGACCTGATATTTGTGAGTGCTTCGTATCGAGCAAAGTAACCTCTTACCTGTGTTTACATTCCGCGCTGACCAGTTGCAGCTGTAGCGGCGTATCGAAAGCTAAGTACTAATTAATTGTTTGTGTATAGTGGTTTATTTAGGAACATTAGTAGTCTTCAACCGGAGTTTCTTGTGTTTTCTGGTGAAATAATTTCAGAAGAACCTTTTGGGAACTGTTTTCAGCTTCATTACTGTGACATTAGATGTTTGATTCTCTTTCTGTATTAGTCTTTTGTTATATTCACATGTGTTGTTTATTAATACTGTTAATAATAGTAATTGCTTCCCTTGTAGAGTAATTTTGTGATGATTGTAGTCAGTTTTTAACATCGCTATTGTAGAAGTGGAACTTAGATAAAGTAGATTTCTTGCTACAAAAACTGTAAAATTTTACCATGAGTGAGAAGTGTAGGATTTGCCATAGGTTCGTGAGTAGTGGATTGCAGTGTGAGTCTTGTTCAAAGTATTTTCACTGGGGAGAATGCAGTGGGGAAGCCAGTGGGTATTCTGGTGAGATCCTCTCCTGGAACTGCAGTAATGGAGCAAGAGTAAGTTGATAGAGGAGCATTAGCGTAAGATCTGTGCCCTTCAGGTGCAGTTGAAAAACGCACAGGAGCAGCTAGATAGGATGAGGAGGGAGAAGGGGGTTGGGGAATGGGAGCTGGCTGTTGACAAGAGATTTTGCTAGGAGAAGAAGATTTTCAGATAGTTTTACTATTGGTGTTTACTGTAAATATGACCAACTGTCAGAGTGTAGTGGAGATGAATCTCTAGTAGCTGTAGATGTAGGAAGTATGCATCAGACCTCAGTAGTTACGGTGGCTAGAACAGTTGAAAAGTTGAAGAGGAAGAAGAAGGTTCTGCTGTTAGGTAGTTCTCATGGTAGAGGTGTAGGCCAGCAGTTGCAGGAAGTGCTGGGGAGTGAGTACCACGTCACCAGCATTGTGAAGCCTAATAGAGGATTGGCTCAGGTGACTGTTAACATAGGGGGGTTCAAAATGGTTCAAATGACTCTGAGCACTATGGGACTTAACAGCTGTGGTCATCAGTCCCCTAGAACTTAGAACTACATAAACCTAAGGACATCACACACATCCATGCCCGAGGCAGGATTCGAACCTGTGACTGTAGCAGTCACACGGTTCTGGGCTGCGCGCCTAGAACCGCGAGACCACAGCGGCCGGATAAAATAGGGGGGTTATGTAGGGCTTTTACTAAAGAGGATCAGGTAGTGATTGTGGGTGGGGCTGGTAATAGTATTTATAGGGATGGGGAGTATGACATAGATGGTGACCTGGAAAAGATAGCCACTCAGACTGGCAATACGAATGTGCATTTCGTGGAACTGCTTCAACGTCATGGTCGTACTCATCTTAATACAGCCGTCAGGCGTAATAACATGAGACTTGGGGGTGCGCTGATGACAGTAAGCATGGGCCACATTTCAGTGGTGGCGGTGGAGTCTATCAGCAGGACGAGTTTCACTAGACATGGCCTGCACCTCAACAGGTAAGGAAAGGGGTGTAAGGTGTCAGGTAAATCCAACACCTTCCATGACAACCCTGACATGATAAGCAAAATCCAGTAGTATGTCATATAGCCCCGAATAAATCGTGACATTAAATTAACCAAAGTAATACGAGTAACAAGTGAGCAAATGGAATACCACGGACTAACACAAGAATGCCTAAATGCATGTCGTACCTCCCACCATGAGACCGATGCAGTTTCGAGGGGAGAAACGAGAACAGAAGCCGAGAGCAGAACCGTGTTAAGCTAGAAGGCCCTACGATAAGGGACGGACTGGACACCCACGTCGCAAGCTAACCACTAGGGCTTCACCACCCGCACGTTTTAGCGTGAGACTTTTTCGCGTGTCTGTTACATTAGGACCACTCCCCAGCCCATGTTAAGAGATAGAGCCCTCCAGAAGAACAGTATAGATCTTACGATAACGCTAAAAGGACCACACCAGCTGCAGGTTTTAGTGTGAGAGTTTTTCGCGTCTCTGTTACGCTGCAAACTTTAAAAACATTGCCTCACCACGAAAAGTATAACGTTTCTCATTGGACAGACAGAATTTTTGTAAGCGGAGCTTAAGTTTAACACTGACACCCAGATTGGTCAGATGGAAACACAGCCAGATAGTTTTTTTTTAAACCAACTTCGGTAAATTGTAGTAAGGAGGGAGTTGCTTCCGAGATGGCGAGGTGAGCGGAGCTGTGCTGCCCGCCGCTGCCCTGATGCTGCCTAAACACCGACAAGGTAATGAACGCACGCGATGCCGCATTTTTGGGCGCATAAAGCTTCATTCAGAACTGCAGAAGTCTCATTTGTTACACCCCCTTTTTGCGTAATACTAATGTCGATCGTAAATTAAAGCTCATGGTGTTCACATTTGCCACTTGAAGAAAAAATCTGAAACGCGATGATTTCTCTGTTATATAATTATTGAGAAGCCACATCAGCCGCTGTAATTTACGACAAGTTAGATAAGTAATTAAAGATAATTTAGGGTCACTGTAGACCATTTTGATAGTTTTCTCTTTTGTGAAACTTAAATTAAACCTAGATTATAGATGTGATATGGCATAGGTCATCCTTCGATCGATTGTAGAACTTGGAAACCCATTCAGGGAATATTCGTTCACATTTTTGTTGAACGCAGTTAGTTTTTACCATCCTGTATTGAAACATTTCCTTTTATCAATAGTGCAATTTATAAACTATGTTTTGAGAGTAGAATAAAATTTCAAATGGTAAACTTAACTACTTTTTCGACATTATTTTACCAGCTAACTACAAATAGGAAAGCCTTGAACCCCTTCCACTAAATTTAGTTAGTATTAAGATTCTCTTACAGGGAGTGCAGTGGAGCTGACGCTGAGATCATTAAGTATTTGGTTATATCAACACTAGTCTCACTGAACTCTTCTGAATTCTACATGTCATGTGTGGTCTGGCGTCTCCTTACCAGCAACAGGTCCCAGGTTCAAACTAGTTAATTCCCTAAAAAACACGCTCAGAGTGTCGTTGCGCGAAAGTGGCAGGGAGACACGATATAGAACAAGCAGACACCACCATGAATGTTTAGAGGGAAGGTTGACAAAGATTATAGGTGACAGCATAGGTGGAGGTGGTGGGATCACTCATGGCAAAATTCCTGTACTAGTGGGTGTTAGAGCTGTACCTTTTTTAGATTGAAGTCACCTGATTGGTATTCCTGCTTAATGAAAGTCTCTCTAACAAAGAAACCACGTTCGACAAAGCTTAGGTATCCGAGTAATGAGGGAATTAGTATATTTAATCAAAATATATAAGGTACTAGAGATAAAGTTAGTGAACTGCTTATAGACGTTGACTCTGAAATTATTAGTATATCTGAACACTTCTTAAATAAGGAGATAATTCAGAGGCTTCCTTTACCAGGGTACAGATTGGCTGGCAGATTTTCTAGGAGCTCTTTGCGGTGTGGTGGAGTAGCCATGTATGTGAAAAACGGTATCCCATTTGAGTCAATTGATGTTTCAAAGTACTGCACTGAAAAGGTGTTTGAATGTTGTGCAGGTGTGGTTAAATTTAGTGGATTTAAACTTCTGTTATTTATAGATCCCCAGACTCCGATTTCACAGAACTTTTGCTAAAGCAAGTGGAGGTACTCGGTTCACTTTATAGTAAATACAAAAAGTTAGTTATATGTGGTGACTTCAATATTAATTGTATAACTGATTGTGCAAGAAAGAGGATGCTGGTAGACCAAGTTAATTCATATAATCTTATGCAAACCGTATTCTTTCCAACGAGAGTGCAAGGGAACAGTAGAACAACCATAGACAACCTTTTTGTTCATTCCTCATTACTAGAAGGGCATTCTGTTAGCAAAAAGGTGAATGACCTTTCAGATCATGATGCACAAATTTTAACTCTAAAAGATTTTTGTGCTGCAACTCATGTTAAATATAGTTATCAACTGTTTAGGAAAGTTGATACAGTTGCTGTAGATACCTTTGTAAACCTTATCAAGGAACAAGAGTGGCAAGATGTTTTTAGCGCTGATTCAGTAGACGATAAATATAATGCTTTTCTCAAAGCTTTTCTCGTGCTCTATGAAAGTTGCTTTCCGTTAGAACGTTCAAAACAGGGTACTAGCAGAAACAGGCAGCCTGGGTGGCTGACTAGAGGGATAAGAATATCTTGTAGAACAAAGTGGCAATTCAAACAGTCAAAACCTAAATGCAGCAGCCCATTACAAACAGTATTGTAAGGGGCTTGAAAATGTTATTAGAAAGGCAAAAAGTATGGTATGCGGATAGAATAGCTAAGTCTCAGGATAAAATAAAAACCATATGGTCAGTCGTAAAGGAAGTGGCTGGTCTGCAGAGACAGGTCGACGATATAGAATCAGTGAGTAGTGGGAATGTCCGTGTTACTGGTAAGTCGCATATATGTACATTATTTAATAATCACTTTCTGAATATAGCAGGTTAACTAAATCTAGTCCCAACAGGGAATCTTAGAAAAAAGTGTTCTGAGACTGTTACCTGAAATGCTCCTCCATGATACAAGAGGGAGATTGAGTTAATAATTAAATCACTAAAGACCAAGAACTCTCATGGATATGACGGGGTATCTAGCAGAATACTGAAGTATTGTTCTATCTATGTTAGTCCAGTACTTAGCCATATCTGTAACTTTTCCTTTAGGAGTGGTCGGATTCCTGACCGATTTAAGTACTCGGTAGTGAAGCCACTTTACAAAAAGGGAGACAGGGATAATGTTGACAATTATAGACCTATTTCTATGCCATCGGTGTTTGCTAAAGTTATCGAGAAGGTTGTGTATACATGGTTACTGGAGCATTTAAATTCACATGTACAGTTTCGTTTTAGAAATGGTTTAACAACTGAAAATGCTATATTCTCTTTTCTCTGTGAGGTTTTGGACGGATTAAATAAAAGGTTACGAACGCTAGGTGTTTTCTTTGATTTAACGAAGGCTTTTGACTGTGTTGGCCACAAAATATTACTGCAGAATTTGGACCATTATGGAGTAAGGAGAGTAGCTTACAATTGGTTCGCCTCTTACTTTAAGAACAGAAAGCAGAAGGTAGTTCTCCGCAATTTTGAGAGTGGTAGTGATGTTTAGTCCCAATGGGGCACTATTAAGTGGGGCGTTCCCCAAGGGTCGGTGCTGGGGCCACTGCTGTTTCTTATTTATATAAATGATATGCCTTCTAGTATTACAGGTGATTCAAAAATAATTCTGTTTGCTGATGACACCAAGTTGATAGTGAAGGATCTTGTACGTGATATTGAAAAAGTATCAAATAATGTAGTTCATGGAATAACTTTGTGGCTTGTCGAAAATAATTTGATGCTAAATCACAGTAAGACTCAGTTTTTGCAGTTTCTAACTCACAATTCAACAAGAACCGATATTTTGATCAGACAGAATGGGCATGTTATAAGCGAGACAGAACAGTTCAAGTTCCTAGACGTTCGGATAGATAGTAAGCTGTTGTGGTAACCCCATTGTCCAGGATCTTGTTCCGAAATTAAATGCTGCTTTATTTACCATTAGATCAGTATCTGAAATAAGTGACACTTCAATACGAAAAGTTGTCTACTTCGCATATTTTCATACGCTTATGTCGTATGGTATTATTTTTGGGGGTAATTCTTCTGATTCAAAAAGGGTATTTTTGGCTCAAAAACGGGCTGTTCGAGTTACACGTGGTGTAAGTTCGAGAACCTCTTGTCGACCCCTATTCAATAGTCTGGGAATTCTGACATTGCCCTCACAGTATATATTTTCTTTAATGTCGTTTGTTGTTAGCAATATTAGCCTATTCCCAAGAGGTAGCAGCTTTCACTCAGTTAATACTAGGCAGAAATCCAATCTGCATGTGGAATGCACTTCCTTGACTCTTGTGCAGAAAGGAGTACAGTATTCTGCTGCATACATTTTCAATAAGTTACCTCAAGAACTCAAAAATCTTAGCAGTAGCCCAAACGCTTTTTAAGTCTAAACTGAGGAGTTTGCTCATGGCTCACTCCTTCAATTCTGTCGAGGAGCTCCTGGAAGAGCTAAAAAATTAAGCAAATTCCAGTGTTACATTGTTGATTTTCTTTATTTAAACTTACGACTTGTCACTTGAATATTTTTTTTTTATATTTCATTTTATCTGGTTCTAATTCCATGTATTGACTCGTTCCATGACCATGGAGACTTCTCCTTAATTTGGTCCCACGGAACAATAAATAAATAAATAAGTATGCGAAGAAACTTCCCCCTTTCTTGCAGCGGTGTACTGTAGGTCTCTAGAAGATTGGAAAAGGGCACAGGTTACCCCGTTTTCAAGAAGGGACGTCTAACAGTTGTGCAGAACTATAGATCGATATCTCTAACGTAGATCACTTGTAGAATTTTGGATCACGTGCTATGTTCCAGTATATTGACTTTTCTGGAAATTCGAAATCTACTCTGTAGGAATCAGCATACGTTTCGAAAAAGACGATCGTGTGAAACCCAGCTCGCGCTATTCGTCCACGAGACTCAGAGGGCCATAGACACGGGTTCCCAGTTAGATGCCGTCTTTCTTGACTTCCGCAAGGCGTTTAATACAGTTCCCCACAGTCGTTTAATGAACAAAGTAATAGCATATGGACTATCAGACCAATTGTGTGATTGGATTGAAGAGTTCCTAGATAACAGAACGCAGCATGTCATTCTCAATGGAGAGAAGTCTTCCTAAGTAAGAGTGAATTCAGGTATGCCGTAGGGGAGTGTCGTAGGACCTTTGCTATTCATAATATACATAAATGACCTCGTGGATAACATCGGAAGTTCACTGAGGCTGTTTGCAGATGATGCTGTAGTATATCGGGAGGTTGTAACAATGGAAAATTGTACTGAAATGCAGGAGGATCTGCAACGAATTGACGCCTGGTGCAGGGAATGGCAATTGACTCTCAATGTAGACAAGTGTAATGTGCTGCGAATACATAGAAAGAAAGATTCTTTATCATTTAGCTACAATTTAGGTCAGTAACTGGAAGCAGTTAATTCCATAATTTATCTGGGAGTAGGCATTAGGAGTGATTTAAAATGGAATGACCATATACAACTAATCTACATCTACACCCATACTCCGCAAGCCACCTGACGGTGTGTGGCGGAGGGTACTTTGAGTACCTCTATCGATTCTCCCTTCTATTCCAATCTCGTATTGCTAGTGGAAAGAAAGATTGTCGGTATGCCTCTGTGTGGGCTCTGATCTCTCTGATTTTATCCTCATGGTCTCTTCGCGATATACACATATATCGCGATTACTAAATGATCCTGCAGCGAAGCGCCCTGCTTTCCTTTGGATCTTCTCTATCCCTTCTATCAACCCTATCTGATCAGAGAGATTAGAGCCCACACAGAGGCATACCGACAATCGTTCTTTCCACGAACAATACGAGACTGGAATAGTAGAGAGAAACGATAGAGGAAGTCAAGGTACCCTTCGCCACACACCGTCAGGTGGCTTGCAAAGTATGGATGTAGATGTAAATGTAGAAACGGTGCAACGTATCGAATTATTCTCTTAACAATTTATTTAGCAAAACGTAACGTGCAACGTCCTTGCTTTGCAGTCTGTGTGTGTGACCATCATGTATATAAACAAGCGTGTAAAATTATTTATTTTCGTTTTAGAATTGTTGTATATTTGGTGACTGGCCTGTTTTGTGAAAAGATAGTTCTCATGAGGCTGTAATGGTGTTCCTGATAAAACACTGAAATTTGGCTTTTGTAGTAATTCGCTCGTTGGCTGCCAGACTGCACGGTCAGCCCTTCGATTTTTGTCTGTTACTTATCACTTTTCTCACCTGCGCCAGTACTGTTAATAAGAAAAATGTTGGGCCCTACCTCAGTTCTTAGTCCAAATTAAACGTAGAGGCTTGGTAGGTTCAGAGGTCAGAGGAATGCAAGGGCATACCACCTGCAGTAAAACCGCGCCTAGGAAATTACTGTAGTGTAGGGAACATCTGTGGAATTGATGGCAGATGTAGCCATTTGTAATCTGAGACATTTTGCTTGTGATCCGACTGCTGCTGTGTGTGAAATGTAAACAAAGAAAAAAATTCGCGTCTTTTTGTATGCAGCGTCAACACTATTTTCCGTTTTACTACTGTACATGTCGTGAATGTTACTCACTACTCCAAGTAAACAGTTGTCACTATTGTTTGTTCAGTTTTCTTCTATTGGTTTGATCATGCCCTTTGGTGACATACGTGATAAGTTTTTAAGTCGAAAATTATGACAGTTTTGGCAGGTGGCAGGTGACGCTAAATAACTAAAAGTGTGAGGTGATCCACATGAGTTCCAAAAGAAATCCGTTGGAATTCGATTACTCGATAAATAGTACAATTCTCAAGGCTGTCAATTCAACTAAGTACCTGGGTGTTAAAATTACGAACAACTTCAGTTCGAAACACCACATAGATAATATTGTGGGGAAGGCGAGCCAAAGGTTGCGTTTCATTGGCAGGACACTTAGAAGATGCAACAAGTCCACTAAAGAGACAGCTTACACTACACTCGTTCGTCCTCTGTTAGAATATTGCTGCGCGGTGTGGGATTCTTACCAGGTGGGATTGACGGAGGACATCGAAAGGGTGCAAAAAATGGCAGCTAGTTTTGTATTATCACACAATAGGGGAGAGAGAGTGGGAGATATGATACGCGAATTGGGATGGAAGTCATTACAGCATAGACGTTTTTCGTCGCGGCGAGACCTTTTTACGAAATTTCAGTCACCAACTTTCTCTTCCGAATGCGAAAATATTTTGTTGAGCCCAACCTACATCGGTAGGAATGATCATCAAAATAAAATAAGAGAAATCAGAGCTCGAACAGAAAGGCTTAGGTGTTCGTTTTTCCCGCTCGCTGTTCGGGAGTGGAATAGTAGAGAGATAGTATGATTGTGGTTCGATGAACCCTCTGCCAAGCACTTAAATGTGAATTGCAGAGTAGTCATGTAGATGTAGATGTACTGCATCTGAAAGGGTTTTGTCACATCTGAACCTATTGTACAGGGAGAGGAACTACCTAGTACAGACGAAGATGTGTGTTTTTCTATGCACCACCCACCGCAGTGCATCGATAATGTGATTTTACGGCTGTTCACCTGATGATTCATACAAGGACTCAAAACCACTGAATCACTTATTTCACCTTAGGTATATATGCAACAACTTGCTAAGTGTTTGTTAGAGTTCAGAATTCGGAGCTAGGTCAATAGAGACGAAGAATGTGCAGCAGACCAGTTTTGGAAATACAAGGATGTAAATAGCCACTGGTATCACGGAGGACCTACTGCAACATTCGTTTGAAGGTATTTAGGACAATGAAAAATCTGAGCTAGCTAGGTCTGATCGGGTTCTGAGCACTTAAATACTGCGCAGTACTACTCTGTCCTTGAATTATATTTACTCTTGTAGGTTATCAGTGTTTCATGCTCAACAGTTAATGGCACACTTATAAACTGCAAAGAACGAACTCCTGATTTACGACCGTAGAGTATAACTACCGCTTGCAAAAACGTATTTTATCAGCGAGCTTTATTACAGTGTTGTCCGAGAAGAGCAGTCAAAGAAGACAGCGGTGTTTATTAGCTCGTACCGCTGCTTGTCCTATCTAGTAATGGTCTCCACTCAAGGATGCGGGGGAGGGGGGGGGGGGGGACGTGGAGACATTTGGACTGCGGACCTAGGTCGGTACTGACGTCGTTTAGGTAGTTCAATGGAGAAGGCAGTTCGCAAATTTCACGTTTCTGGCTCTGGATCAATGGCAAGCCCGCCTGTGACTCGTTGTTTATGCGTATGTTTTGAACCTTAGGTGGAGAGCTACACCGACGGACACTGATGGAAGGGCTGCGAAATGCAACGCCACAAGTACGCTGTTGCAACTGCGACGTAATTACATCATTCGAAGCTCTTTAACTGACAATAATATTCATCCTGTAGTATAAACCAGTGCTGTTTAACGATGAATCAGTCGACAAAGTTTCATTATGGAAGTTAATTTCTGTGTTATGTTCTACAACCTTCTAATGACGTCAGAAGTTGCAAGTCGCTTGAACAATACATTCAAGTTAGTGAAAGTTCCATAACTACTTACCTAGTTGTTAGCTGTGGACATCGTAAACATCTTACTAAGACGCTTTAGAAAAGGACAGAAGTCAGTAAATTAACTGAAACCCAGATGTACTTAAAGCACCGCAACAACAACCAGTGACATTTTTATGACTTATTTATTTATTTCAATCGTTACGGAATTCGAGCATTTTCTGGTTCACTTGTAGTGTTGCCATAACGTTCTGTTCAGATCCATAGCAACTTAATTTACGTTGTAATTTCCAGAATTTATTTTCACACTCCAGCAGAGCGTGTGCTAATCTCAAACTTCCTTGGAAGATTATAACTATGTTCCTTTCGCAGATAAGTGCTCTATCGACGGAGCTATCCTAGCAAAAATTCCTCGATTTAACACCTCTTGCCCTCCAAACTACATAGAAGTTCCCCCACTTACCTTGCTGAACTACCCTATGCAAGAAAGGATTTTGCGGAGACATGGTTTACACCATAGCCTGCGGTATTGTTTCCAGAATGAATTTTCACTCTGCAGTGGAGTGCTCGTTGAACGGAACCTTCCTGAGATTAAAATTGTGTCGGGTGATGAGACATGCTTGGATAACTTAGTCGATAGAGCGAAAGCAGGAAGTGCATGTGCATTGAGGAGCCGAAGAAATAGACATAGCTTGTCTGGGCGCATCCAACGTAAAACTGGGCGTATGAAGCAGATATAACGCACAAAAGCATTCATCGTTATTTCTAAGCGTCGAGGATATTCCGTACCGCTGCTGGGCCTATCGCAATAGTGGAGGTTCGTTAGAACTAGTTGGCTGGACAGGTTAACGTTTAATCTTCTGTAAAAATTGTTGTTGTTGTGGTCTTCAGTCCAGAGACTGGTTTGATGCAGCTCTCCATGCTAACTCTATCCTGTGCAAGCTTCTTGATCTCACAGTACCTACTACAGCATACATCCTTCTGAATATGCTTAGTGTATTCATCTCTTGGTCTCCCTCTACGATTTTTACGCTCCACGCTGCCCTCCAGTACTAAATTGGTGATCCCTTGATGCCTCAGAACATGTCCTACCAACCGATCCCTTTTTCTTGTCAAGTTGAGCCACAAACTCCTCTTCTCCCCAATTCTATTCAATACCTCCTCATTAGCTATGTGATCTACCCATCGAATCTTCAGCATTCTTCTGTAGCGCCACATTTCGAAAGCTTCTATTCTCTTCTTGTCTAAACTATATATCGTCCATGTTTCGCTTCCATACATGGCTACACTCCATACAAATACTTTCAGAAACGACTTCCTGACACTTAAATCAATACTCGATGTTAAAAAATTTCTCTTCTTCAGAAACGCTTTTCTTGCCATTGCCAGTCTACATTTTATATCCTCTCTTCTTCGACCATCATCAGTTATTTTTCTCCCAAAATAGAAAACTCGTTCACTACTTTAACTGTCTCATTTCCTAACCTAATTCCCTCAGCAACACCCGACTTAATTCGACTACATTCCATTATCCTAGTTTTGCTTTTGTTGACGTTCATCTTATACCCTCCTTTCATGACACTGTCCATTCCGTTCAACTGCTCTTCCAAGTCCTTTGCTGTCTCTGACAGAATTACAACGTCATCGGCGAACCTCAAAGTTTTTATTTCTTCTCCATGGATTTTAATGCCTAATCCGAACTTTTCTTTTTGTTTCCTTTACTGCTTGCTCAATATACAGATTGGATAGCATCGGAGAGAGGCTACAGCCCTGTCTCACTCCCTTCCCAAGCACTGCTTCCCTTTCATGCCCCTCGACTCTTATAGCTGCCATCTGCTTTCTATACAAATTGTAAATAGTCTTTCGCTCTCTGTATTTTGCCCCTGCCACCTTCAGAATTTGAAAGGGAGTATTCCAGTCAACATTGTCACAAGCCTTCTCTGTGTCTAGAAATGCTAGAAACGTAGGTTTTCCTTTCCTTAATCTTTCTTCTAAGATAAGTCGTAGGGTCAGTATTGCCTCACGTGTTCCAACATTTCTGCGGGAATCCAAACTGATCTTCCCCGAGGTCAGCTTGTACCAGTTTTTCCATTCGCCTGTAAAGAATTCGCTTTAGTATTTTGCAGCTGTGACTTATTAAACAGATAGTTCGGTAATTTTCACATCTGTCAACACCTGCTTTCTTTGGGATTAGAATTATTATATTCTTCTTGAAGTCTCAGGGAATTTAGCCAGTCTCACACATCTTGCTCACCAGATGGTAGAGTTTTCTGTGGAAATATGTTCCAGAAAATTTTTTAGGCCATAGACGCAAGCGGAAGTCTTCCTCTTGCCTGTAACGACAGTGTTTTCAGTCCAGCTGAGATGCTCATCAAAAGTTACATCCAAGTTCTTTTCTGGGATGGTATTGGAATGTCTTCGAGAAGAATAGGAGGAAGTTGTTCATGTAATTCTGGGCTTAATAATTTAGGATTGGATGCTAAGATTACTTGGGAAGTTTCCTCATTTAGCTGAAGCCTTTAGCTGAAGCTCAAGGTTATTCACTCACTTTGTCACTGAATACAAATCGTTATTATCTGGGTGACGTCCGTACTAAAGTCTTAGTTCTTGTACTTTATCTAAAGCTGCAAGTCGTGTGTATAGAAATGATGTATCATTAGCTAGGAGGAAAGTGAAAGTTGGTGTAAGATTGGCCGCAATGGCATTTCTGAGTGCTCGTGCTTCCTGGACAATTTTTCGCTGCCGCATACAACACATTGCTGTTTGTTTTTCAAGTGGCTTTCAAATCATTCCGGTGCACTATCAGAAAATTTTAGTTGTCACATTTTTCTGAGCACCACGTCGAAGTTGACAGCATCGAAAGCTTTGCTAAAGTAAAGTAGTGTCAATACTGTAGCCTCACTGCTGTAAATGGCATATTTTGAGTCATCAGTTACCTCAATTAATGCTATGGTGCAATGATATTTACAAAAGTCGGTCTGAAATTTGTCATGTAAGTGGAATTTGCGTAAGTGTTGAGTAATTTGGTCTTGAACAATATATTCCAACGCTCAGGATGTAGGAGATAATATGCTGATTAGTCGGCAATCACAGGGTCGAATTATGCTTATGTAGTGGCGTGTGTTCCCTTCACAAGGGGAAAATTAAATGTGTCTGTTAATACAGGTATCTGCAGCATCCTCGATCAAGGTTATGGTGATACCGTTATTACCTACCGCTTCAGAATAGCTTCTCTTTATCGCTTTTCCTGTTGCATTTATTGTTACGTGTTGAAGGTGAATAGTATTGTGGTTAATTAAGTACTCTGGGGATTTTTTAGGGGTATAGTTCTTTGCAGCAAGGGGTTTGACTGGTGCTTACAACCATTCGTTCAGGTCGTCAGTCGAGACCTGAAAAACAGTTTCTGTCGGATTTCCATGGGAACCAAAGGAACAAATATGCCTGGTTTCAGAAATGTGAATGCATTGTTTTCATCCTGTTTCGCAGCTTTCTGCGTTCTTGTCAAGGATTTGCCTTGAAACGTCTATGAGCAGCGCCCCTGTTGCTCACCATTCCACTTAATTCAGCTGTCGGCAAAGGAGGAGGAGCTTTTCTTTGTACGTATTGCAGTGTGTCTGTCATAGACAGATGTGAGCTTACCAGTAAGTTCATGAATTTTGAATTGTTGCCTTTCTGATTGATAACACTGAATTCCTGAGCTGTTAGCTGTTAGGGAGTCACTATCTATGTGTTTAATTTCTCTACACGTTTCGTGAAACGATTTGAGCTTTGAAGGTTGTGAGGAGCTGACCAGGAATACTACATCAAGGGCTGAGAGACCTGCAACCGAAGCTTGATCTATATCTCTTACTTTGGCAGTTCTTTTCCTTGCAGTTACAGCTATATGAATGAGACTATGGGCCATGTGCTTGTTGCAACTAAACAATTTTCTTGTGTTTATTGTGGAGGGTATGCCTCTCAAGGAGACTATGTTCTTGTCTCGCATTACACGAATTTCACATATTAACAATGAAGTGGATGTAATTCTGACTGAAAGAAAGTCATTGTCCTAATTTTTGGTTGCTTAAAGAGAATATCAGTTAGGCGATTCAAATTCAGTACACTTATTTCGATGAAGAATTCGTCTTGCCTCTCTTTTTTAGAGTTCAACGTGCATAAAGACTGTAGCTTTGAGGTCATATTGTACACACACACCGACACCTACAATGCGCTTTTTGGTCTGTCATCCCTAACAAATGCATATTCTGTGGTTAGCCACGTTTCGGGCAGCAGGATTATGTGAAAGTTTGTGTAACTGGTGGAAGAGAATGCTCAGTTCTTTGTAATGTGCAGGTAGGGTTTGAGCATTTCAGTGTGACACTAACAGTTCTGACACATGCTTCCGGACGTCTGCAGGAGGCCGTTTGACAAGTTTGCCCCATCCTGCGGCGAGGGACAGTGACCCATATTTTCGGGAAGCGGAACAGCTCATTATTGACAACGATTCTGCGCGCCTGGGATGGTTTTTCCTTACGGTAGCTAAAGGAGAGGGGTTAGCAAAGCTAAGATTTCCTGAGATGACAGAGCGATGGGAAGAAGAGGAGGGAGATTCGTAGTGAGGAGATACGGTCGAGCTGGGGACTACCGTAAATCTTCACTCTCTGTCTTAAAGGATTAAATATTGTCAGTACATCGTACAGTTCAGGGCGGAAAGGAAAAGAGGAATAATTTACAGGTTCTATGCTACCAACAGAGAAATGCGAACTTAACCACTTGTTTGGTGTGAAAGATCCGCTTGACGTTTTCCTTGTATGCGATTTAAAACTTTATTTCTAACTTCGTCTCGTGCAAAACACTATTTATATCTTTTTATTCATCAAGGAACGTTTCGACACCTCTGTGTCACTTTCTGCGGATCAAATTTATTTGTTTTAAGTATATTACAAGAATTATGGAGTGTGCATTTGGTTTCAATAGCTCACCTGAAAATTATATTGCTAGTTGGAACACATGTTTACAGATCGGTTTTCAGTGTCCTTTTTTGTTGTTTTGACAGCTTATCACCTGCAATGTAATTATGAAGAATATTTGTGCATTTTTAAGTACTTTTTATTGGGTAGTCGTTATGTATATTACTGTACTTACCTTTTCCCTATTGTGTATATCCGGTGGGTATCTCTTTCAACTGCTCTCGTGTACACTGTATTCACCATGTTTTTTATATAATTTCACTCTCATCTTTACTTCAAACATTTTTTTTTACAATAATGTGATTTGAGGAGACACTTATGTCTCCACACTCACTGAAAGGTGCTATGTTATTGTCATTGCTCATTTGTTTAACGTTTGTCTTATGTTTAATGTGGCGCTAATTTTGAATGTTTCAAGAGAACTGTTGTAATGTTGTAATGTCCCTGCCGCGGGAGAACTTGTGCTTGTGTATGTGTGCAAAATGTCTGTCTGCCTCTCCCTCTTATTAGACACACACACACACACACACACACACACACACACACACACACACACACAATTTCTCCTTCAGCTGACAAATCGCAATAGTTCACACGAAACGTCCAAATTTACGCCACACTATACAAAGGCAAACGATTAACAAGTGAGCAGCGACAATAACATAGCACCCCTCAATGAGAATGGCGATGTAATTGTCTGTTGTCGAAAATACGTGCGAAGTGAAGGTGAGAATGGGATTATATAAAACAGCGGTGTGAAAACAGGGCAAAACAGCATTAGAAAGAGATACTCGCCAGATACATGCAACAGAACGTAAAAGGTAAGTACAGTAACATGCATAACCACTGCCCACGAAAAAAATACTTCATAATGCACAAATTTTCTTCGTGACTAGTTTGCAGGTGATATGCTTTCAAAACGACCAAAAAGGCCACTGAAAACCAATCTAGGAGAAAGCATTTCCACTAGTAACGTAATTTTCAGGTGGGCAACCGAAAGCAATGAGATAAAATGCAGATATTATAATTTTTAGGTCGGCAATAAATAAAGGATCATAATCTTTGTATTATATTTTACAGAAGTAAATTTGATCTACAGAAGATGACACATAGGTGTCGAATCATGTCTTCGTGAATAACAAGAAATAAACAGTGCTTTGGATTGGCAGAGTTCAAAACAAACCAAAATTTTTAATAACTAAGAGATTACCACGTAAAGCTTCTATTCAATTATATTTATTATAACGACACTGATTCTTCTAATTTAGATTTTAAAACGTAGGTTACCAAGAAGACGTTTGCGTAACGCAATACAAAAAAAGCAGTAATTACAGTGGTAGTGAATCCTGCAGATGGTATGTCCCAGGCATGCGAAGCAATGAAGGGATTTATAGCGTTCATTCGTCACTTCTCATAACGAAACTAATAAATGAAAAATTATATACGTATTCTTAAAAATTATAAATTAATTCGGAACTTATTTTTTACGAGAGGCCATTAAATTTGGGCGAAACTGAAACAGCTGCCTGTTTCCTTGACCGTTAAGCATCGGAGTTCGTAACCAACAGAAGGTGTTCGAAAAGTGGCGTGACCTTTTAGGGACCGGGAAAGGCCAGAGAACGGTAACCGAGACGCTGCAGCTGAATACAAAATTCGTCTATTGATTTCGAACACATTAGAAAAGGCGAGGTAGCCAACACAGTGTGGGAAAAGACATGAATCCACGATTATGGAGTATTACTGGCACAAATATGTTATCTTCAGGGAAGGGATACAAACAAGCCCACAAAGAAAATAACGGTGGTAGTCCATTGAAGCTCTCAGAGAAAAATGTATCGAGAGAGAACTAATATAAACGAATTGACGAGTGGTTATAGTTAAACTTTACTGCTTGAGCTAGAGTAAACGAGACCCAACTTTATACTCGTAAGAATGACGTCCAGATAGGATTTCCGTTGTTAGTATCGTGACTTGCCGGTACTAGTACGACGGCGTAGGTTTGAAACTCAAGCATCAGTGTGCATTTCAGTTGCAGTCAAAGTGAGCAGGACTTTACACGAAAAGCTGTTTTATCACAACCACACCAACAGTACAGCTACTCTTCACGAGTATCGACACATTAAAGTAATACCAAGCGGTCTTCATTCCGCACCAGAGTTGAAGATCATTATACGGAAGCAAGAATTAACTTGCGATTTGGGAACTGCTCCTGGGAATGGCCGACGGCCAATTGCGCCACAGAAGTTACCGCTGCAGTGGCTCAGAACGCTCGACGCAATGTACGACGTTCAAGGAGTGTACGAGCTGTGCCATGACAGCTGAACATTCCATTCGAAAAGTGCCGCAAACAATTATGAAATGTATCTCTAGTGTGGTTCCAGGGCTGTCGTGGATGCAGGTTGTAGTCACGCTGCTCAAGTTTCGTAACATGGAACGTAAAAATGGCGCCCCATTAACAAATATTACCACCCCGCCCCCGACCCCATGTGGAAACTAAAATGTGGTTCTTTCAGTGGTTTATTCTTTATTTCTGTTCCGCGTGTCCTTAGAAATGTTTCCGCGAAGTTTCAATGCCTTACGATCACTCGTTTTGATGGGTGCTCTATCAAGTAGCGAAAGTTTAGTTATAACAACCCTGTAAATAATAAACTAATGACGCATGAGAGTAATGGGTACGAGAACAAGAGCGCGTGCACCTGGACGTGTAGTTTACCATGGTAGCATCGGCGTGCTGGTAATACGGTGCTTGCAGAACCGGGTCCGAGTGTGTGTTGCTACAGCGATTGCGGAAATTGTGTGCACCTTCTAGAAATTCGGTCCGTGTTATTACCTCGAGTTTAGAGTACACCTCACTCTACAAGGCAATGAAGTTCAGGAGAAGTTCAACTAATATGGAGGCAGATTCACACACCAGACTGCACGATGGACCGAAACAGACCGATCGCGACCATGAACCGCTTCAGACAGGGCTGGAGGCCGTGTCTCCATCGGGTTGTTTCGTTGTTTAGTGACTTTTCACTGCAAAATATAGTCCACGCTGTCAACGTTACAGCGAAGGTGGCGCTAACCCCTCCTGCAGTTTTATTGGTGAGCAGCAAAGGCACTTAATTTTCTTATGCTGCTTAGGGCAGAGCGACGCAAATCCAGAGATGCGGGGGAAAAATATGTTTTTCCGCAGGGGCGTGGCCAGGAAGCAAACTTGAAAGCAACGGCTCCTTCCTTCCTTTTTAACGAATACGCCAGCTTGCGTCTGTTTTAATCATCTGACTTTCTGCAATGTCAAAATTCTTTGTAACGTCTTATTCGGTGGTCCTTATCCTTGGCAACACTTACGATGGTTTGGGAACATGGAGGCAATTACCTTCGCGAGGAAAATTTGTCCAACAAATCTACCAGCTCATTGGTTATCCTGCAGTCGACCCATGATTGTGGCCATTTGGTTCGTAATCTCTTCTACAGTTCGAATCAATGATTAGATTTTATATCAGCTTAATATTTCGTAACATCTTAGTAGGACTAGACGAAACGGCCATTACAGCCATTCTATGTGAATGTGTGTGTGTGTGTGTGTGTGTGTGTGTGTGTGTGTGTGTGTGTGCGCGTGTGTGTGTGTGTGCGTGCGTGTTTTAGAGCTAGAAAAGTGTCTGATTCCCAGCATTATTATAAAAAGCTAAAGAAGTTTTGAAACGAAAAACCTGGCACGCTGCGAAGGATGCCACTTAAAATTTTAATCTATTTACTTACGCTTGAATCTGTCTTCAGTCAACAACATCAGTCAAATGTCTTTTCAGCCAGTAAGCGCTACGTTTTACACAGTTAGGCCGGCCACGGGTTGCACTGAACTTCAAACAAAATTGCCGACAGACCAGTCCAGCGTTTATGGTGCACTAAGTATGCATCACCTGCAAATAACATTATATAAACACCATGAGTTTTCTGAAGGAAGCTTAGAAACCTGTAATGCTTTGTGTAAATAAGTTCTTTATGTCAAATGTAACTGATTGCGGCTTACTCATTGCAATATGTAAAGTTACAGTGATTCCGCAGAAAACGGCACAGCTTGGGGGCGTGGGCAACAAGCAACAAAGAAGCTGCAGAGTGCAAAATTCCATTGACCATATGAATGGTGGATTTCCAGATTCACACGACGAAATCTCTTCTACGAGAGATGATACGAAATTCGGGTGCAGTGTGGAAGTAATTATGAATGGAACTGTTTGCATTTAGAAGTCTAAAGACGAGGGTCCACTACGTGAGACGCTTCTCCAGCGATTCCAAGAACTGCTCGTGGCTGACTTTTAATGGTTCCGTGTCTCGGGTTCTTCGGCTGACATTTGATGGTTTTTCTGACGTCCTGCCAGCACGAGTGGCTGGCAATGTCAGAGCTTCACCCTCCGTTGCTGCTGGTGGTGGACTGGAATCGAGCTCGCGGCCGCAGATTGTATGTGCCTGGCGTGCCGAGGTTCAAGGGCTTTCCCGTGGTCATTTCCGTTGCGGTTCTCCCCTTGCTACCTGCAAAGGTCGTCCGCTGTAGCATGGGAATCCAGAATCCGTTCACCTTGAGGCTTTTTTCTTTCTTGTTGAAACTATTCTCATGTTTGTGTATTTCTATAGCTTCTCTGAACAATCGGGAATGACAGCTCTTCTCTACAGCAAGAACTTCCGTGTCGGCAGATTTCACTATGTGGTCAGTCTCACTCAACGCATGCTCTGCCACGACCGATTTCTTCACCTGTCGCAGCCGTAAACGCCCCTTATGTTCTGCGATCCTGGTGCTGATCGATGGTCCAGTCATTCGAACGTAAACATATTCCCGACATTGGCAAGAGGGTTCTTTTTCTCCTTTCCCATTCTGGTACATACTTCGATCTTCTTTTTCACTTTATAAACAGTCTTTACGCCGTATCTGCGCAACATACAGACAATTATATCCGTCACTTTGGTGTGTGTGTGTGCCAGAAAAGCCGTACCCGACATTTCTTTTTCCGATATGTCACTTCGATCAGTGTTTGACACTTCTTTTGTATCGTTTGGCCCAAGTTGTTGTTTCTTCAGCTTCTCAATGAAGTGTCCTGAGTCCTTTATGGACGTGCCAGTCTTTCCCACATGCAGCTGGAGCAGAGAGGCCAAGTGTTTCGCCAGTTTATATCTCGGTAAGCCAGGAGTGCTAACAGTCGGTCTTCATGGAACATTATTCTTATGGATCTTTGATAATCCATACAGCCGAGATGGTAGAGCTTCTGTGTTGCGAAGGTTCCTCTGTACGTCCGCCGAGAGAGAAGTGGCCGATTCGTATTCCCTGTTATCCACTGGGTCGGTCTGCGCGTAGATTTACGTACGTTGTCGAATCTAATAGGTCCTGGATCTTTTGCTCATAATCTTCGGTCTTTATTACGAATGTCACACTTCCCTTATAGTCAGGCAGCACCAATATACTCTTGTCGTCGTTAAGACTCTTGATAGCTTGTACAAGATGAAACCTGGTGGTTTTGCTCGGTACAGAATCCTGTCTGTTTCAGTGTGTATTTGGTCAGCGCATTCAGAAGGAAGGGTCCGAACTGGCGCTTCGGTACCAGTAGTGATGTTCTCCATACGTATAGTACTCGGGGTAGAAGCGAAATTCCCTCCTTGCTGAAGGAAGGACTGTTCCTCGTTGGTCAACTGTCGTTCAGTGAGGTTGACCGCTGTGTGTGACACGTAGGGAATCGCCTTGTCAGTCCGCTTCTTCTGTTGCTCAGTACAGCGCTCGAGTTCGTTGTGCATGTTCCTGTGAGTGGTGCTGTCGAGCATGTCCCAGTCGTCTCTCGGCATTCTGCTATTTAGTGCACAGAAAATGGCCAAATGCTTCTCATCCGTTCGTGCCAAGTGTTTCCATCTTGCATGAATTCGCTCAGGAAGAAAAGCTCGTTCCATTCTGTGGTAGATACGATATGCTTGAGCGGTGGTGAACAGGCGCTTACATTTCAAGAACTTCGGTGTAGCCACTTCATCCCGGCCCTGCGACAGAAAGGCGAGAGAGGACATCAATCGCACTTTCTTCTTCCATCGTTGATCAACAAGTCGGTACAATCTGAAATACTGCTCCCCGTAAAGGCTTAGTACAAAATTGTTTAGGCTTTCGTGGCCCCTTGCTGACAAAGTGCTTGTTCACTTCAACTCGGTTCTTCAACCGACGTTTGTTTGATGATCTTTCTAACGTTTCACCAGCACGAGTGGCTGGTATTGTCGTTGCTGGTGGTGGACTCGAGTCGAGTTCTCTGCCGCAGATGGTATGAATCTGGTGTGCCAACGTTCAAGGGCTGTTCCGTATTCTTTTACAGTGCGCTTTTTGTTACTTTTTGCTAGATACTATTAACGCATAAATAAAAAAGAAATAAAAAATAAAACCAATAGGAAAAAAGGCATCGATTTGCGAAGCGGAGAATCTGTTTTCGATTCCTATTTGCATTCGCTAATTTTTTATTTGCATTTTTTTCCGTTTCGAAAATGGCAGCCGTAAAAAAAGAGGAAGTATAATAGTCTCGTATTCGAGAGATTTCTGGAGCGAATCTCGCTGCCGGGAAAAAATAAAAAAGTAGTCATCGTGGCTGAATGCCATCAAAGATCCTGAGTTCGATTACTGACGGAGGTTCAGTGGCTAGGTATGGTGTTGTACTCATCATTTCACTTTCATCAACCGGCAAATTGCCGGTGTAGTTAAACAAACAGGTCTCCGGGCCATATATGCAACACCCACATTTTGCTTTACATACTTTACTTAGGTTTTACGTCTTACTACATATAATGAAGCACTAGAATTCTATGACACACCTATTACAAAAGGTAAATATACGGTGCCAATATGCCCAAAAAGCCGCAAAAATGTGATTTTTCAGGGGATCATATCTCGAGTTCTGTTGATCAGAGATAAGGGGCCAAATGTTTTGTCCAGCCCTCGGCCTAGCCACCATCTCAATACCTATCGGAAGAAATGACTTTAATTTGCTGACTAAGAACTAACTGTTTTATCCTATAGCACAGGCTCAAAGTTTAAACATACTTACTCCAGCACATGCACATTCAGCATCTCGCTTGGTTCTTTTGCACTGGAGGTGGTCCAGTGTGGCGGCTTATAAAAGCACCATTTGTTCATGGGCGGTTTCTAATAAGACTCCAAAAAAAAAAAAAAAAACATGATTTTGGGATACGAAAATTACCAAAGTACCGTTTGTGGGGATGGTCGCTTCTACAATTTTTGTTCGTGGCAGATCGTCAAAATTTATGCCAGTCATCTTAATATGATATTCTTGCAGAACTTCGTAACTTTCTTGGATATCATTATCTGTTATTGGGATCCAGAGGTTCGTTCGTGCCGTATATATGCAGAAAACCGCAAAAAATGATTTTCAAGCGTTTTTGCACCGTAAGTGGCAATTGTCTAAACATCTAACCATAGAAAATGGCTCAAGTTTTAATTGTACGTTTTTTGGACGTTTACATAGATACGCCATTTTCTGGTTTCGAAAATCTGTGTATCAAGATACTCCCGAAAAACGCTGATTTTTGGGTAGCGAAAGTAGAAATTGTGGGGATGGCTATTTCCATAATGTCTAATCATGACAAATCGTCGAAATTTTTACTGTATTTACGTGGGAAACTTATTTCTATATCATTATCCGTTACCAAGACCCAGAGGTTCCAAGCTGTCACTGTTATGCACACCAAATATGCACGTAAAAAGCGGTATAAAGCGTGAATATTTTCTGCGAGGAAGGCAGAATGAGGACTGAAACAGCTGACTCCCCTCATTTCTGTCAGAGTCCTTTCGAGAGGAACAAATTAGCCTTTTTTGTGCTCCGACAGTAGTTTCTTCCGCTGGTAATATGGATGTTTAACTGTTCAGCGAAGTAAGAAACAAAAAAACTGTGATGAAACTGATATCAAAACTGTCGTTAAAGAAGGAATCTGACAAGATCATAGTAAATCACTTATCCCGTCGCGAGCTGAATCTTTTGCTAATCTAGAGATGACGCGCAATGCGTAGACATGAGTTCAGAAGCAAACTACGGAAAATACATTCTGTCTCTCTTGCTGTGTCTTCCTACTCACAGCAGACGATCCTTGCTGAAATCTAAGAAATCCATGGAGGCCTCAATTGATCTGGATGTATCACTGAAAATGAGTTTTGCTACCACTTATAAGTACTTAAAGAACCATGATTCGTGTTTTTATCACAATCCAACACCAACCAAATTCCGTGTCCAGAGTATCGCTGTTCGGAGATGATAGATTAGACTGGAAACTACAAACACTGACTTGACTCAGTACGTACTATTTTTTATAATCCAGCTCCAATAAACAAATATGGTTTTAGTCGCAAAACCACAACCCATTTATTTCCATTTCTTTGTTGTACTTAATATTAATTGCGTCGCAAGTCATCAAACACAAATACTGAATTTGCTATGTGGCTGTAGCTACAACTACACCTAACCGCTGTATGTGGAATTACTTTCGTTTACTGAACTTTGTCGCTTCCTAACGCCGTCTACTATTGCTGCTTCTATCTGAAGAATGGATTTCATAAGTTAACATATCACTTGTCTTGATGGTGTATCATACAAGGAACGAAAACAGGAAGAAACCGCCTATAATTCACATCGACACTCTACGAATGACTCTTCAGCAAAAAAAATATTTTCTCAGCTAGAGCTAGGAGCGACTAAATGAATTTTAATGCTACTGCGTACCACTATCACTGGCACCAGAAATAAATCTTGGCGACGACTTCTCGCTGGTAGCTCTGATGGCTTCACAGGCGGTGAACACGAGATCCACCGACTAAGACGTCCAGATTGTCTTGTGGCGCGGAAAATGGAGTAACTCGTTTAACCCTAGTTATTTCATGTCAAAAAGAAGCATTGATACATTATGGCAGTACCGAACATTCATGTTATCGACAGTAAACCAAATATCGACAAAGCTAAGCAGATTAATTTGCCTCCAGGGGAAAATCGAGTGCTGAAATCCTGAATCTTTAACATAGCAAATACTTTCTCAGGAGTGCTAAGTTTCAATGCGATAACGATACTGCAGTTATTGAAAGTCAAGACTATCATAATTCAGTCTACAGCCTGGTATGCCAGTCGAATATGGATACAGAGGAAAGCCTCTCTCGACTACGAAACGGAAAGAAAGGCTCAATGTTTAGGAAGCCCTTTCTCTTAGTCACTAATATTTATGAGTTAGCCATAAACAGTGTTTCAATTTGAATGTTGAACTTAGCTTGGTATTTGTTCTTGTCGTCTAATAGCTTCTGTTGGCTACAGGATTGCTATCGCAACGAGAGATATCTTCAGTATTAGGAAATTAATTTTTCTTATTGCTCATTCTCTGCGTTTGTGTATGGTAGGAGTGTGATTAAATAACGAAATACACAGAGACACGAGAATGATCAGCGTCCTTAACATCAATAAATACACTCTAACAATAAAAGAAACGACGCACCACGAACGAATTATCCGAATCGGATGAACACCGGTAGATGTGATGTACATATACAGACAAATGATCAGTTTCTGAAAGATTCGATGATTTGCTCAACAGAAAGAGCTTCACAAATTGAGCAAGTCAACAATACGTTGGTCTATCAAAATGTTCAAATGTGTTTGAAATCTTACGGGACTTAACTGCTAAGGTCATCAGTCCCAAAGCTTACACACTACTTAACCTAAATTATCCTAAGGACAAACACACACACCCATGCCCGAGGGAGGACTCGAACCTCCGCCGGGACCAGCAGCACAGTCCATGACTGCAGCGCCTGAGAGCGCTCGGCTAATCCCGCGTGGCCGTTGGTCTATATCTGGCCATTATGCAAGCAGTTATTCGGCTTCGAATTGATTGATAGACTTGTTGGATGTCTTTCTGAAAGATACCTTGTCAAATTCTGTCGAATTGGCGCGTTAGATCATCAAAATAAAGAGCTCATTGGAGGACCCTGCCCATAATGCTCCAACCGTTCTCAGCTAGGAAGAGATCCGACGACCTTGCTAGCCATAGTAGGGTTTGGCATGCACGAAGACAAGTAGTAGGAACTGTCGCGTGTACGGACGGGCATTATCTTGCTGAAATGTAAGCCTAGGGTGGCTTGCCAGGGAAGGCAACAAAACAGGGCGTAAAATATCTTCGACGTACCGGTGTGCAGTAAGTGGGTCGCTAATGACAATTAACGGGGTCCTGCTATGAAAAGAAATGTCATCCAAGACCATCATTCCTGGTTGTCGAGCTGTATGGTGGGTAACAGTCAGGTTGGTATCCCACCGTTGTCCAGAGCTCCTGACGACAGGTCTTCGCTGGCCATCGGGGCTCAGTTCGAAGCGGCACTCATCACTGTAGACAATTCTACTGTAGCCAATGAGATTCCAGTACGAAGTGTCTGGAGACTCCACGTACATAGCAAACTGATTATCGTCCGCCGTACGGCCCGTCAATCAGGAGTGATGGTCTGGTGTGACATTTCATTTCATAGCAGGACCCCTTTGGTTGTCATCTGCGGCGCCCTTGCAGAACAGCGGTACGTCGGTGAAATTCTACGTCCCGTTTTGTTGACCTTCATGGAAAGCCATGCTGAACTTACGTTTCAGCAAGAAGATGCCCGCCCGCACACAGTGGGAGTTTCTACTGCTTGTCTTCGTGCTTGCCAAACCTTCCTTGGCCAGCAACGTCACCGGACCTCTTCCCAATGGAGTAGTTTGGCTCATTACGGTAAGGGTCCTCCAACCAGTTCGGGATTTTGACGATTTAACTCGGCAACTGGACAGAATTTGGGGCGATGTCCATCAGGAGGACATCTAAGAACTCTGACAATCAGTGACAACAATAATAACTGCTTGGATAGGGTTTCTACATCTATATCTACATATATACTCCGCTAGACACCAAGCGGTGTGTGGCGGAGGGCACAAATCGCACCAAAGTCATATTCCTCCCTCCCCACTGTTCCACTCGCGGACCGCGCGAGGGAAAAACGACTGTCTGAGCGCCTCAGTACGAGCTCTTATTTCCCTTATCTTTGAATGATGATCATTACGTGATTTGAAAGTTGGTGGTAATAATATATGCTCTACATCCTCGATTAAGATTGGATTTTGGAATTTAGTGAGCAGCCCCTTCTGTTTAGCGTGTCGTCTATCTGCAAGTGTGTCCCACTTCAAACTTTCTATGACATTTGTAACGCTCTCGAGATGGCTAAATGTACCAGTCACGAATCTTGCCGCTCTTCTTTGGACCTTCTCAGTCTCTTGAATCAGACCCAACTGGACGAACTAACGTATTGTAAGCTATTTCCTTTGTTGAAGGGCTGCATCGCTTCAGGATTCTACCAATAAACCGCAATCTAGAGTTCGCCTTACCTGTTACTTGTGTAATCTAATCATTCCATTTGAGTTCATTTCGAGTAGTCACACCCAGATACTTGACTGATGTAGCCGCTTCCCAAACTGATCATTCATTTTGTACTCATACATTAATGGGGATTTTCGCCTTGTTATATGCAGTAGGTTACACTGCCTAATATTGAGAGATAACTGCCAGTCATTACACCACGCATTTATTTTCTACAAATCCTCTTTGACTGGTTCACAACTTTCTTGTGATACTAATTTCCTGTAGACTACAGCATCATCGGCAAACAGTCTAAGGCCGCTGTCAATACCATCAACCAGATTGTTGATGTAAATCGTAAAAAGCAGAGGACCTATTACGCTGCCCTGTGGCACATCTGAAGTTACTCTTGTTTCTGTTGAAATTACCCCGTTCAGGACGACATACTGCTCCCTGTCTGTTAGAAAACTTTCTATCCAACCGCATATGTCATTGGATAGACCGTAAACGCGCACTTTTTGTAGCAAGCGACACTGCCGAACTGAGTCGAACGCCTTTCGCAAGTCGAGAAATATGGCATCAACCTGGGAGCCGGTATCTAGAACCTGTTGTATATCATGCACAAAGAGGGCCAGCTGTGTCTCGCATGACCGCTGTTTCCTAAAACCGTGCTGGTTTCTGCAAATGTGCTTCTCAGAGTCTAGATAGGTCATTATGTCTGAACACAAAATATGTTACATGATTCTGCAGCAAAGTTTTGAAGCTCTTGGTCTTGAATAAATCACCCAATTTTTTTTCTGAAATTCTAATCATTTGTTTGCCTGTACATCTACATCGTATCTATTGATTTCCGTCCCATTCGGATAATTCCTTCCTGGTGCGTCATTTTTTTTTCTTAGAGTGTGTAAATGATTTTAAGTCCCTAACGGCGTTTTCCTGTCCTTATGTGAAGGCTAGTCCCCGGAAATACTGAAGGAATTTTGATACTGTTTTCAATAACAGATAGATTGATTCACGAGGAAGACTTGTGAAGCGGGAGGAGCTGGATGAGGAGTGGTAAGGTGATGGGCAAATTAATGTTACTCACTTAATTACAATTTATTATCTCTTATACGAAACAATCTCCTAACAGCAAAGGAAAACAATTAACATTGAAGACTAAATGACCTTTAAGCAAAATTTAACTCAAATACAATTAAGTGTAATTTTCAACAATTGTACAAGTACGGCAGGGTCTAAATAAAATACAGAAACGAGTCAAGACAACATTATCATTTTGTGACCAAGAGCTTCAAGTCAAGCGATGACAAAAACAACAATATTAATAATAAGAGTATTGAGCAACTGTATTAGTGGCGTAGGCTCGATAAGGTTGTCACGGAGCATTTCACAAAAATGTGTGCCACCAGGAAGCCTACAACCCTTTTTTTGACACATTTAAGTCTCCTCCACCTGGGAAAGTGTTTGTGATAAGTGCGGCCTCTCAGTGTTAAAAATAAACACAGCAGGTACATTTGAGGCCCACAGTGAACGCGAATAGCATCTTAAAACGCGAACATGAAATTAAATTTTAAAACGCTCTGCAGTCAGCAAAAACAATAATCAACGAGCGCCTCTCCAGGACACTATCAAATATCTTTACAAACAGATTTAGCAAAAGCATTTGGCATCAACAACCGTGAATAATTGAGATTAGTGTCAGTCAAATGTTCAAATGTGTGTGAACTCTTATGGGACTTAAAGATCATCAGTCCCTAAGCTTACATACTACTTAACGTAATTTATCCAAAGGACAAACACACACACACACACACACACACACACACACACACACACACACACACACACACACACACACATACCCATACCCATACCCGAGCGAGGACTCGAACCTCTGCCGGGACCAGCCGCACAGTCCATGACTGCAGCGCCTCAGACCGCTCGGCTACTCCCGCGCGGAAGTGCCAGTAATTCAGGTTACTAAAAAAGGTATAAAATTAACTGTGAGCGATACTAGGTATTATAGCAAAAGATCACCTGCCAGTACGGTAGCGAAATTAAAACAGAACCACCTTGGGGCACTAAATTAAACACTCAATTAAAGAAACTAACAGTTAATGGTTGTCTACATCCAGCTTAAGCCCATTTAACATTTTAATATTCGGATAATAAGTTGCCGTCTCTTTATCTAAGAATAGATGATCAATGCAGCTAGCCGCTATCTCTGTGTAATGTCTTGTCCGTATAGACGTGTATCTGTTGTTTTTAAGATCCCTTCACCTTCACACATAAGTCTACACAGTAAAGTAAGGCCCTCCCAGTTCTTGGCTGATCCGTGATAAGACAGGCGAAAAATTAGACTAACGGAGGATTATTGGTATTATCTCTCTTTTTCATTCGCTCTCTATCTTTCTCTCCTTTATCTATGTATAGTTTTTAATATAAGATTTCATTACGTGATATAATGGTAAAAAATCAGCCAAATAGAATCTTTGGTGGAGTCCTTCGTCCTGGTAATCAGCGGCTGGCTTGCTGTAAGAGATCTTTACATTTATTATTGTTGTTACACTGCAGTCAGTCGGAAGAATCAATCGTTTGGACAATTTGTTTCTTTTACGAAAGATTGCGAATTCCAGATACGTACGAAGCCTTTTTGGACGATTTAACACAGACCCAGTGATTGCAGGCTCTCTTCGACACAGCTGAAACTTCCCCACTAATTACAGGGCCAACGTGATCAACAAATGACTCAGAAAAAACTCATTCGTTCATTCACTCCAGAACAAAAAAGTCACAAACCTTATTTATGGAGGAAATCGTGTATTAAATCCATTTCCATTACATGTCCAGATCTCCGGTGATTCCACGCCTTAATTATTTTCCTTTTACAATCTCTTTCTCTTCAAAACAAACCGCTAGAGGCACAAATGTTAATTGGCTCGCTTTAGCGAGAAGAAAAGCAGAATTTGTATCTCTCAGGAATACGTCAATCCCTCAACAGATACTCCAGAAGCTGTCCTAGTTACCATTCTAACAACCATGGAGAATGCATAAATGCATGTCTGTTATTTCAAAGAATAAATGCACTAGAAAATACTTTGGCGTCGACGCGCTGGCGCAGCATATATTACGAGAAAATCAGATCAGATAACTTTTCCAAAGTGAATGAATGTGGATGGTTTGTTTGAAAATGATTAATTGGTGCGTGGTAGAGGGTATTTTCCGTGGTGACATTACAATGCTCCTCGCAGCTAGTGAAGTTTGTGAGCCTAATTTTGATTTACCGAACACACTTCGCGAGCTATCTATTAGTGTGGGTAACCCGGAAGTGATGAGTGTCAGTCCTCCGACTGAAAAAAAAAAAAATATTTTTAAGACAGACGAAGAAAAGAAACATTGAAAACAGAAGAAATGAAGAGACAGGTACCGCGGCTGTATTGCTTTTACGTGCATCAAGGTGTTGTGTCTGCTGTGCACAACTAAGGAAGATGATCTTTCATGAAACTATTATCAGGGTCTACCCATTCGGGAACATTCTTAAGCAGGGAAACCTTGGAAAACCTCTTAAACCTAGACCCCCAGCCTACGGTACATAGAAGATAGGAAAGCCTACAGAAGAAGAAAAAAAATTGAAATTGATCTCTAAAGGAAACATAGGGATACATTTATATAACGAACTTAGTTCCACTCGGAGGCACACAGGGGAATACTCAAAACACGTTTCAGAACTTCCTCTTGAATGCAATATAACAATAATTAGTACCTCTGTAACATACAAACTGCGTTAATTCTAGTATTACTAAAACAAGAAAACACAAGCACCAACAATTGCGTCAGAGCACAATAAACAGAAACGCCAAGAAAAGTGGCAGTAATTAGGTCAGCATGCAGTTCCCTTGAAAATATAAAAACATGGAGACACTAACAAGCCACGCCACTCAGCAATCTGATGATGGAATGCCAAAATCGCCAACAGTAAACTTAATGATTACCTCACGTTCACAACAAGTCGTGAAACGTGCTCAAAACGGCTAGAGATAGCCACGTACAAAAACAAACGGTGCTCACACACCCCACAGTATATCAGGTCAGCCAAACTAGGAAGATAACCACGATGCCTGGGGCCATAACGCTTGTTCATAAAATCCAATATTGCTGTCTGCTGATCGAAATGGGTGCTCACAACAAAATCAAATGGCTCTGAGCACTATGCGACTTAACTTCTGAGGTCATCAGTCGCCTAGAACTTAGAACTAATTAAACCTAACCAACCTAAAGACGTCACACACATCCATGCCCGAGGCAGGATTCGAACCTGCGACCGTAGCGGTCACGCGGTTCCAGACTGAAGTGCCTAGAACCGCACGGCCACATCGGCCGGCACAACAAAATCCATAGTCCTGAGGTGGACAGATTCCTAAAGCAAATTCACTTTCTCAAAATGGTTGAGTGGCTGACAGTTTGAATTCCAGATGGAGTCTCAGTGCCAATAACACATCCCCCACCCCGGCTGCCGGCTTCACACGTCCGTGGCAACAGTGGACTCCAAACTAAACACAGTTCCGCCGACAAGACCCCGAGTACGTGCGGTAGCGTTCTCGCTTCCCACGCCCGGGTTCCCGGGTTCGATTCGCTGCGGAATCAGGGATTTCCTCTGCCTCGTGATGGCTGGGTGTTGTGTGATGTCCTTAGGTTAGTTAGGTTTAAGTAGTTCTAAGTTCTAGGGGACTGATGACATAAGATGTTAAGTCCCGTAGTGCTCAGAGCCATTTGAAGACCCCGAGTACGCCTCGCACATCCGTATGTTGCCGCTTGGTGCCGCCACCTTGTCCCCAGACAGGAAGGCGACCTTCGGTTACCCTGGAACTGGTTAGACACATTTGCAGTGAATGGCTACTATCAATGTACTCGAGCAGCACCGACATAGAATGTGCATGGCGAAGTTTCTGTGTATAATTTGCCACTGCTACACCAGACAAGTCGTTTCGCCATAGTCACAGTGTTACCCATGCGAAGCCGGGGCGGGTTTCCAGTTAAGAACTAACTGTTAGTATTTTCACCAGATTGATAATTATTAGACATCTAACTGCCAGTTTTTCGAAATAGAATTTCCGCATAGGTAACTATATTATTCTTAAAACGCCTGCAATTGAACTGATAGTAGCCACTGACTAATTAGAGCACAACAGGACCAGCAATAGTCCAATCACAATCCTCTAAGGCACTCCAGCACGAACCCCTGTACTAGTGATACCTGGCAGATAACAGAAGTACTAGCGGTATCTATTCCTCCTATTGTACATTATCACTTACCTAAATTACTGTTTCCTTATCTTCAAACGTTAATTACTACCTTATGCGAAATACCCTACATACGGAAACAAGGCGCATCGCATTGACCGTGTCCTTCGAGACTGGGACTGTATTGAGGATGTGCGGGCGAGGCCAGAATTTGGCGAGGTTATTTCGACTTCCTGGAAGGTCGTAACACATCCTCCATGCACTCACGATCTCTCCCGATGCGATTTCCATATGTTTGGAGCCCTGAAGAGAGACATTCGAGGCCGTCGATTTGCTTCGGACGAAGAACTGCACGCCTGGCTCCGTAGGCAACGCAAGCATATTTCCATGTAGCCACTGACCACCTTCCCTCACAGTGGGACAAATCTATTAACAGTTATGGTCACTACACTGAAATAATAAACACTTTACTTACTTTTCTCCATCTGTCTCTTTTTCACTTGACAACCCATTATACGTGTATTCAGCGACACGAAATATTCTCAGCCAAACTTACTGCTCAGAAAATGTGGAAAGTGTTGAATGGATCGACTTAGGATGTGAGCGCCTTTCCACTGACGCGGAACTGGCACACACTGACCTTCGACGTCGGCGTTGGTCTTGGCACCTACTGTGGACGCTATTGTCAGTCACGTCCGCGCGTATTAATGGATGTTTCCTCTGGCACACGTGGCAGTTTGGGAATGCTTTCAGGCGAGCTGCCGTCCCACGTCGGTACCACATGTGTGTTTATATGTGTGTGCTTGTGAGTGTGTGTATGCGTGTGTGTAGCACCAACAAACATCACGTAGAAGAAACTTCATTTTCTCTGTGGCAGGTTCTGCCTTACTCACAGCAACAATACACCATAAACTCTCACTCTTTACATTCTGACTGCGTCTGAAAATGGCTGGAACTTGGTCAGATAAAATTACAGTATGATTGTAGTCTTGTTCAGTCGGAACTAAATCGACTGTTACGGGGAGCCGGAACGATAAAAATGACAAAATTAACATTTTTTGTTTTTTTAATTATAAAATTAATTGGAGTTTTCTGAATAAAACAAATCAAGTTTTACCCTTCTAAGAGAATTCTAAGCGTGTTTTTCATCGCTGCAAATTTGACGCGCCGTATAAACGGTTGTAGCGACTTGGTGTGTCACCTCTGACAGCGCCGCTCGCTGGCTGCAAGCAGAATATCTTTGCGGAATTGGGCAGTGTTTTGTTTTCCGACGTTGTATGGTTTTATCTCTGTGACAAATGACGGTTCATATCGGTAAACATAAAAGCTATACCGTGTGTAATGACTTGTGGAGTTTGCTCTGTATTGTTTAGCTGTTCAATTTTACGTATTTGACGAATTTTGCACGTACCTGTTCTACGTATTTGGTTTGTGGACATCAATATGCCTTGTTTCAGTAGTCATGTGTTTAAGAAAAGGCACAATGAGTCGAAGAAGAAATCTCTTATTGTTCTAAGGGAGATGCTGCTCAGACTGCTTCAACGAGTACTCCAAATGAATGTGGTAGAACTTATTCCAGCAAGAAGCTTTGTCAGAGCAAAGAAAAATTTGAAAACTATGAAAGTGACGGTAACGATGTGAATGGAATAATTAACATTTCCTTGCTCTCTAATATTTTGAAACATAACGTATTATGCCAAGTTTGCAAAGAAAGAGGACTGGAATTGAAAGTAACTTCATACACTGGTTTGGCATGTAAAATATTATTGAAGTGTAACAAATGTGCTGCAGAAGTTTAGTTTTCTAATTCTAACGGTATTCTTCGTAGTGGTAATAGTGGAAAGAAGGTGTATGATATAAATGTTATGCTAGTGTATGGCTTGCGTTGCATTGGCAAGGGCAGTGCTGCAGGGACAATGTTATGTTGAATTAGGAACTTGCCAAAACCACCAACCAAGTTTCAAAATGCTTCAAATGGCTCTGAGCACTAAGGGACTTAAAGCTGATGTCATGAGTCCCCTAGACTTATAACTACTTAAACCTAACTAACCTAAAGACATCACACACATCCATGCTCGAAGCAGGATTCGAACCTGCGACCGTAGCAGCAGCGCGGTTCCGGACTGAAGCGCCTAGAACCGCTCGGCCACAACGGCCGGCAACCAAGTTTGGATTTTATAATGAATTGTTGGGATCTTCTGCTGAAGCTAATGCTCAAGCAACAATAAAGAAAGCAGTTGAAGAAGCTGTGACAGATAATGGGAATTGTAGAGATTTATCTGTTGCTTTAGATGGATCATGGCAACGAAGAGGTCATAATGTGATGTGCTGAAACGTTTAGGTTTCCAACCAGGACACATCATTTCCACAATGCGCTTATTTGATGAAGACAGACGAAGAGGTGCAGGAAGAAGAGACAAAACCTCCCACGCTAGTTTGCGCCATATAGTATCCCACGCTAGAATTGTTCAAGAAGAAGGAAGGGAGATCAAACATTAACGTCTTGTCGACCACGAGGTCATTAAAAACAGAGCTCAACCTCTGACTGAGGAAAGATGAAGAAGGGAATTCTCAAAAAAGTCTAGTCGTTTTCTCATACATTTCATCACCTGCCAAATACAATGAGCCTTCAATAAATAATACAACACGTTATTTTTATGTCATTTTTGGTTTAAAAAATGCGGAATTTGTTGTGGGACATCGCTGAATGTTCCTGCTTCAGCAGCTACAGTTTCATGAAGTTACGATAGGTGTCGGTGCTATACATAGCCTTCAGCATGGCGTCTGTAACAGACGAGCGTTCCAAACAGAGAGCTGCTATTAAGTTTGCTTAGGCGAATAACCAGAGCACCACAGATAGAATGTCTGCGGAGATCTGGCAGTGAACAAAAGCACTGTGAGTCGTTGGCGGAGGCGTCTGTCATCATCGCAACAGGGTCACCCAAACCTGTCCGATCACCCGCGTGACAGCCGACTGCACACAGCCGTTATTCCAGTAGTGTTGGGAAGTTAAGACATTCCCATTCGAGGTGATCGACGGATCGCAATGAAACACAGCTCTACTAAATTGGGCGTTTCTGTTGGTAGTGCTGACACACTCGTCCACTAGCTGGGGAGTTCGCTAAGGTTTGTGCCCGCTGTGTTATTCGAAGCCAAAAACAGCACCATAAAGAGTAATGAAGAACCATCTATGCGGAGCTGCTTGCGCGTTACAATGCTTGTTGTTGTTGTCTTCAGTCCTGAGACTGGTTTGATGCAGCTCTCCATGCTACTCTATCCTGTGCAAGCTGCTTCATCTCCCAGTACCTACTGCAACCTACATCCTTCTGAATCTGCTTAGTGTACTCATCTCTCGGTCTCCCTCTACGATTTTTACCCTCCACGCTGCCCTCCAATGCTAAATTTGTGATCCCTTGATGCCTCAAAACATGTCCTACCAACCGATCCCTTCTTCTAGTCAAGTTGTGCCACAAACGTCTCTTCTCCCCAATCCTATTCAATACCTCCTCATTAGTTACGTGATCTATCCACCTTTTACAATGCTTATCGTGACAAATAAACAAGGTTCATCACTTAGAACTGAAAACAAAACAGCAATCCATGGAGTGGTGCCACATCCCGTCTCTTCTGAAGAAAAAGTTCAAATATACACCTTCAGCTAGTAAAATCATGAACGATGGTCTTCTGGAACTCTGAAGGGGTTATTCTGTTCGATGTCATCCCTCAAAGTGCAACGAACAAATCAGAAGTGCATTGTGCTACCCTTAGGAAATTGAGGAAAGGATTTCAGCATATTCGTCACCACAATAATGCAAAATAACTGAATGGTGTGCGACCCGCGTCCTTGCCGTTCATAACTTTGCGTCTTGTATTATCATTAGTGGCGTCTTGTTTCCTTCTTGTGTTAATCGGACCACTGAGTTTTGTAATTTGTTTGTCCGCTAGTGGCAGCAGCAGCGTTTATCGATAGTCAGTACTGTGGTACTATCTTTGGTGCCACGGCTAGTATTTCCGGGACGTCGTGTGTCAGGCAGTTAGGCTTCGGACGGAGCAGCGAGGAGGTCCGCAGCGCGAGGGAGGCCGGGATCTCCGGCGGCGTGCAGGCACTGTCGGACCGAGGGACTGTAGCCGACGCCCGAACCCTAGATGTTTGAAGTTGAGTGAACCTTATCTAGTAGTGAAAACTCTACTGTTTGTGATCTCGTTGTTGATTGCGTGTTGCTGCTCCCAGGGTCGGTGAGACCAACCGCAACAAGTGTAGTCTGTCAGGTTTTTCGGAAGCTATTAGCGTTGGCGGAAGCTATTAGCCGCTTTCTACTGCTTGATGTTAGTTTGGATTTGTTGTTATTACTGCTGAAGTGCAACCAGCGGTATCTTGCTGCCTAGTGGCCGCTAACGCCCCAGTTACCGGCCTTGGAGGTTAGCGTATTTTGCGCCAATGTACTTTTCCTCGTCTTGCCGATGCTGAAATGTTCAAATGTGTGTGAAATCTTATGGGACTTAACTGCTAAGGTCATCAGTCCCTAAGCTTACACACTACCTAACCTAAATTATCCTAAGGACAAACACACACGCCCATGCTCGAACCTCCGCCGGGACTAGCCGCACAGTCCATGACTGCAGCGCCCTGAGACAACTCGGCTTGCCGATGCTGTCCGGCATGGCGTGCAATTTGACAGCTTCCTTGATTGTCGTGTGGATAATTGTTTTCCTTGTCTACCTGGGTTATAGTGGTTCCTCCTGCCTTTTGGTGTTTTAAACACCGGAGTCTGGATACGCAGTGCTGTCTGTCACTTCGCTCTCGCCTGAATTATTCCATCGTTTTACTAGTTATTTGGCTCTAGCTGGATTTGCTAAGAAGGTTGATCGGCGTTTAAACCGTCTCAAGTTTGAGTTGCCCTCCTTAGGTGAATATTACTCTCGGCTGCGTGTCTCACCGCTTACACAGCTGTAGTCACCTTCCTCAGGTCGATCCAGGGAGCACTGTCTGTGGATCACGCCGTCTTACTTGGTCAAGGGAAAGCCAGCCATGACAAAACCATTTCACCAGATGTGCAAGCTATATGAGACTGGTGACATATCCTCAAACTTTAAAAACAAAGTAACCCAAGGAAAAAGATAGATGATCAGTGTGAATATTACAGAGCTATCAGTTTAATCTGGAAAATGCCGACACAGATTATTTACAGAATGGTGAGAAAGTGGTAGAAGAAAAACTCGGGGGGAGATCAGTTTGAGTTCCGGAGAAATATTGGAACATGTGAGGTGATACAGACCCTAAGAGTTGTCCTAGATATTCTAAAGGTAGGAGATATAAAATGTAGGGAACAAGAGATTATCTACAACTTTTACAGAAAGCAGATTGCAGTTATAAGAGTGGAAGAAAATGAAAGGCAAGCAGCTGTTGAGAAGAGGGTGAGACAGGTGTGTAGCCTATACCCAAGGAAGCATAATAAGATCTCTAATGCTGTTATCCAATCAAAAGTATTTTGAAATATGGTTTCGCAGGACAGAGCGGATCAGGTTATGGTTGTGGAGGGGGCCGAAATCAGTTACTGTTAGTTGCACAAAACACACAAACTTTTATATTCCTAAGAACCACTTAATTACAGATTGCCTTAAAAGAATCAAATTAAAATAATATGGCTGAAGGCCTAGTTAAGAAAACTTGCGATACCTCCTGGGCTGAAGGCCGAAAACCATAGCCAAAACATGAACGGCTAAAGGCTTGAACACAAGTTATAAAAATTGCTTTAAAGAATACATGCGGCTGAAGGCTTTACTTTAAAAAAATATTTCACGTAAATATTCGTCTGAAGGTCACAAACAAGACACTGAACAACTCAGGGCTTAGGGCCTGGGTAACAATAATTTCAGATAGAGCTAATTTTTTTAAAAAAAATTAGTTTTAAACAAATCAATTTTCAAAATTTTAATTTAAGACAGCTGAAGACCTTATCTTAAAAATAAGTGGTTTAAAAGGTCAGTTGAAGGCCACACACTGGACATTGAACAACTGAGGACTTAGGGCCTCGATCACAAAAATTTCAGATTGAACAAACTTTTAAAATTTTAGTTATTAAACAAATCAATCTTCAACTTTAATTTAAGTTGACTGAAGGCCTTATTTTAAAATTAAAACAAACTAAATTAATAGACGGCTGAAGGCCTCACACAGTACATCAGACTAAAATGAAAATCACAATTTAAAACCAACAGAACAGTGGTGCTAACAAGTGTTCCAACGGTTGGCCTGAGGAGGTAGCTCTAATGTAAGGTGAGGTGAGACAGGCAGCCAAGAGTAAGGTTAAATAATTGGATGGCAACCCGACCCAGGGACGGGTGAAGGACTGACCAGCAACCTAATCAATTCCCTTCCGCCCGACCAACGGTATGACAACGGAAAATATCAGCCAAGGACGAAGATATCAGCCACAATTTATCTTCAAAATTGGCGCCTAAAAACAGCCAAGGGGCAATAACCACTCTCAAGAAAAAAATATAAACAAAGAACTAAAAGCTGTCGAACTACAGACCATGCTGGACAACATTAACATGGGGAGGAAAAACACACTACCAGAAAAATAAACTAACGACCAGGTTCAGGTAGCTGGGGCGTTAACGGCCACAAGGCAGAAAATACCGCTGGTGCACTTCACTGATAAGTAACAACGAATTTAATTGTTAAAGTCCACACAGGAAGACAGCTGCAAAATTTCGCCAACTCCAACACACCGTATGTTGCTGCTAGCCGGAACGGCCCATAAAGCAACAACCAACAATGAACGAATAGACGTCACAGCAGTTGAGGTTTCATAACAGGTTAACTGATCACTCAACTTCAGTGTCCAGACTCGGTGAGCAACGAACTTTGTAGCTCTGGCAGCTAGCGCCTCACAATCCGGCCGCTCGTGCAGACCGCCAGCGGTCCCAGCCTGATCCCGTGCCGCGGAGGCTTCCTCGCTGCTCTGTCCCAGCCGACCGACTGCCACACACACCTCCACAGGGAAATACAGTGGTCACACCAAAGACGGTACAGCAGTACTACTATCGATAAGCGCTGCTGCTGCCACTGACAGAGGCAAGTCAGCAACTTGTAGTAGTAACTCACGGAGAAATAAGACGCCACTCGATTGCGGCAAAATGCCAAAGAACAAACGGCATCAATGCGAGCCGGCTGCGGCTCATATTCGAATACGGCCATATAATGCGGAGTTGTCCGCTGGATGTCACGAGAGGCTAACCCGCTAGCATAAAAGTAAAGCCAGGCAGCTGTGTGTTGTCAGTGCGAAAGCAGTGACAGTAGAATGGGTTGGTCAGGAAAGCTTATTGACTTTGAACATATACTTGTCATTGGCTGCCACCTAAATAACAAGTCGGTCTGGGACATTTCAGCTTTTCTAAAGCTGACCAGGTCGACTGTTGGTGATGAGATTGGGAAGTGGAATCACGAAGGAACAATCCCACCTAAAATACGACCAGGCAAATCACATACAATGACGGACGGGAACCGGCGGTCACTGCGGAGGACGATTATAAAACATCGAATGAAATCAGAGGGAGTGATCCTTCGTGAGTTCCAAAGAGCTACCAGCAGTAAAGCTAGGATAATGACTGTGCGTAGGAAGTTATAAAGAAAGGAATACAACGGTCGAGCAGCTCCTCATAAACCACCGATTTCTGTAGTCAGTGCTAAGCGTTCACTGAGGCGATGTAAATAGCGGTGGCACTGGAAACAAGCGATTTAGAAGAATGAACCACGCTATACTCTGCAGCAATCGGACGGGAGGGTTTGGATTTGGCAAATACTGGAGAACATTCCCTGCTATCATGTGTAGTGCTAGTAGTGAGATACAGACTAGGTGGTTTTTCGGTATGGGAGTGTTTTTCGCATAAATAAACGCGTAATGAGGAAGGATATGGACCGATTCTACAACACTGTCTGCTGCGTTCAGTAGAGGAACAGTTCGCAGCCGATGGTTGTCTCAGCGCTGCTGTCATAAAGCAGTATCTGCAAGGCAATTGTTTGCGGAAAATAACATTTCTCAAATGGACTGACCTGGTCAGAGTTCGATCGGAACCCAATGATAAACCGTGGGGTGAGCTGGAAAGTCGACTTCGCTCCCGACCCCAGCGTCCAACATCTCTACCTTCTCTGGTTTCGTCTCCTGAGGAAAAATGATTTATCATTTTTCCACAGACACTCGGCCTCATCACTGAATGTGTTTCCAGTAGAGTTCAAGCTGTCAAAAAACCGAAGGATGGACACAAAACCCATATTAATGCCCACTAATAAGTATCTGGATACGTTTGATCAGACAGTGTATATAAACGGTTTATCAAAGACAGTCTGAAACACTATAAAATTGTTCGCCGGTGAATCTGTTGTGTGCAGGAAAGTATCGTCGTTCAAAGACGCAGAAACGATTGTACAAAATTTCCAGCCGGTGTAGTGAATAGCGAACTGTCTTTAGATGTGGATATAAACGCTCATTGCAAGGATAAAAAGTCTGATAACGTCTGATTGCAAGATTAGTGGCGTCCCATTGTTCAAGCATTACGTAGCAATACTACGAATTTGTATGATACGGGACGAACTTGTAAAATCAGTAGTTGGGAAGATTTAAATTTATAGGATACTTAGACTTATTGTAAGTTTTCAGGGAAAGTGTGGTGCATCTGCAGAGGAAGTCGCCAGCAAGAACATAATGCGAACGATTATGGAGGACCGTCGCAACGTGTCCACTCCTTACCAAGCAGCTACCACAGCAGACATCAAAAGAATGCACATAAGAGCTGTTACTTGCAGCTAAACGGGTCAGTATAGCCCCTGCGAAAATGAGACAGATGTTCGGGAAAGTTGAAAGGATCCTTCAAAAGGATCGTGACTTTGTCCTCGCGAAACATGTTGCGTAAGTTTAGAGAACCGCTCTCTGGGAAAGACGGTGTGCCAAATGTGTACACCTCATAATTAGTATGGGGGAACAAGTCTTATAATATGGCATATTACAGTCTTTTCTCTCAGTCAGTGCCCGTATGTGAAAGGACCGACTAAAGATTAACACTAGTGCAAGTACCACCGCCTCACGCTGTTCAATGCCTTGCGGTGTATACACAGTATGTGCAGGTGGATGTTGTAGATGTGCCACATAGTTGTTGCTGATTTGTATGAAAAAATGGAACAGTATCTTGTATAGTTTATGCGCAAAGTATACAGCATAAAATATACAAGTGTTTATTAGTTACTCGTCGAATATTTCAATCCTAGCCAGCTCTGAGCCAAGAAGACTTAGCAAAAACGTCCGATTCGCTTCCATTACGATGACATAATAGACATTACAAGGATCACAAGAAACTTAAGGCTAAAAAGAACTACTTTAAAATATATACAGACAATGGACTGTGAGACTCGTCACCGAACTACACTACTGGCCATTAAAATTGCTACACCAAGAAGAAATGCAGATGATAAACGGGTATTCATTGGACAAATATATTATACTAGAACTGACATGTGACACATTATCACGCAATTTGGGTGCATAGGTCCTGAGAAATCAGTACCCAGAATAACCACCTCTGGCCGTAATAACGGCCTTGATACGCCTGGGCATTCATTCAAACAGAGCTTCGATGGCGTATTCAGATACAGCTGTCCATGCAGCCTCAACACGATACCACAGTTCATCAAGAGTGACTGGCATATTGTGACGAGCCAGTTGCTCGGCCACCATTGACCAGACGTTTTCAATTGGTGAGAGATCGGGAGAATGTGCTGGCCAGGTCAGCAATCGAACATTTTCTGTATCCAGAAAGGCCCGTACAGGACCTGCAACATGCGGTCGTCCATTATCCTGCTGAAATGTAGGATTTCGTAGGGATCGAATGAAGGGTAGAGCCACGGGTCGTAACTCATCTGAAATGTAACGTCCAAGGTTCAAAGTGCCGTCATTGCGAACAAGGGGTAACCGAAACGTGTAACCAATAGCACCCCACACCATCACGCCGAGTGATACACCAGTATGGCGACGACGAACGCACGCTTCCAATGTGCGTTCACCGCGATGTCACCAAACACGGATGCGACCATCATGATGCTGTAAACAGAAGATGGATTCATCCGAAAAAATGGCGTTTTGCCATTCGTGCACCCAGGTTCGTCGTTGAGTACACCATCGCAGGCGCTTCTGTCTGTGATGCAGTGTCATGGGTAACCGCATTCATGGTCTCCGAGCTGATAGTCCATGCTGCTGCAAACGTCGTCGAACTGTTCGTGCAGATGGTTGTTGTCTTGCAAACGTCCCCATCTGTTGAGTCAGGGATCGAGACGTGGCTGCACGATCCGTTACAGCCATGCGGATAACATGCCTGTCATCTCGACTGCCGTTGGGATCCAGCACGGCGTTCCGTATCACCCTCCTGAACCCACCGATTCCATATTCTGCTAACAGTCATTGGATCTCGACCAACGCGAGCAGCAATGCCGTGATACGATAAACCGCATTCGCTACAGGCTGCAATCCGACCTTTATCAAAGTCGGAAACGTGATGGTACGCATTTCTCCTCCTTACACGAGGCATCACAACAGCGTTTCAGCAGGCAACGCCGGTCAACTACTGTTTGTGTACGAGAAATCGTTTGGAAACTTTCCTCATGTCAGCACGTTGTAGGCGTCGCCACCGGCGCCAACCTTGTGTGAAAGCTCTGAAAAGCTAATCATTTGCATATCACAGCATCTTCACCCTGTCGGTTAAATTTCGCGTCAGTAGCACGTCATCTTCGTGGTGTAGCAGTTTTAATGGCCAGCAGTGTAATATACTGAGCTTTTCAAGACAGACGACTAACCATGGTTTCAACACTGTTATGAAAAAATATTTCAGTCAATAATACATAGTTTCCATTTATATATAATATTTTTCCTTGTAAGGTTGTCCAAAACGTTTTTAGTATTTTATTAATTTATAATATGTTGCGACCTTACAGGGACTATGCCTGTAACAATAGTCACATACTTATACATGTTTGTAAAAGACTAATTATTCATGGAATAGTGGATGAAAATTTTCTTTCCAGTTATATTCCAAAAAGGGAAGTGGAATAAAAGAAATAAGGAGAAAGGAAATGGGAAACTAGGTTTTTTACAAAATCAGAATACGAAGAGTGAGCAATATTTGGAACGGCAAAGGAGTAAGAAGCCAACAGTCAAGGTAAGACGAAGGCTTGATATTTATTCGCCTGTAGTCAGTCAAACGATGTGTGGTTCGATTGCGCGCCGATGTGGCCGAGCGGTTCTAGGCGCTTCAGTCTGGAACCCCGTAACCGCTACGGTCGCAGGTTCGAATCCTGCCTCGGGCATGGATGTGTGTGATGTCCTTAGGTTAGTTAGGTTTAAGTAGTTCTAAGTTCTAGGGGACTGATGACCACAGATGTTAAGTCCCATAGTGCTCTGAGCCATTTGAACCATTTTGTAGTTCGATGAAACAGCAGGAATGGGCTTTTTCTATTTAGTTTTTCTATCAGCAACTTTCAGTAGAACGTAGAATTCTGTGTTAGCAATCTTGTGCTGCATGGAAAATTCTCGTAGAAAGTAGTAGCCATTTTCTTGCACACGAATGCCGTGCTGAAGTTTTCCCGTATGTAAAGAATCATTACACTTTACAGTAATATTTTCACGAGGGAACATCTGTTTAGCCATTACAAAAATTGATGTGAATATTTCAAGAAGCCAGACTCGAGAAATAGTAGTTGATGGGCCGATGCAAACAATCGATATGGTACATAACAATACGACGGCAGCATTAATGGCAGTCACGATATGGATTTGAAGAAAAATATAAATGTGAGAAGTTTTAAGGCCAATATGTCAGTGCAAACAGTGGAAATTACCAGCACAATCAAAACCATAAAGTACTTTTCCCCAGAGCTGTTATGAAAGAGGTATTGCAAGACGACAAAAATTTCATATAGTCCGTTGCCGCGTGAACAGAGAATGCTTATGAGCGGAGCAGCACAACAAACATTAGGCAACATTGCCTCAGCTGATACGAACAGCGCGAATGTGATAATACGGTTTCTAAAGGATATGTTTGAAAAAAATCGATCAAAAATTTACAAACTTTTATCAAACTATTATGATATTGACTAAAACTTCGATAAAAATTTCATTGTCTTGATCAAAAATTAAATCTCTAATACCCATAAACATTAGAACAAAAGGAAACTGCGAAACATGATGGTTTACAAACTTCTCATAACGAATTAGGAAAAACCGTGACGGAAGTTCAGACAGCAGTTTATGAACTGGAAACAGTTTGCGAAAATCTTCCCAAGATAAAAAAGCTGTCGGAGCGGACGGGTTTGTAAAGCTTGAAAAAAGTTGATGTCTAAGAAAGAAATGAAAATTGTTGATAAAATAGACACAGATGTTAAAACTGCAGTGCAACAAATTCGTTCGGAACTAAACGCTAGTAGGATCAGTTCGAACGAATTGAACAAAGTTAACCATGCCAGACGGTTGGCTGGCAGTCTGGAGGATAACTGTTCTCCCTTGCAGATTTACAGCATTAATGAGAGAAATCCCGGCACATATAATCAATTACCGCCTTTTATGACGAAACAAAGTAGTTACTACACATCACCACATACGTCAGTTTTTCATACACTGGGAGCATATTCTTATCTTTTGTCGATATCAGCAGATGAAAGCCTTTGCAACACCGATAATTTCAGGTTTTCGCTACTGAATCGAAAAAAGCGCACCCAGTAATATTCATAAGAGCATTTCGTAATGCACTGTCATGTATCTGGTCAGACAAAAAATACGCAACCTGGTGGGGTCTACCCAAGGCGACGTCTTCACCGGGGCTGAAGACCAATATCAAACGTATGAGCAGTTCGGGCAGGTCTTTTTGGAGAAATTTTGGTCGACAGCAGTTCAAGAACGATTGCGGCCGAAAATATTTGATCAACAACCAGCCAATGGCAAACAGGGAGGATTAAGAATGTGCGCCGAAAAATATACTGACAAAAAAATATGTCCTATGTGGACGTACTGAAAATTTGGAAAGGTCGATTGCCACCTCATATTCGAGAAAAGCTAGTCACCGTGTGGGAGACAGACCTAGAACACTTTCTTTCCATATTGGACTTTAATGATTACATTTACGAGATCGACGCCAAGTGAATAATCGAGTGCGCAAATAATAATCGTCATGGCCACCACTACAAGACAATGCGTACAAAAACAATAATCACCAAGGAAATGACCTTTACAGAGAAAATAAAATCGTAGACGCAATCCTAGATACCAACATTCGCCCAATCACGGTAGGAAAAATCGGTACAACTAGAGGCAAGACAATATAGATAACACGCAAAGAAATAATGAAACACGTACAGGCAAATGAATACTGGACCAAAGCAAAGAGATTAGGCAAAGGGACCAAAGTTTCCACAGCAACCAAGAGAAAATGCTGCGTAATACGGAACACGCAGTAAACATAGTTACTGGTTTCCCTAAGCTTCTTGACAACAATAATCTACAGAAGCAGTGGGGCCATAAAAAAAGCAAACTTATACAAGGGTTGGCTGAAAAGTAATGCCTCCGCCTTCGTAACTCTTTAACAGTTGGCAGCATTGATATGCGGCAGGTACTGGCTTGTTTCGTTGCCTCTTCTCTGTAGCTCCAGTTGGCGGGAAGCGTTAGCATTGAATGGTTGTGTTGTTAGAGTGTAAAGTATGAAACCCTGCGCAGACGGTTGATCAATGCGATTTAAGCAACGTGCAGTCACTGAATTCATGACAGCAGAAGGTGTCACCCCAAGGAAGGTTCATCGGAGAATGAAAGCAGTTTATGGTGATTGTGTTGATGTGAATACCCTGCGTCGTTTGGCGATTAAGTTTAAAGATGTTGAGGCGGAAACATCTGACCTGTGTGACAAAAAAGAGTTGGACATCCTGTGATAGCAACCACCGAGTTTCACAAGCAAAGTGTTGACAGATTGATTCACTACGATCGTCGTATCACTCAGAAAGAAAATGCAAGTACAATAAGAATTTTACTAGAACGTGTGGGTCACGTTATTACTTTGCTTGGCTATCAGAAGATCTGTGCACGATGGGTACCAGAGGTGCTGACTCTTGAAATGAAAGTGCACGGACTTGAAATTTGCCACGAATTTCACTCGCGTTTCGAGAATGAAGGTGACGCCTTTCTCCATTCAATCATGGGGCATCATTGTGCTTCTGATGAAGATGTTGAGAGAACTGGGAGACTGTGGCTGCGGAAACAGTGTGTCGACTTCTTCCGTGACGGCTTCACAAAACGTCTTCATCATTGGAAAAAATGTATCCAATTAGCTGGTGATTATGTAGAAAAGTGAATATTGTTAATTAAAGATCATATTCTAAGGATTATTTTTGCTTTTGCTTTTGCTTTATTTAAATATTCCCATACAAACCCAAGGCATTACTTTTCGTTCCACCCTCGTACATTTCTCGTCCAGGATAAAGATATGAGAGATGAGCTGAATTTTGATGAGACATGTAATAGCAGGGAGGCAGATGAAGTGATACAGGCATAATAAAGTAGGTGATATGTCTGTAAACATTATTATTGACATGGACACTTGAGCGGGTGTAATACTGAACGTATTCGATGAAATCAAAAGAAAACTTTCCTCTGAAAAATTGCCTAATTTTAAAGCAATGGGTAAAACTCTCAAGCAGCAACCGTACAACATGGGTACCTGTTACGATAAATTATATTACAAGGCAACGTCTTAACCTGGACTGCAGACATAACAGACCAATGTCAAATATACGGCCATTTTCTGGACAGATTTACTGATGTTGTGTACGATAAGATGTTGAAGTTGAGTGACTATAGGAAGATAAAAGCTTAGATCAGTTTTCCAGTTTGTGTGATGAATGCCAACATATGTGGAGAAATGTACGTTAATGCAGATGAGTCGGAAGAACAAACCTGTAATGTTCGGATACAGTATTACTAGTTTGCTGTTGGACATAGTCAAGCCTTTTGAATATCTGGGCTTAACGTTGCAAAACGATGTGGAATGGAACAAGCATGTGAGAACTGTGGTAGGAAAATCGAATGGTCGACTTCGGTTTATGGGAAGAATTTTAGGAAAAAGTGTTTCACCTGTAAAGGAGACCGCATATGTGACACTGGAACGAGCTATTCTTGAGTACTGCTCAGGTGTTTGGGATCCGTACCGGATCTGATTGAAGGAAGACATCGAGGCAATTCAGAGGTGGGCTGCTAGATTTGTTACCAGTAAGTTCAAACAACATGTACGTGTTACGAAGATCCTTCGGGAACTCAAATGGGAGTCCCTGGAGGGATTCCCATTTTATTATTGAGAAAATGTAGAGAACCGGCCTTTGAAAACGACTGCCAAACGATTATACTCCCACCAACATATACTGCATGTAAGGAACACAAAGATTAGACACGAGAAATCAGTGCTCTTATGGAGGCATATAGATAGCCGTTTTCCCTCTGCTCTATCTCCCACAGGAACAGGAAAGGAAACGACTAATAGTGGTCCAGGGTACCTTCCGCCACGCACCACATAGTGGCTTGTGGAGTACCTGTGTAGAGGTAGAATAAGCTGTGACCATCTTATTGTTGAAAAACTATTAGTCCACTGCATTCTGGATAACAATTCTCTTGTCCAGTATGAAGTGAAAATAGACTTAGTGTATTTTTGAAGTTGAAGATTATATAGTCTCCTTTAATTTAGTGGTTCAAATGGCTCTGAGCACTATGGGACTCAACATCTGAGGTCATCAGTCCCCTAGAATTTAGAACTACTTAAACCTAACTAACCTAAGGACATAACACACATCCACGCCCGAGGCAGGATTCAAACCTGCGACCGTAGCGGTCTCGCTGCTCCAGACTGTAGCGCCTAGAACCACACGGCCACTCCGGCTGGCTTTAATTTAGTCAAGGTGAGGGCAAGTCAAGATATCAGTCAACAGTTCACCTGTAAAGGAGACCGCATGTGTGACGCTGGAACGACCTATTCTTGAATAGTGCTCGGGTGTTTGGGATCAGTACCGGATCTGATTGTGCACGATGGGTACCCCAGATGCTAACTCCTGAAATGAAAGTGCACAGACTTGAAATCTGCCAGGGACTTCACTCAAGTTACAAGAATGAAGGTTTACAATTCAATCTTCCACAGATATTTTCCATAAATTAAACGTATGCAAACAACTGTCAGATACATGTAGCAATGTGCAAATCATACAGGATAAGGTGCAAGCGTCTTCCTACCTATCCAAAACCCAAATAAATGAATGAAGTGAAGTACTCTTACTACATATACAAGTCTTTGAAAGACGTTCTTGTGGTGTCGATAGCTACGATGCCACGGAGTTGGTGCAAGTGCTTAGGTTGGCACTACGACACCGACACAGACGACAGCGCCCTGTAACCGGCGCTGTGCAGCTCTACGAGCGCCGCTCGAGATTGAGCTCATTAGGTTCCGAGTAGACGACCAAGCAACATTGTTTCTATTTCATAATGGGCGAGCCACTACAGATTTTGCCGTCACTACAGATTCTACCGTGCTCTTTTTAGCCAAAGTTAAGTACAACTGATGTAGTCCAGTTATTGTGTGATGATATAGTAAAATCAATTTAAATGCACTACCAAGTGTTCTACCTGAACTGCTCCTCCTAGCTTCCTGCATTCGGCCACTCTTCAGTTTTCAGGAGCAGACACACGCGCCGCCTTCCAGGCGGGATACAAAAACTGGATTCTATCCTCGTCACCAGATTGATTTTGGTGAAGCTCGTATACTGGTGAAACAGTCTCTTACTTTCAGGAGGAAGATTAGAGAGGCTATAGAGATAGCGAAGCGACCCGCCAACATGAACAGAGAAGACGGCTACCCACTTCCGCCGTCTTGGCTGCCAGCAATAACAGCGTTAAGGGACGCCAGCTCACGTGAAGCAATACACACGGGCGCGCGGGAGACCAGACCACAACAGGCGCAGGAACATAGATCACTGGCGCGGCTCATCGGGCGCTAGGAACCAGGGAAACAACGCCACGTCAGAACTGCCGCCTGGTTTCCCATTCGCCGATTTACACCAGTCACAAGCGGAAATCAAAATGTTGGGTTTCCACAAATGAAAAGAAATAATAAAAACACCAATAAAGAACTTGTAACATCCCTCTCTTCCTTCTTTAACAGCCGATTAGAATTATAAGTGGCATTCAGATGAAACCCGGTCACTAGTTAAAGTAACGGTAACGATTTTATTAACTCAGGAATGTACGTATACACAGTACACGTACCCAAAAATAGTTGACAAAAGTGTTGCCAAAATTGTTGGCACATTTATCCAATTGCGACATTAGCCGATCGATTCCATGCTTGAAGAAGCTAGTAGGCTCCTGTCGGATCCAGGCCTGGACCCAGTCACACACTTCGTCGTCCGTTGTGAATCGATGTCCGCGAATAGCTTGTTTTAGAGGTCCAAACAAATGACAATCACACTGTAAAAGGCCGGGACTGCAAGGTGGATGTTCCAGCGTTTCCCACTAAAACTGCTGCAATGTCGTCTTCACCGTATTAGCCGTGTGTGGCGGGCATTATCATGCAGGTGGATAACGCCATTGGACGACATTATTCGGCGTTTCGACTTGATGCCTCGTCTAAGGTTTTGTAAAATGGCTAGATAACGCTGGGCATTGATTGTGGTTTCACGTTCCAGGAACTGGACAAGCAGTTGGTTCATATGGCTTTGACCACTATGGGACTTATCGTCTGAGATCACCAGTCCCCTGTGACTTAGAACTACTTAAACCTAACTAACCTAAGGACATCACACACATCCATGCTCGAGGCAGGATTCGAATCTGCGACCGTATCAGTCGCGCGGTTCCACACTGCAGCAGCCGGCCGGAGTGGCCGTGCGGTTCTAGGCGCTACAGTCTGGAACCGAGCGACCGCTACGGTCGCAGCTTCGAATCCTGCCACGGGCATGGATGTGTGTGATGTCCTTAGGTTAGTTAAGTGTAATTAGTTCTAAGTTCTAGGCGACAGATGACCTCAGAAGTTAAGTCGCATAGTGCTCAGAGCCATTTCAACCATTTTGAACCAGACTGCAGCGCCTAGAATCACTCGGCCACTTTGGCCGGCCAAGCAGTGGGCCCTTGTGGTCAAAAAAGGACATCATGACCTTACCAGAAACGGTGTGCACGGCCTTTGATTTCTTTGGTGGTGGTGAAGTGGCATGTTTCCACTGCTTGCTCTCACGTAAGCTTTCCGGTTCAAAATGGTGACACTATGTTTCGACAACTGTGACAACATGCGACAGAAAACTGTATTATTCCTCATGATACAGAAAACTGTATTCTTCCTCATGATAACGTTATAGATGACTCAAAAACAGCACTATTCGAGTATTTCACTGTTCGACAGTCAGTTGGTGGGCAACTTTCTGCGCACAAATTTTTCGAAAGTTCAAGTGTTGATACATTATCGTGTGGGTGGTGCCCACGCTAATATCCAATAACCGATGGATCTCGTCCACGGTAATTCTGCGGTTGTCCTGGGCTAAAGCATTCACTTGCGCAGCCATTTCCGGTGTGATGACACGACGAGCCTGTCCTGGACGAACATCGTCTTCCAGTGACTTGCGCCCCTCAAGGAATCGTTTGCTCCATTCCACACAGGCTTCATCCGTCGATACATTTCACGGCCTCCAACTTCCTCCGCCGTCAAAAATCGAATCACTCCTCGTTGTTCCTGCTCACTCGCCAGCATGTTCGGTAGTGGACGATAACTTGTGTGACCACCTTCTCTCCGGCGTGAAACCACACTGGCGCTATGCAACATCAAACGGTGCGCACGCGTCAGCCTCTACCAATAGACGGCGCCACCATACCTGCAGTTACACAGTGCCACGTTCAGTGTAAGGCAAAGGTTCATTTGAATGAACCTCATAGATAGCAGCCTCGTTTGCAGGTATATAATAGTGCCATCTCATTCAACAGTAAACAAAAACACCATAAATAAGGTCACTTGCAACAGTGACTGAAACTTCGGTAGTTTTACATTTTGCAATGCGATCACAAAACCAAAAAAAAAATTATCAACAGATTAAACACATGTAAGTAGGCTGTTCAGGTTTTTTTATTGGTAACGCCGCTGCCACGTAGCGCTCTGTATGAATATCACTGGCTGTGCCGTGTGCAGTCTGTGGCTGGTTTGCATTGTTGTCTGCCATTATAGCGTTGGGCAGTTGGCTGTTAGCGGCGCGTAGCGTTGCGCAGTTGGCGGTGATCCGCCAGCAGTGGTGGATGTGGGGAGAGAGATGGCGGAGTTTTGAAGTTTGTAAGACTGGATGTCATGAACTGCTATATATATTATGACTATTAAGGTAAATACATTGTTTGTTATCTATTAAAATCTTTCATTCGCTAACTATGCCTATCAGCAGTTAGTGCCTTCCGTAGTTTGAATCTTTTATTTAGCTGGCAGTAGTGGTGCTCGCTGTATTGCACTAGTTCGAGTAACCAAGATTTTTGTGAGGTAAGTGATATGTGAAACGTATAGGTTAATGTTAGTCAGGGCCATTCTTTTGTAGGGATTTTTGAAAGTCAGATTGCGTTGCGCTAAAAATAATTGTCTCAGTTTAAGCACAGTTATGTATAATTTTTCTAAGGGGACGTTTCACACGTTCTAGTTTCACGCTTCCACCAAGAATCAAGTGCTGTAGCGAGAATATTTAAAGAGTGTAACAGGTTCACTATGCCGTTTGCTCCTCACAGACAAATTAAATGCGTAGAATATTTGGTCCCATTTCAGCAAATAGTAAATAACTTTCCACTTACCAACACGGGATTTACATAAATCGTGTTGACGTTTAGAAAGACCAAAGTTGACAAGTGGATCAAACTACTACAGTGAGCCCCCCCCCCCCCCCAAATGAAATATTGTTAGAAGAAAGGATCAGGTGGGTATTAACAACCCTTAATGTGCAGGCAGAAAAGAGAAAACAAACGTGTGATAAACTTTTGATTGGAGTGTGCGTGTACTATGCAAGGGGGGAGGTGGTAATCTTACATACAGACCCTAAATCCACCAAATTAAAGAAAATAAACCGTAAGTGGCAACTACTACATACAGGGTCATACACGATAGACGACATCCCACACCCTGGATGTTATCTTTTAGATCAACCCAATTCAGGCAAAGTACTGGGATTACACACACACACACACACACACACACACACACACACACACACACACACATACACAAAGACAAAGAAGTCTGTGCCTTAAAGCCAACATCATTAGATCAAAATATATTACTACCAGGTACACATAATAATTACAAATTAAAAAATGAAAACAGCATTTAAGTATGTAAATATTAATTTTTTGACTTGAGGAAATCCAGGTAGAAAAACATATATTTACACTACACTACTAGCTACCTGAAAGTATACTATTCACAATATTTACACTAACCACCACAATAGTAACTGCCGTCAAAGAAAGTTACTATGACTAAATGGTACAACTGAAGTGAGGAGAAATGTGATTTTCAGGAAGTAAACATCAATTGAAGTTCTAATGAAACTCTTATTACACAACAGGACGAGTAAAATGCTTAATAGGTAAGTTTTCATTGCTGTAAATGCAACGTTTTGTAGCGCTAATTCGCGAATACATGAAAGGCAAATATGTAGCTTCAATTGCCAGAATTTATCTGAATTAATTCAGTTTTAATAAGTATGGACTGTACAAGATACGAGAGTAATGTTCCGCAAAAATGAATGATAGTGTACTGTTAAACTACTCTACAAATGTTGTGTTTAGGTATGAGTGATGAACTGGCTATACTACGGATAGAAGAGCAATTAAATAGTTTGTTTAGTATTGGTTACGTGGGAATGGTGTAAGAGCACATCTCAGCTGACAGGAGAGGATATATGAATAGAATGGTAGGATCCGTAACGACCCCACTGGTAGGGAATGTAATTATGTGTAAATGTGTAAGTATGTGTGGTGACTAATGATACGTACTGAAAGGCTCATGAACGCCCGTTACTGTGAATATGAAAATGGTCGTGAACGTAATTTAAGAAGAAATTCCAGTCATGTCGCATGTACAGTGAGTTGCGTATGAATAACTGAAGCATCTAGATACACAACGGTCGAGAACTTATGCTTTTGCTCATTAGCATAGCGCATTCCGCTTTAAGGAAAAGAGTTACCCTTCGCGTTTTTCCCATACTTGTTATTGTCATTAACATTTCACCAAAGTGTTACATACGTAACAACTAGTAGATTGTGAAATTTTTACGCAAAATTACGTTTTAAGAACATTTACAACGCAGTTGATAAGTTAAATACATTATCGCTTCCTACACGGAGCCACAGGTACATAAACCTGTACATAATATAACTAGTAATTACGTACGTGTTGAACTGCAATGCGGTATGGAACTTAAATGTTCGTCTAAAATGGTTAAATGATGGAGACGCATCTGCGCTTGAAGATGATGCAGACGCATTCCATCGAAACGAGACGACCACGCTACTCGGCTGACAATCCGTGAAGACTTCATAAAAGCAACACTTTTTTGTCTCAGCCAATTTTGGTTGAAGAAAGGCGGAGCTTGTTGTCGGACGCCGTGGAACATTCCAGTTTCATCCCTTACAGATTCATGAGGCTCCGATAGATGGCGACGCTGTACGTAGCCTTCAAAATGGCGTCAGTAACGCAGGCGCGTTCCAAGCAGACAGCTGCCATGGAGTTTCTTCTGGAGGAAAAACCAGAGCGTCGCAGACATTCGTAGGCGTTTGCAGAGTGTCTACGAAACCTGGTAGTGAACAGAAGCATGGTGAGTCGTTGGGCGAAGCGTCTGTAATCATTGCAACACGGTCGTGCATACTTGACTGATCTCCCTCTTGCCGGCCGCTCGGCTGCTCATTGCTGTAACTTCTGCATTGTGATCGTCACCACAAAAATGCAAACGAACTGTTTCACCAAGACAATGCACGGCCTCACACAAGTCTGCACATCCGAAGGAAGCTCACAAAACTTCATTGCAGTATTCTTCCTCATCTAGCCTACAGTCCGGACGTTTCACCTTCCGACTTAACTTGGTCCAACGAATGATGCACTCCGGGGGAAGCAGTACGCCGTTGACGGGGAGGTTATTGACGCAACAAGACGCTGGCTTCGACGTCGACCAGTAGAATGATTCCAATGTGGGCATAATGGCCCTCCCAGTAAGATGGTGTAAGGTCGTCGTATTGAACGGAGATTATGTTGAAAAATAGGGCTTTGTAACCAGAAGAGTAGGGAGCAATGCGATGTATTGGAATCCTGAATAAAAGCAACCTGCTTTCAGAAACTGAACGCCACGCTATTAATGGAATGCTCTGGACATTAACTTGTTTTTTTATTTGTTTTCCTTTAGGGCGCAAAAACAACTGGGGTCATATGCGCCCAAGTCAAAACTATAGAACATGAAGACAGAGGAGTTAAAAAACGACTACATGTCAGTCTCAATCGACGTAAAAGAAAAGGACGTGGAGAAAGGGCTATAAAATACACTATAGAGAAACGGGGGTCTAGAACTAAAAATTAAATGGCCTTCGCCATATTGCTACGACTTATAAAAAATGAAACGCGGTCGACAGCCGGCGCGTCGTTTGCTAAATCGGCCGATAACTCAGACGGCAAACCCAAGCGGGAACATAAAAAAATGTGTATTCTATTAGGAAATGGCGACAATTAAAACTTGATGGGGGAGCGTCTCTTAACAAAGGGCGATGGCTAAAAAGGCAGTGCCGTATACGCAACCTAGTTAAAATGACCTCCTCCCGGCGGGAGGGCCGAGAAGAGATCGTCCAAGTCGCTGGGAGAGGCTTAATAATCTAGAGCTTAGTCCCACGAAGGGAAGACCAATGGCGATGTCAAAGTGACAGCACCTCCTGACAGACGGCAACACAGAGATCGTCGGAGGGGATATAAGATCTAGTGGGCGGAGGTAGGAGGACTACAGCCTTCGCAGCAGCGTGAGCAGCCTCGTTTCCTGGCGCACTGACATGACAAGGAACCCACATAAACATCACGGTGGCGCCATCAAGAGTGGGCGAGTGACAGTTTTCCTGGACCTGTTGCACTAAGGGAAGGATAATGTACAGCGCACAGAGATTATGAAGGGCGCTGAGAAAGTCTGAGCAGAGGACAAAATTCAAAAGCCTGTGTCATTGGATGATGGGGGCAAAGAGCTCGGCTGTAAGTACTGAGCAGTTTGCCAGGAGCCGTTACCGAAAATCGTCGGCGCCAATGACGAAGGCACACCTGACACGGTCAGTCCGAGAGCCATCACTTTACACAAAGGTACTATCGCGAAGATGCATGCGAAAGTCGTGAAAATGAAGGCGATAGAGCGAGGCTGGACTAGTTCCCTTAGGAAGCGAATGAAAGACAAGGTGAACAGGGGCCGCCGCACGAAGTCAAGGTGGTGAAGGATTCACATCCACTGGGAAAGTTGTAGGTAGTATGAAGTTAAGCAGCCGGAGCAAGTCCCGAAAGTGGACTCCAGGAGGTGACCGAGAGGGTGACCTGGGTTCGATTCCCGGCGGGGTCATGGATTTTTCACCTGCCTCGAGATGACTGGTTGTTTATGTTGTCCTAATCATTTCATCATCATTCATGCAAGTGGCGAAATTGGACTGAGTAAAGGTTGGGAATTTGTAAGGGCGCTGAAAACCGCGCAGTTGAGCGCCCCCAATCCAATCACCATCATCTGGCGATCAAAGGAATTATCAAAGGAGGAGGAACAGGGTTGGTGGTCACGCATCGCAGACAAACTGCATACATACGTGTTGAGGAGAAAGTAACGGCGGTAGGACAGTGTTAGTTCAACAGCTTTGGCATGCAGACTCTGAACAGGACTAGCGTAAAAGGCGCCAGTGGCGAATTGGATGCCGTGACGATGGATAATGTCGAACGGCGTAAGAGGGACGGGCATGCAGACGCATAAACAAAGCACCCATAGTCGAGTTTCGGACGGAAGAGGGTGGTTCGATCTGCACCCCAGAAAGAACCATTGAAGACACTTAGGACACTGAGGGAGTGTGTACGTTGGACTGCCAGGTAAGACACATGGGAGGACCAAGAGTGTTTCCTATGGAGCATGAGCCCCAGGAGATAGCAGTTTCAGTGAACGGAAGAGAAACAGGACCAAGATGTAAAGATGGTGAGAGAAACCAATTGCACAGCCAGAAGATCATACAAACGGGTTTGTCAGTGGAAAAACAAAAGCCATTGTCGATGCTCCATGAGTAAAGACGATCGAGACATCGCTGAAGACGCTGCTCAATGAAACAGGTCCGTCGAAAACTGCAACAGATGGCAAACTCATCAACGAAAAGGCAACCGGAGACGCCAGGTGGAAGACAGGTCATTGTAGGGTTAATGGCAATAGCAAAGAGGACGACGCCCAGGAATGAACTCTAAGGCACACTGTTTTCCTGGATAGAGGTGTCCGACAATGCAGAACCCACACGAACCTTGAAAACTCGGTCTATTAAAGATTCCTCAAGGAAACGGGGCAGGCGGCCATTGAAGCCCCCATGTAGAGAGTACGGAGGATACCATTTCTCCAGCAGGTGTCGTAAGCCTTTTCCAAATCGAAAAATACGCCCACAGTCTGGGATTTCCGTAGCAAAACCATTCATGACATGGGTGGACAAAGTGACGAGATGGTCAACTGCAGAATGGGGCGCTCGAAATCCACACTGTGCAATGGTTAGTAAATTGGCGAGACTCGAGCTACCATGCCAGCTGGGCATGAATCATCATTTCCATCAGCTTGCCAACACAGTTGGTGAGAGAGATGGGTCGATATATAAAAGGAATGTGTTTTTTCTTGCTGGGCTTAGGTATTGGTATGACGGTGGTTTCGCGCCAGCGTCCGGGAAAAGCGCTCTCTGCCCAGATGTGGTTGTACGTATTAAGCAGAAAGTGCTTGCCTGGAAGAGAAATGTGCTGCAACACCTGAGTGTGGACAGCGTCTGGCCCTAGGACGGAGGATCGGGGTGAACTGAGAACATGATCTAGCTCGCTCTTAGTAAAGGCGGCATTGTAGCATTCATGATTCTGAAAAGATAAGGGTATCGCCCGAGCCTCCTCCACTCATTTCCGATGGAGAAAGGAAGGGTGGTGGTGAGAAGAGCTCGAAATTTGGCCAATGTGGCCGCCCAAGGTGTTGGAGATAGCAATAGAGACCCCAATGACGTCTGCTACCGTCAGGCTGGAAATTGGGGATACGGTCGCAGAGAGCCATTACAGGTTCGCCCATACGTCAGGGGAAGGAGTGTAATTGTTAAAAGAATTAGTGAATGAAATCGAGCTAGCTTTTTTGCTACCCCGAAGAATGTGACAACACTATGCACGTATCTGTTTATAATGAATGCAGTTTGAGAGCTAAAAACGCAGAGAGCACGTCTCGGCGTGCAAATTGTGCCGCAGCATGCCTCAGTCCACCAAGGGAATGGGACACGGCGTGGTAAAGAGGAAGTGTGAGGAATGGAATGTTCTGCAGAACTTAGGATAACGTCCTTAAAATAGTCTGCCTGGTCCTCACAACTGGGGTAATCGTGTTCGTCGAAGGTCGCCAGAGAGGAGTAAAGCAACGGTCCGCTTTAGTAAGCTGCCATTTGGCTATGCACGCAGGTGGGGTAGGAGGCAGCAAATGGATAGCACTTGGGAAATGGTCGCTCGAGTACGTATAAGAAAGGGTTGACTACTTGAGACGATGGGCAAGCTGGGCAGTGCAGAAGGAGAGGTCTAAATGGGAATATGTGTGTGAAGAGTCGGAATGGAATGTGGATGCTCCAGTGTTAAGGTACAAGTTGATTAAGAAGGTCACCCAAGAGGGCACCCCTCTGACAGGTTCTGGGAGAACCTCAAAGGGGATGATGTGCATTAAAGTCACCGAGCAATAAAAATGGGAGAGATAGCTTGAAGACAGGTAGTCAGGGAGATAGATTGACAACGAACGTCATCCCGTATGAGCAGGATGACTCCCCCATGAGATGGAATGCCGACCACAGGGGGAAGGCCAAAATGGATAGGGAAGAAATGCGAAAACTCAAAGTGGTCGTGTGGACGCAATTTTGTTTCTTGAAGGCAGAGTACAAGGGGAAGCAGTGATTCTAAAAACCACTCTAAATCCTGTTTGTGCGGTCGAAGACCTCGAACGTTCCATTGGAGGAGAGATGATGAGGAAAAAATGAATGGGTGTCACCTTGGCAGCTGTCAATTGCCAGCCTGCGAAGACTTGCAGCGACAGGGCATAGAGGCAGGAGGATCCTGCCTCATGAAGTCCACAGAAGCATACGCATTCTTGTGCTGTCTGAGTCCAACGTACGGAAACGGTTGGTGGTGCTCACCAGCGACACTGAGGGGCCTGACGAAGGTATCATGTGGCAACACCATCAAAGAGGATCTTCGAGTCGGTGAAGGAGAAGACCGTTTCTCTTTTTTGGACTTCTGTGAGCGTTTCCAGTTAGCAGAGGATGACTCAGGTGTTGGTTGGCTGGAGGGATGTAGGAAGTCTTCACGGAAATCCTTTCCAGTCTGCCAGTTGTGTAGTTGGTGGCTTCGCGCCTTGAGGCGAGAGTTTGATGGCTTGTTGCACAGCTGGACGAGGGGACGGTGATGTCACCTTGAAAATGGGCGATTTCAGAATCTCAGAGCTGAAGTTGAGGTTGCATGTCTGCTTGGCCATGTCCTTCATGAAGAGGAATGTAGCAAGAACAGCACCGTAAGTGCCAGATGACAGAACACAAGATTTACCACCAGCCAGTAATTTGCGAGCGACTGGGTAAGGCACTCTTTCCTTTACCCGGATCTAATGGACAGCCTGCTCATCAAGATACACCGGACGATGTCGAGAGCAAGCGGCATGGCTGCCATTGCAGTTGATACAGCGGATGTCGACAAAACATTCTAGTATTGTTGAAACGATGCGCTGGTAGCAGCGCGTCGGGTTCAGAATTACGGTCAGACTGTGACAATTTCATAGCCTGCTTTGAACTTGGACGGAAGTACCACTCTATCAAAGGTGAGAAAAAAGAGTGCATGTGGCACTAAGGAGGAATCTACCTTTTTCATCGCCCGATGGATGGCAGTGGCACCCTGATCAATGAGGTTTGATTGGATTTCAGCCTCAGTCAGACACCACGGAAAGAATTCAACGTTCTATGGGCCTCGACACGAACAGGATAGCCGTTAAGAAGCGAGGCAACAAGCAGTTGTGCTTGAGAATCAGAAGTAGTCTCCAAAAGTAAAGTGCTATTCCTTAAACGCGAGCAGGATTTCACAGGGCCGGCAATTGCATCAACATCTTCCTGAATAATAAACGGATTTAGTGTAGCGATGGACTGACCGTCTTCAGTACATGAAACCACGGGGAACTTCGTTGGAGCTGGAAGGGTCTTTGAATCGTTAGCCTCATTCCGTTCACGTTTCGTAGACGTTGATTGTGAAGATGATCGGCTCATTGCGAGATAATCCCCCATCATCCGATGGAACACTCCTTCAAACTGGGGGCCTTCTTCACAAGGGGGCGCACCCGCCTTAGGTGATCGTTCACACCTCAGGTCACGCCTGACAGATGGACCAATCGGCAATTTGGGAAGGTAACAGCTCAGGCAATCACCCCTTCCTGGGCCTGACATGTACCAGGGGATAGTGTGAACCCTACCTGTCGACCTGGGGCTGGGAATTACGCCTTACTCAGTCACCTGGCACGCGTCAGACACGTGGGACGCCCTGCAGGAGCGCACAAGGAAGAAGAAGAAAAAGAAGAACCTCAAACGCCGAAGTGGAGGAACGATAAGAGAAGGGGAACGAAGAAAGGAAAGAGGAACGAAAAACAGTGGTGAGACAGTTCTTATGTCAGCGATGGACAATGTGTAACATTGCCAATAACACCCCAGACATGTTCCCCAAGGGAGGGGAAATTGAATAACAGGAGGATAGACACGTAGCACGGAAGGGAAAAGATACTGCAAAGGCTGTGGCCCCTCGGTAGCCGAGCACGAACCTGCCAAAGAGTGGCGAGCCCCCTGGAGGGGGAGGGGTTGACATTTACTTCCCTACACAAAGATACCAAAAGTATCTGTGGTGACAACGTATATGACAATGACTGCCATATTAGATAGTTACAGCAGACTTTATTATATCTGAACGGAACAGTACACACTGGGCACAAGTGTATTGATTTGCGCACTCAGTACTGCTGTATTGGCATGTGGATTGATGGAGGAGACGGCGCGTGCCAGCACAGCACAGCACGTGTGGTTGGGCGGCGTCTATTTGCGCCGCTGTGGGCAGTGCAACGCCTCGGCTCTGACGCGCCGGTTCGCCGCCCACCACCGACTGCTCCCCGCTCTCTGGCCAGACGGCTTGTTTTGCGGGCCGGCACTCCTCGCGTCTCCTTGCTCTCCTCGCCTCCCGTCGGCGTGTGGGCGTCGCGAGAACGCAAACAAGCAGAGGAAGAGGACGAGGAGGGTTCAAAAACCAAACGGCCTTCCGCGTGCGAGATGTATGGCTCGGGGTGGAGCACTGCGCTGCGCTGCGTGCGCTAATTCTGTACCGGCCCTCCATCGCTGGACAACGTCGTGTCTTCTGGAAAGTTCGTACTTCACGCGAAAAATCTAAACCGACAAACATTGAGCCGACGCGTGTCATTATAAACCCGCATCGCTGACGTCAATCTGACGCTCAGTTACGGAACACGTTTTATACACACATACACAATCTGTCCCACGGCTAAGACGATTGATGTGAAGTAAAATATAAGATGAAATTTACATGACTTTTTATCCAAAACAGTCTCCTTTTGAGTCTCATACTCATAGCGGATATCGTGTCCAAACACTTTCCTTGTAAGACGTGTATATTTCTATTGTCTATTGCCAAACGACAATTTATGAAAGATGTTTATATTTTATTAATAGGATTAAGCAGGAATAATTAATATTTGTCATTTTGGAAATAATTGTGGTAGCAGGGAATATCTGCACCGAAGTATTATTGATATAATTTTAAAAAGGGCGTGAGAGACCTCGTATGGATACATTTTGAGAAAAGAGCGGGAAAGACCGCGCATTGATACATTTTGTAATGGTAGCAGGGATTGTCTGCACCAGAAAGCATTGTTGGTGGGAGAGACCGCACTTAAGCGTTCGTAGCAAGTCAGTAGTAAGCGAGATGTGAAGCGAGTCGGTAGCAGGTCTGAAGCGAGAGGTTGAGAGGAGCGGTGTGCCTGCCAGCCACCAGCTATGATTTACAAGAGACTGTAAACGGATGTACAGAGACATCCACTAACTATTATCACAAGAGGAACTAATCTTATTGTTTTTTTTTTCTTTTTTTTTTTTTTTTTAGAAACTCAAGACTACTGAAGGTATGTTTGCCCAATGCTAGTTGTAGTTTGAACGTTTGTAAAATCTTTTCATTACCAACAGTAAATATTTGAAGAATCGTTTATAGATACTGATTATAATCCATCCCAAAAACCATCAACGTAAAACTTTGCAAAATTTTATTGTTGTCAAGAAAAAATTTAACTATGAATTACGTACCATCAGTCAAATCAATTAAAGAATAACGTCAGCTTGGCTATTAAAAAATAACGTCAGATTTGGTACTAAATACAGCCACTTATTATGACAGCCCACCAGCAGCTAATAGAGTATAGTAAAACAGAGTAAGTATATTCATGTCGCAGCTCGATGTAGCAGTCAGATGGCGCTCCGGTAACAGTAAAAAAGGTAAGGAACAGTTTTGGGTTATTGCAGGTAACGACTGAGGGCCACGACGACGACTCATTCTATGTTTCGTCGAAATAATCAACAAATCACTTTTAATAAGCAGCATTTAAATTTGTATGTATTATTATTGAGAAAGAGAGTTAATTTCAAAGGGAAGATTTCATTTGTTATTATTAAGCAAGAGACAGAAATCCTAAGGGGAGGTTTCATAGGTTATTGTAAAAGGAAAGTTTGCTTAACATAAGAGATATAGAGGAGACGGGAAGGTTTCATCCTTTCATTGCCATTTTCAGTTTTGGAAAAAACCAAGAGCTGCAAACAGACAAAACAGTAGCGTGTTCAAGGACCATCATGTAGTTTTGAGCACAGATACCGCGTGCGATCTCGCTTTTGTGCGCCGGTGCATTCTCGTGCAACATACATCATGGTCCTTGATTCCGGTGCACAGGCCCAAGCCGAAGGGTCCTCGTCCATAAACCATTTTTAAACACGCCAGTAGTCATCTGCATGCACCTTTTGACCTCCTTGAACGAATTATTTATGGATAATTCCTTTTAAATCAAAGAAAACATTGAGCCCTCTCTTGACACGGCTTTTCTGCATTCGGTCTCTGAGACTCTGGATCTTCCCATTCCGAAATTTGGCGCTTTGTAAGTGGCTCATACTTAAAAAAAAATAAAGAAGGGTTTCATCACCTGTTACTCTGTTAGACCTGAAGTCTGAGTTCTTAACGGCTGAATATTCCATGTCTCTGTGGTGTTCCACTCTGCAGCCGTTTTATCGTCAGTTAGCGAGTGGAGCTCATCGTGACAACAGATCTTTTTGCCCAAATTTTCCGTTGGAATGATAGTTGTTTTAAGAATTCCATTGAGCTTATCAATTAACCTGGTAGATACACTGAGACCATTTAGAAGAATTTCAGCCACTTTCTGAACATTTTCTTCGACTCGAACTGTCGATGATGCCCCTGGGCATGGATTATCTTCAATGCTCTCTCTTCGGTGGAAAACAGCGTTAAAAAGTTTTTACGACTCATTGCTTCATTAACTAAAACAGTTTCTAACATTTCGGAAGTGTCTGTGACACTTTAACCCAGTTTAAAACAAACCGAAGTTCAAAACATACTGTTTAAGTCTGGGTTATTGCGAGCAGCCTGTAATGCAAGCACTATCAAATTATTAAGAGATGGAAGTTAGCCGAAATATCCACGGCAGTTCATTCGCTCATTCATTACTAACGGTATTAGTAATTACAGCCGGCTGGTGTGGCCGAGCGGTTCTAGGCGCTTCAGTCTGGATCCGCGCGACCGCTACGGTCGCAGGTTCGAGTCCTGCCTCGGGCATGGATGTGTGTGATGTCGTTAGGTTAGTTAGGTTTAACTAGTTCTAAGTTCTAGGGGACTGATGACATCAGATGTTAAGTCCCATAGTGCTCAGAGCCATTTGAACCATTAGTAATTACACGAAAGTAAAATTGGGCACCTTTCCTGTAGGACTGCCTGAGTATGACCTTTTTTGAAAACGAACATGCTACCTGTAGAAGTCAACAGAGTTCCCGCCAACAGATGTCTATGGAACTCAGCTCATTCCATTGAGATCCATAGGGTAATAGAAACATGAAAATGGAATCCAGATTGATGCCATTTTCGTTCGGTTCCAGAAGGTATTCCACTCAGTTCCGCACGTCGGATATAGATGTCTTGAGAAGTTCATGTCTGATCAAAGACTGATAGTTTGCATACTCGGAACTTTGAATCACTGTTGCAACATCTTCCAGTACGAATGGAAACAATCGGTTCTCAGAAAAAAAACTTGAATTATTTTAGTTTTGTATTTGTATATTACTCTTTTACAATTAATAAACGGGTCTCTTTTACATTCATTGTTTTTAGTTAGTGATTACCAATACGAATTGGCTGTTTTGCGTCGATATCGGTAGTGGTTTCCAACCATACGCCGTCACATTTCAGTGGCAGTCAGCTCTCTTGCACCTAACCTCCTATCGCTGCACCGCTGGAATGAGTCTTATCCTCTTTTCTCACGTGTAAATGTTGCTTTCAGATCGCCGAGCCGTCCTTTCCCTTTCTTGATAGAAACTTTATTTATAGCCATCAGAGCATATTCTTAACAGCTCTGACAAAATAAAGTACCAGAAAGGTGTGACTTCTAGAACAGATATATCACAACCAATTTACACTCACCGCCTTTCGTAAACGGCAAATTTTTTTATAAGCTAACGTCAATTTCTGGCTTAGACATGAAGCAGTGCTGCAATTAGGTCCGTCATTAACAACGTCCTTCCACTGGATGACGCCATTTCCGTTTTCAGTTCGTTTTGGCCGATCAGTCACTGCCCACGGCAGAATGTCTTTTTCAGAAAATAAATCTTTACTGAGTGGCCATAGGCCAGTCGCCTTGAATTCCACCACTATATTTTCTGGCATTTGGCAGTTCCCACCACACTACAGAAAAAGCATCATCAATATTAATAGCTTTTCCAGGGTTCTTTCTGATCTGCACAACACAAGCACTACTGAAGGACCGTTTGAAAACTCAAAACACTTTACTGTATCTTCATTATATTGAGTTTCACAGCTGACTGTTAGTAATATTAATGGTTAGTTAGAACCGCCACAGCTGCCTTGATACACATTGTGTCACGAACAGTTTCATCCTTTCAGAACATCATCATGTTGCTTGCAGTTAAGCAAAGCAAGAAATTAGGTATGATCATAGTGTGTGATCGCAATTACCGTTGTGCTATACTGTATACAATTACTTCACACTCGTTTCTGTAATCAGTCACTCACTATTTTATGTCTTGTGCTTTTATTCTACAGAATTGTACCAAGTTCAACACAGCTCTTTTTTAATTTGTTAGCAATGTAAAACTGGAACGATCCAACTCAGTTATCACATGTTCAGTGATAACAGATTTTACGTTTTTTTGCAACTGCTTTTATTCATTAGTCATGATCATTCTATCATTATCATTCTATATGACCACAATAATTTGCAGTTATATTGTATATCAGCCTTTTCCTCACAGCTTCACCCATATCTGTGTTTGACATATCTATTGAACACACCTCCCTCTCTCCATGTCCACTTCTTCTTCCCTCTGTTGTCCACCTCCTCCTCTGACCTCTGTCACTCTACCACTTCCTCCCCAGTGCCTCAGTCTAGTTCATCTCTTCCTCCCCTTCTCTTTATCCATTTTCTGCAACCCCTCTGTCTGACCATATCTTCCTCTCCTTCCCTCTGACCCTACCCTCCTCTTCCTCTCTGTCTCTACTTCTCCTCTTCCTTTTCCACCTGCCCACCACTCCTCTACACCTTCCATCTGTCTCATGCATGTCCCTCACCGCTCCGTCTGTCCATTTCTTCCTCCCCCTGGCTCTGTCCATCACCTCATCAATCTAAACCTTCCCCCACCCCCCCCTACTCATGAGCACATGTAGCCCCTGCAATGCAGTTCAATAAAGCAAGCTGAAACTACTCCCACAATACGACTGTCATTCAGACCAAGTTACAAATTTATTTGCCACCAATGTACACGCCACAATACAAAATAGGTCGGTAAAGTAGGCCGATACTACACCAGCACAACATGCCTGTCATTCAGGACAGCCTACATGTCAGAGACCAGAAAACTGTTTCTTACCCTGGTATGTAGGCTGACCTGCAAAGCAGGTTGATTTGGCAGTCGATGCTGTTTCTCCACAATACGGCAGTTGTACAGAGCAGCCTATATTACAGGGACTAGAAGAAACACGTTTTTGCTCCTCTTTGAGTTAGGAGGTTATAAACACCATTGTGCTGATACTTGTGAGGCTTGCTCTCTCTGCACCAAATTTGGCCAAAAGACTAGGGAGATCATAGACCTTCATGTGTACACACACTCTGCTTTATAAATATGAGACATTTACTTCACAACTATTTGTATAATCAATTACTTACTATTTTATAAACCTAATGATGATACTGTTTTATGTAAGCACTGACATTTATTTCTCTTCTATTGCAAATAACTTTAGCAGATTTAACAAACACAGCTCAAGTTTCATTTTATTAACATTATACAACGGAAACCGGTGAGTTTGATTTTTTTAACTCTGTTACATATTCAAGACAGCACGTTTTTTACATGTTCAATGACAATACATGTTTTGTGGTACCTTATTTAGGAGCTAGGATCGTTCAATTGGATCGCAGTTACTGTTTGTTATATTCCACATAACTATTTTACAAGAGTTTGATATAATTAGTCACTTATTGTCATATCTGACAAATGAAGATGCAGCTTTTGGTAACCATTGTCATCTGTCCCATTTTGATTATGCATAATTGTTTTGTTCATCCTTGTTTGTGTCTATATTTGTAAGTATTTTGAATAATTAGGTAGTGTTTTCTGTATTCAAGTTTTTATCTGTACTTGTAATGATCGTGGTGCCAGAAACTATCGCACTCGGCACAGTACAAGTGGAATGTTAATGTGGTTACCTCTCTCGTGGAGTGGCCCTCTCTCGACTGTATACTGTACAGCTCTTTCTGTATTTATTTACACTTACTGCTCGCCATGCTTCCACCAGGGGACCGACAGGATGTTTATGTCATCGTTTCTAAATTTTTGTCTCTAACATTACAACTGACAGCTATAGACCTCAAATAATGATAATGGCACAACTTGGTTAGGATGTATTATAAGGCTGTAAGTAGTGTCAGATGCGTATTATTTAAGATACTATAACTTTTACCCTAATTCCTTGTTTTGTTTAATCGCAGGCGACCTGATGATCTAAAAGAAGAGACATGTTGTGACATAACAAACGTGTATGAATTGGGCTGTGGTGATTCTCAGTAATCGTTAATATTACTTTGCTGTGCGCTTCGTTTCTTGCTGGCTTTTCTTAAATTTTTTGTGTTCCATGCACAAACGAAAGCATATGGACCTAAACATGACACTTTAGAGGATTTACCTACAGTCACTAACCCCAACGGAATTGCAATGTAACTTTTTTATTCAAGTGAACATCAGTTTTAGTTTCCAGAGAAACTTTAAGCAAGTCGTTACTCATCCGAACTTAAACCATTCACATGAAACAGGAATTAACTACTACAGGGAAAGTCAACGTGGCCACTAAAATAGACGCAGGAGCAGTGAATTCTGTCCTCTAACACAGATAGTACACGCTCTAGCGAGTAGTGACTGAACTATACTATCACCTACTACCGTACTGTATAGGAAGAAAAATGAGTTGTTACCTCCAATTAGTTCAAAATTCGGATTTGGCAACTTGCGGCGTAACCAAAACTTACGCTGTCTCCTGTACACCGTATAATGGCACTTCAGTAGGCAGCCTTTGTCAGATTCACTCAGCTTTCCTTTCAGGATAAGGTCATTTTGCTCATGACATTTATATACAAAATTCATTAGTGTAAACATGACAGCTTTAGAGATAAAAATGACATTCTTAAGATCTTTTTGCGTGTAGCTTTAAGTCAAATAAAGCTGTGGATTACCATCGTTCTATCTAAGAATTATCATTGCCCGTATTCGTGTTTCCAGCGGCGACGATTTTGAACTGCAAAATTGTATCTGTCTGGATGTGTTGGCGGCCGCTACACGTGAGCTCGAACGCCGAAACACACACACACACACACACACACACTTTGATAAAACAAATATTTTGTCTCACATAAGAAACTACAGGCGAGTCCGTCATCAAAGACATTGTGGAGGTCGGCACCTGCAACAACAGCGTTAATCGGAACACAATTCGGTAGTATGGAAGCGGGTTCTTGGCGTCGAGAGACTGTGGGGAAGTTCTCCGAGCTATTTGCTTCACAAACGGCATCAGTAGCATCCCAGACATAGACACGACATCTGGCATCATGGCGTCATGATGACGTAGGTCGGCCAGTCAAGAGATTACTATTAAGGCCATCAAACCAGTATTTACCACAGTCAGAAGGAGATCTTCGTATAAAGATCAGGTTCGCACTCCAGGAATATCTTAAATATTTTCTACGGAGAAACTCTGTCCCCAACATACGAGGTTGTTGTGTTTTTACAGCCTGTAGCTTAAATTTGCAGTTTTGGAATGAAGATCCAAGCAAATTGTTCGCCCCTCGCATTGTGAGTGCTGTTTCAAATGGTTCAAATGGCTCTAAGCAGTATGGGACTTAACAGCTGAGGTATTCAGTCCCCTAGACTTAGAACTACTTAAATCTAACTGACCTAAGGACATCACACACATCTGTGCCCGAGGTAGGATTCGACCCTGCGACCGCTCTGCCACAGCGGCCGGCGAGTGCTGTTTGTTAGTCTTTGGAAAGACAGGAAGAAGCGCTGAAAGGTGATTTTGCGAAATGTTTTAGCTTTTTCGGTGCATGCATGTCGCTACCATGTCTTCATGTGTTTGAGGATGCTGCTGTTTCTGTTTAACGTCTTCCTTTTGCCACTGAGTGCTGCGTTCTTTTGCTGCCTACGTTACACAGTAAAAGATATGTTCTTAAATGTTTCTGTCTTTCTTCTGCGTCCCACTAAATGCTCTTAGTGTGACGATATTTTGTGCTGAGGGTACTACTAAGTCTATTCTACACCAATAACAAATCTGTCAAACTGCCGTGTAAGTCTGTTTGAACATGTTCCTCCAAAACTTCTAGACGATTTTTCATGAGGTTTTCAAAGATAGTTTGAGAATATCTAAGAACACCTTTATTTCATTAAAACCGGACCGTGGAAAAAAAATCGAGATTTAAAACTTCCGTATCTGTCTGAACACCCTAATCTCTTTCATGGGTTTTTCACAGGTAACTTGAGTACACCTTGGGTCACCGTTCAGGCTTCATTTGATTAAAATTGGATCACGAAAAAAAATCATAGTTGAAAGTTTTGTCCATACTAACATAATAAATGCCAAACTAACTGTCTGTTACGTTTCCACGACTAATCTGATGGACCGATTTTGATGGAATTTGGTATGAAGGTAGCTTAACCCTGATTGAGAACGTAAGCTGCTTTAGAAAGTTTATAATAAGATACTTTTTGATTTGAAGAATATTACTCAAATTAGGGAAAATATTTACTTTTTGAAAAAGCTATTCACTCTTTGACGTTTGATCTTTATTGTATTTGTGAAAATGCTTTTATCTATTCATTCGTATATACGAGGCAATGTCCTGACCTGCTGACTCATCAGTCCGCTAAGATCAGAAACTTCAAATTTGGAAAGTGTGTAGACATATTGTAGGCTTGAAGCTAAACCAACGAAAATTAGTATTTGATTTCTTGGTCAGAAATAAAGAAATACCTTTTTCATCTTTTTTTTAATTGAACCACTAAAGGAGTAAAATAATGGTTGGTAGATTTTTGTTAAAATTCTTCTAAGGCATTCTTAAAGTTTTATCTAAGAAAACTGGTATTTGACTTCTCGCTTTGAAATACAAAATACATGTTTCAGTGTTTTTTGGAAATTAAGCCCCCTAAGAGAGTGAAAATGTAATTGAATGTTTTATGAAATTATATTATTATGAAAATATTTTCAAAGCTATATCTATGAAAATTTGTGTTCAGCTTCTTTGTTATAAATAAAAAAATACGTGTTTCATTGTTTTTTAAAATTCGAAAGCTTAAGGCAGTGGAATATAGAATGAAATTTTTTAAGAACATATTACGTTGTATCAATAGAATTTAAAGCTAGATCTATGAAAATTGTTATTTCACTTCTCCGGTTAGATATAAAAAAATATGTGTTGGGGGATGAAATTTTCTATGGAAACATCACAACAAAAACGTAAAAGACTTGATTGACAACTTTGAAATCCAACTACCAGAATCGCATTTTGGTCATAAGTACATTCGGAAAAGATCATATTTCTACAGCGTGAAAAGTTTAGAAGGCGTTGCAGTTTGTGAACGACATAAAAACTAATTAAAGAAAAACAAAAAAGAATCTGTGCAGACCATAGAGTGTATGTGTTAGGCCGCCAGTCTGCTCGAGTTGCTCAGACAATGGACATTGGCGGTTGGATCGATCGATCGGTTGGTCGGTCGCGCACTGGGACACAAGATGACCTGTCCGTCTTCAGCGTCGGCGCATGTGAGGTCGCCACGTCAATCCAGTGGGGCGCGGCGTATAGCGAGGGGTAGTGGCTTCGCGGCCGACAAAAGAGCAACAGCAGTCAACCCACGACATCGGTCTGGCCGGCGCGAGCTGCGACGCCGTGAGACGGGAGAGCGTTTTGGGGGTGCTGCGCCAGGTCTTCGCCAGACATCGCACTTTATTAGAAGTTAAGTGATTCGTGATATGTTATTTCATTTACTTGTTAAATTCTACTTGTTTTCTTGGTGAGTCTCTCGTCCCGAGCTTGCTCGTCTGTCTCCCGTCCGCATCTATTAGGCAGTTAGTGTGTGTATTTCTGTCCATCGGTCGGTCATACGTTAATGCTGCCTCTGTCATGTTTGTCGGATTCGGTGTTAACGAATTTATTGCTTAAGGTGTAAAGGCCTAATCCGTGAAATATGTTTTTATCTTGCCTATCATCTTGAGAGGCGGTATATGTGTAATGTAGAGCATGTTTGTACATTTTATGTAAGACTGCATTTCATGGTTTTTATTTGAATGGTCATTTTAGTATATAAAGTTGCCACCCTTCCACCGTAAGAGTTTTCTTTTCAACACAAGTTGCACTTTTGGTGGCAAGTAATTCTTTTTTTTTTAATGTGTTTTTTATCGTTTCCATCCCTCCTACGGGAGGCATAGTTTATGAGTTTGTGTGAGTTGTTAAAATTTTTAGTTTAAAATAATGTGGTGTGTTGCAGATTTGCACCAGTGTAGTCTTTCAGAGGTTGTTGTGAGCGGTCGTGACTACGGCCGTGTTAAAAGGGAGCGGCAAGGTTCTCAGCCCGAAAGCTCATACTGTCAAAAAGAAGTTGTTTCTGCCTCTGAATAAATTGTAACTTGATATTTGCAGGGTGCTTTCTGATTATAATTTTAAATCTATTTTAAAAAAAGGGCTTTTAGGAATAAAATTTGCATTTATTGAAAGAAATTTAATTTTTTTCCATCAGTTACCCACTGGCAATTACTTCCACACTCACATAGTGTGATTAAATGTGTTCTTGACGAATCGCTAGTAAAATATGTAAATTCTTTAAGAAAAGATTTTGAAGGTAAATTCACGATTTAAATATGAATAAGCCACCTATAAGACTACTTTTTCTACTCGTTAAACTATTTACGTTACTGTGTAAAAGAACAAATTTCTTTTAGGTAATATACGGCATTGACCAGTGCGCCTTGCAAATCAGAACAATGGCGGATGTAAGGCTTCTTTAACCTTAGTATTATATTTAGAGAAGTTAGTACTGTTTATGAACTGCTGTTGTTCGCTGAAACCAAATTGCACATGAGAATAAATGTACTGTGAGACTGTTTTCAGTAGGCCAATCTGTCTAGAACAGGTATTCCGGTAGAGAATATGTATGAGTGCCTTTGCAACTTTTCGAGCAACTTTTTTTCATCGAACAGTTGTCGCCGAATACTCTGCTGTAAAGCATCTGAAATGAAAATAGACAAAACACGCTAACATTTTGGTTCATTCACATGGTCGAAAAGCCTGTCGTTACATGAAATGCACAAGTCACTGTTTTACATGTGTGATGGGATAAATAATGTGAGAATTTGTGTTCTTTTTCAATAAACAGAATTAAGATTACCGCAAAGCGATTTTATTTACGTACAACATTATGATTTTTTAAGAAAGAAGGCATTTGTGCAATATTTGATTGAGTGTATCGTATTTAATCCAGCTTTGGTGACGATCCATTTCCAGAGCATCAAATAATAGTTATTATGAAAATATAGCACATTACTATGTTTCCTTTAAGAGCTTCTGTCTGTGACGAATGCTTATATTTTGAGACCACTCAGCTACATAACAAGTTAAAAGAACAATCCATTTACCGACTATGACAAAGGCGTACAATAATAAGAGCATTGGCACAATGTGGATGTGCAGAAACACTTTTCAATCATGTCATAATGTATCACAACAACAGCTAAACACAGGAGCGTCAGTTCAATTATTTTCTAGCTCACCTTTGGGCAACAGTACCTTTATCACGTAAGTAGTAGAAGGCTAATACTAAAATAACAGCTAAGTACTGGTAGCTGTAGCAATAACGCTTCCCCTATGAGACCACAAAATGAATACTATTGACACAGACAAAATGAAATAAACTGCTTCTAATTTAAGAATAATTCAAACGTACGTAATAAATGGATACGACAGTCTCAGGAAAGGTTGTTTTGAGGGTGTGGTATCGATTGCGTGAATACCAGAATTCTGCGTGCTGTCCTAAGCAGAGTGCCTACAGAACCAGGGTGTAGTATCGGTTGCGTGAATACCAGAATTCCCGCGTGCTGTCCTAAGCAGAGTGCCTACAGAACCAGAAAAAATGATCAGCATGATAGGTAGAGGCGGAGGTCTGGTGAAATGACTCCTAAGACCCTACTATCTGTCCGGTCTTCGCCAGCTTTATTGATTGGCCGCATATCAAGTTCTCGCATTTCCTTTTGTCACTGCTAGTGTTAAATACAACTTGTTTCCGCTGAGGTTAACCGTTGCACTTTTCGCTGCACCCATTTGTTGGGCTCTCAACAGGATCAGCATGTCCTTTTATAGCTTGGCAACTGCACGGAGAACAAACAGCCCATCTCCTGGGTCAGTGGTAAAACATGCTGCAACAAGTGGGGTTAGAGCCACCAGTATAGTTCAAGTAACAGACTCAGTCGGCTAGAGTCGACACAAACTACAAGGTTTTATATTTTACTCTGTGTGGTAGTAACGGGTGTATACCGTGTCGTCACATACTGCAGATTCAGAATCTAATTGTATTATCGGACGAACCAGGGGACTGCGAGTGATCAATGTGCCACTATAAACATTAGCTAGGATTTGTCACTAAGTTGATGGTAATCAAACTGCAAGACGCTTGATTTCGTGCAACGTGGAGGCGATGAATTCGAAAGAATCGAGGACATCTCTATAAATTTTGCACGATAGAAAATCTGGGGGGAAGGATGGAAGTCCAATCATGTTTCGTTGAGGAAGATCAAAAAACAGGCAGTGAGGTTTGAGTACACGGAGACCAGGGCATGTGTTTTTTCAACTTGGAGTCCATTGTTCGTTTTGATTGTTAAAAAAGTTATTTATAAATTAGCATCCGATTGCCATGAGAGAAAAAAAACATAAATATTTCGTATACAATCTGTACTTACATTTTGACATTACTTGTCCACGTAGTGACGACCCAATTCAAACATCGTCGTAGACACCAGCTCGTTCATCAAATAATGGTGTCGCCTGAAGCTTCACCTAGTTATTGGCTGCATACTTGAGCTCGATGTCGGTCGTGAAGTGCTGAGTAGCCAGCTAGGCCTTCATCTCGGGGAAGAGATGAAAGCTACTTAGTGCCACGTCCGCCCTGTTGGAAGGCAGTTAGAAAATCTCCCACCACAGTCTGAGTTTTTCCTTTGCTCGATTCGCAGTATGGTGCTGTACATTGTCTTGGAGGAGAATGACTCCTTCCGATGTGATATCACAGTATTCTCACGTGTTACTCTCATGAAATCTGTTGTCAAAATTCTTTTGCGATCCAAAGAAACTGTTACTCTCGTTTTGCGGTTTGACAGTATCTGCTTGATTTTTTTGGGGGGGCTTTATGGGAGAATGACTGTGTATCCATTGTTTGGACATTCTTAGTTTCAGAGTTCACGTACTGCACCCATCTCTCTTTCCGAGTCATGATTTTGTTCAGAAATTCCTCCCCCCTCTCCTGACAGCGCTGAAGGTAGGGCAAGCTCGAACTCACTATTTCAGTTTTGCGAACATCGACTTCACATTGTGTACCCATCGTGCACAAAACGTATGGTACCCTAACATCTCTGTACAATATGAAGGGAGATTATTCTTAGAATCTGAGGCACATCTTCAAAAAGTTCGAAAATTGTGAACCAACATCTCACAAGCACAGTTTCGTCAACATGTTACACAAATTCAACACTCATATCTGACTGTCTTCCTCTGCCATTTGGTCTAGGGCATCTTGTTACGGCCCGCGCGGCTCCCCCCGTCAGAGGTTCGGGTCCTCCCTCGGGAATGGGTCTGTTTGTCGTCTTTAGCGTAAGTTAGTTTAAGTTAGATTAAATAGTGTGTAAGCTTAGGGACCCATGACCTCAGCAGTTTGGTCCCATAAGACCTTACCACAAATTTCCAAATTTTCTCTGCCAGTTTCATCATGCACATCTTGGTGACCAGCCTTGACTTTCCGCATCACTCCATCACAACACGTTCACTCAAATCCCCACCTTCCTAAAAACTTCACAATCGACTGTCAGTCTCAGTGGCCTTGCCTCCTGCTGTTGGCAGAAAGCGAATGGCACAGCGTACCTCACAACTGGTGGGAAAGGCAGGTACCGGCTGAGTAAGTGACACCTCTCCCGTTGCGTTATAAAATGCGGCAATCTTTAGTTACTATTTAATTATCCTCCTTAGTTAAAAGATGTGACCGTGAGCATCGGATTACCCAAGAGAACAACGAAAGCAGACTAGCAAAGAAATACGTTAGTTACAAGACGACGAAACTGTTCGAGGAAATAAGTATGTAGACGAAGTAAATTTGGAATGAAGAGTTGTTGTTGGCTCAGGTCGATAACTTCACGAGGTTCCAAAAATAAAGCACAATACGCAAGCCAAGAATACCTGGTCTAAATAAAGGGAGAAACTCAATGACAGAATGAAGCACATTTGGCAGGAGATCAAAAGACATAATCGACTAAATTGATTGCTCCGCGCCGACAGCAAAGGATGACTCGATCAAGTCGACGACCATTGCGGGACTGACGTCATACCAATTACTTTCTGATGTTACAGCTTACAACAGCTTTTCAGGTACAATGCTCTGAACATTTCATAAAGAACAATTACCTAGTTCAACAAACTTTACCGTTCATGGTCATTTGTTCATGATGATAAACACATCGGTGGATGATTATGTAAAACTTATCATAATGGACCAGTTATATCATCTGTATAAAATCATTCATTTTCTGTCACGTGATACTTTCATAGAGCTCTAGTCGGAAAATTTACAAATGCTTTTACCAAACCTTAAAAATTTTGCTCCACTGATTGGAAAGTGTTAGTCAAAAAACCCTTTTAGAAAGTCGTACACCCAGCAACATTAAATCAACAACTCTCAACGACGACTCATCCTACAGCAACTTAACAACTGATTACTGTGGGGCACCGCTCCTACTTTGTTTCATGACGCTACTCAGCGTCAAGGTTGGAGCGCATGTATACCACCACTTAAGACATTTAGGTATGCTTATTTCAACAGCTTATGGTCACATACTTATAGTTAATAACATTCGTTAAACCTCTCAGTAATTCACATGACCTTCTAAATAATAATTAATCAGGCCCTACTCTTGTGGAATGGAACTGAAGCACTTTCATTATAACCTTTTTATACAGACAATGAAATATCTATATTGAAGTAGTTTTCAAATTATGGCACATATGATAAAATCACACACGTTAATATGATGATGAAAAATAATCCTTTATAGGTCAATGGTCCACCTTAAATCTCCTAGTGGAATCAGTTTTTTAGAGCATTTAGTGCTATCAAAATATTTTATTCACGTTATAGTTTCCATTATTACCACAGGTTGTCATAGCTGCCTGCTAACATTTCCAATACCAGTGATATTTTTTGTATATATTCTTGTTATATGGATAATCTGTTGACATTTGAAATTTAATGATTTCTTTACAATTCTTTGGGTTTAAATTCTATTATAAATAAAAAATTCTTAGTTAGCTAAAATTTTCTGGTAACATAAGCGCATTTTCATGGATTGGGAACTATTCTTTCTAAAATCTACATTTTTATTAAACGAGAATTTTCTATTAATCTCACGTCTTCTTTTAACGTATAATTATTTGATAAGACGGTATCCAACACCTTTTCCCATCAGTTCTGCGGCGTCGCATGACTGTATTCTTCTTTTCATGGGTTTGTCCCACTATGAGTTAATTACAATATTTAGGCAGTTTTGAGAGGTTTATCTTACTTTAGCAGTTGCAGTTGCCACTGTAATATTTTATAGAATCCTTGAAAATGCTCTCCTGTCAGATTGCAACCCACTGAACTACCGATAATTTGAAATAATAAATGACAAAGTATCAGAACCCAACTAAAAAATGTGGTCGGTCAACACAGGAATCACATGTGAGTACGCAAGGCAAATAGACGTAATAGGCACGTGTGCAGTACTCATTTGCTCATCGCAACAATACGACTTCGTGCACGCCGCTATTCACACACACGTACACGTGCAGAAACGAATGTAGCGCCAGGGATTATCTGCAAGGAAGTGGAAATTTTAAAGAAGTGCGCTAGCGCATTCAGGTAGCTGCCTCGAGTTGTCTGTTAAGTAATGGCAAGTTTTATTTTATGTTTGCACCTCGCAGCATTTTGCGTCTGAATTCTAGAGGAAAAAAAGTCACAAAATATTTGTCCTCTCAAACGAAGACGCTAATAAAAATCTAAGGGGCACCATACCATTTTTTTTTACTTTTTTTATTTGCAAGAACTCTCTGTATACATTTCGAGACCGTAAAATGTGGATGTGAAAGGCGGCGCTTTCATTTCCCGAGTTTAGCTCGGTGTGATTTCAAGACTCTGACAGACATGATTTACAGACAAGAACGTTCTGCGTCTGTCTTTCTATTTTCCACTCCGGTTAAAGCTCTGCACATCGGAAATGCAATAAATGACATGCTCTCTCGGCTCCCAACGATTTAACAGCTAACTTATAGCATGGTGTCACAAACTAAATAAACTGCCAGATTTACAATCTCTGTAAACCCTGGCCAAACAGCTCCAAAACGTCGGCGCACGATTCCGTTTGCGTGTGCGATGCGTTCACTACGCGCTCTCTACGTAATGACTGAGTTAGTATTTCGGGAAGATATCCGCCTTTTCCATGTGCAGCTCTAAACTGACTGTGAGTTGTCACCAGTTAACTATTCCCTCTTGAAGTATTTTTGTTTTTTAAAGGTTATTTTCCTATCCTCTGGTTTACAACATAATACATCAGTAAATTAGTGCAGTATGAGAACCCAGTGGATAGCTAAAGTTCTACTCGTGTGAGTGTTTTGCCTTGCCCATATGTGTACAGTAACCAAAATCTAGAATTCATATCGCTAGTCTGAGCGTAGCTGATCTATCATAGTGGAAGAAAGATGGGTGGCCAGCAATTTCGTTGAACAAATTACCCGCACACGGGTTTCGAGAAAGACTGCAGTGATCAAAGAAAATGGACCATTACGGTTAATCATATGCAGATAATAGAAGACAGAAGCTTCTGGCGTACATCAAGGCACGCAACGCAAGATTACTGTTCTTTACATACACTAATAAGCCAAAACATTATGACCACTCCGACCCCGATGATGGATGCTACCTTGTGGCGTTGCGATAACGTGACGCGATGGCAAAAGTGTGTAGGAGGAGCAGAAACGGACAGATCACACTAAAGAAGATAAGAGCGGCGAATGAAGAAATCCATTGAGATAATCGACTTTGACAAAGGGTAGATTATTACTGCGCAGAGCCTATGAAGCTCGAAAACGGCGAAGCTGGTCGAATGTTCACGTGCTATTGTCATGAGCATTAACGGAATGATGTAGTACAGTGAAACAACCAATAGGCGCTACATCTACATCCATACTCAGAAAGCCACCTGACGGTGTGTGGTGGAGGGTACTTTGAGTACCTCTATCGGTTCTCACTTCTGTTCCAATCTCGTATTGTTCGTGGAATGAAAGATTGTAGGTATGCCTCTGTGTGGGCTCTAATCTCTCTTATTTTATCCTCATGGTTTCTTCGCGAGATATACGTGGGAGGGAGCAATATACTGCTTGACTCATCGGTGAGTTATGTTCTCGAAACTTCAACAAAAGCCCGTACCTAGCTACTGAGCGTCTCTGTTGCAGAGTCATGGTTTCTTCGCGAGATATACGTGGGAGGGAGCAATATACTGCTTGACTCATCGGTGAGTTATGTTCTCGAAACTTCAACAAAAGCCCGTACCTAGCTACTGAGCGTCTCTGTTGCAGAGTCTCCCACTGGAGTTTATCTACCGTCTCCGTAACGCTTTCGCGATTACTAAATGATCCTGTAACGAAGCGCGCTGCTCTCCGTTGGATCTTCTCTATCTCTTCTATCAACCCCATCTGGTACGGATCCCACACCGGTGAGCAGTATTCAAGCAGTGGGCGAACAAGTGTACTGTAACCTATTTCCTTTGTTTTCGGATGTCATTTCCTTAGGATTCTTCCAATGAATCTGTCTGGCATCTGCTTTACCGACGATTAATTTCATATGGTAATTCCATTTTAAATCACTCCTCATGCCTACTTCCAGATAATTTATGGAATTAACTGTTTCCAGTTGCTGACCTTCTATGTTGTAACTAAATGATAACGGATCTTTCTTTCTGTGTATTCGCAGCACATTACACTTGTCTACATTGAGAGTCAATTACCATTCCCTGCACCATGTTTCAATTCTTTGCAGATCCTCCTGCATTTCTATACAGTTTTCCATTGTTACAACCTCACGATATACTACAGCATCATCCGCAAAAAGCTTCAGTGAACTTCCGATGGTATCCACAAGGTCATTTATATATATATTGTGAATAGCAACGGTCCTACGACACTCCCCTGCGGCACAACTGAAATCACTCTTACTTCGGAAGACTTCTCTCCATTGGGAATGACATGCTGCATTGTGCTATCAAGGTACTCTTCAATCCAATCACACAATTTTGTTCATTAAACGACTGTGGGGAACTGTATCAAACGCCTTGTGGAAGTCAAGAAACACGGCATCTACCTGGTAACTCTTGTCTATGGCCCTCTGAGTCACATGGACGAATAGCGCAAGCTGGGTTTCACACGATCGTCTTTTTCGAAGCCCTTGCTGACTCCTACCGAGTAGATTTCTGATCTCCAGAAAAGTCATTATACTCGAACATAATACGTGTTCGAAAAATCTACAACTGATAAACGTTAGAGACATAGGTCTATAGTTGTGCACATCTATTCGACGTCCCTTCTGGAAAACGGGGAAGACCTGTGCCCTTTCCCAATCTTCTGGAACACTACGCTCTTCTAGAGATCTACGGTACACCGCTGCAAGAAGGGGGGCAATTTCCTTCGCGTACTCTGTGTAAAATCAAACTGGTATCCCATCAGGTCCAGCGGCCTGTACTCTTTTGAGCGATTTTAATTGTTTCTCTATCCTTCCGTCGTCTATTTCGATATATACCATTTTGTCATCTGTGCGACAATTTAGAGAAGGAACTACAGTGCAGTCTTCCTCTGTGAAACAGCTTTGGAAGAAGACATTTAGTATTTCGGCCTTTAGTCTGTCATCCTCTGTTTCAGTACCATTTTGGTCACAGAGTGTCCGGACATTTTGTTTTGATCCACCTGCCGCTTTGACATAAGACCAAAATTTCTTTGGAGTAGTTGGACATCCACGACTTTTCACGGAACTTAGTGTTCGGAGGCTTTCTGCTCCGCTTGCGGTTCGGAGGCTTGTCTGCTCTGTAGAGTAGGATAGATGGTGATCTGTAGCATGTCTGCCGAAATTGCACAATTATGGTGCACGCACAAGTTTCTCGGAGCACACAGTTCATCGTACACGTTGAACATGGAGCTCCGCAGCAGACCTCCGCTACGAGTTCACACGTTGACGCGACGATTACGATTTCAGTGCTGCACGGGACCATCGGAATTCGACAGTCTTCACCAGGGAAGACGAATGGAATATTCCAGAATTTGAAACACGAACATCTGCTAGCATGAGTTTCTTAGAAGTAGATACCTTAGGGGTTGCGAAGCAACTCAAATCGCTTGATACGGGCAAGTCTTCAGGTCCAGATTGTATACCGATTAGGTTCCTTTCAGATTACGCTGATACTATAGCTCCCTACTTAGCACTCATATACAACCGCTCGCTCACCGATAGATCTGTACCTACAGATTGGAAAATTGCGCAGGTCGCACCAGTGTTCAAGAAGGGTAGTAGGAGTAATCCATTTAACTACAGACCTATATCATTGACGTCGGTTTGCAGTAGGGTTTTGGAGCATATACTATATTCAAACATTATGAATCACCTCGAAGGGAACGATCTATTGACACGTAATCAGCATGGCTTCAGAAAACATCGCTCTTGTGCAACGCAGCTAGCTCTTTATTCGCACGAAGTAATGGCCGCTATCGACAGGGGATCTCAAGTTGATTCCGTATTTCTAGATTTCCGGAAAGCTTTTGACACCGTTCCTCACAAGCGACTTCTAATCAAGCTGCGGAGCTATGGGGTATCGTCTCAGTTGTGCGACTGGATTCGTGATTTCCTGTCAGGAAGGTAGCAGTTCGTAGTAATAGACGGCAAATCATCGAGTAAAACTGAAGTGATATCAGGTGTTCCCCAGGGAAGCGTCCTGGGACCTCTACTGTTCCTGATCTATATAAATGACCTGGGTGACAATCTGAGCAGTTCTCTTAGACTGTTCGCAGATGATGCTGTAATTTACCGTCTAGTAAGGTCATCCGAAGACCAGTATCAGCTGCAAAGCGATTTAGAAAAGATTGCTGTATGGTGTGTCAGGTGGCAGTTGACGCTAAATAACGAAAAGTGTGAGATGATCCACATGAGTTCCAAAAGAAATCCGTTGGAATTCGATTACTCGGTAAATAGTACAATTCTCAAGGCTGTCAATTCAACTAAGTACCTGGGTGTTAAAATTACGAACAACTTCAGTTGGAAGGACCACATAGATAATATTGTCGGGAAGGCGAGCTAAAGGTTGCGTTTCATTGGCAGGACACTTAGAAGATGCAACAAGTCCACTAAAGAGACAGCTTACACTACACTCGTTTGTCCTCTGTTAGAATACTGCTGCGCGGTGTGGGATCCTTACCAGGTGGGATTGACGGAGGACATCGAAAGGGTGCAAAAAAGGGCAGCTCGTTTTGTATTATCACGTTATAGGGGAGAGAGTGTGGCAGATATGATACACGAGTTGGGATGGAAGTCATTCCAGCATAGACGTTTTTCGTCGCGGCGAGACCTTTTTACGAAATTTCAGTCACCAACTTTCTCTTCCGAATGCGAAAATATTTTGTTGAGCCCAACCTACATAGGTAGGAATGATCATCAAAATAAAATAAGAGAAATCAGAGCTCGAACAGAAAGGTTTAGGTGTTCGTTTTTCCCGCTCGCTGTTCGGGAGTGGAATAGTAGAGAGATAGTATGATTGTGGTTCGATGAACCCTCTGCCAAGCACTTAAATGTGAATTGCAGAGTAGTCATGTAGATCAATTGAAACGTGTCGACACTTCGGGTAGATCGCATTTTCGCTACACCAGGTCGATCGTCGTCTCCATAAACGCCATCATCGAGCTGAACGGCCTCTCGAAACGTGCAGGGCGCAGCGTATGCAGGCTGGTGGGAACAATATTGTGCTATGGGAGACATTGCCCTTCACTTGCGTGGGACCTGTGCTAGCAATCGAAGACTCGCTGACAGCTGCGAACCACCTTCACCCCTTAATGCTTCATGTCTTTCCCGACGACGATGTCGTCTTTCAGGGGTATAATTGTCCGTGTCTCGGAGCCAGAACCGTAATACAGTGGCTTAAGGAACATTTCTGCGAACTCGCTGGGCCGCTATCGGGCGCTATCACCGCTACTCATTTCAGTGGTCCGATATGCACGCGAATTTCGTGAAGTGGGCCTATACATCTAATGTTATTTACCTCCACAAATCTACCAAAAACTGTCGGATCCCTGATACGCAAAATCAGCTATGTATATCGTTCCGAAGACGGACAAACAAGCCGTTAAGGAGGTTGTCATAATGTTTTGGCTCATCAGTGTACAATGGTCCATCCAGAATGCGTCGTCGGATGTCAATGTAACTCTGCTCACGGTCACATCATGGGTGTGTAAGTAAATGAGTATAGTTGCAATTCTTTCAAATGTTCAAATGTTTGTGAAATCGTGTGGGACTTAGCTGCTAAGGTCAGTCCCTAAGCTTACACACTACTTAACCTAAATTATCCTAAGGACAAACACACACACCCATGCCCGACGGAGGACTCGAACCTCCACCGGGACCAGCCGCACAGTCCATGACTGCAGCGCCCACGACCGCTCGGTTAATTCCGCGCTGCAATTCTTTGCGGCAGGTAGAACGGCCACCACAGAGCATTAATGTTGTTCTTGGCGGTGGTGGTGTTATCAGGCCTGGTACAGTATGTAAGGATGATGAAGAATATGACACTGAGATAGCGCATACTCGAGTGAAAGAGCGTGATCAACATCAGAATGTGTTTGAAAGGAACCCCATTGTCGAATCGTGCAATATCGTCACTCATGGGACATTTGCATGTGACTGTGGCTAAATGTTGGACTGCATAACAACGTGAGGGCAAGCTTACCTGTCGTCGAAGTTCCTGCCAACCATGTCTGACCACGAGAAGGGGGCCCGCAGCTCGTGGTCTAGTGGATAGCGCTGCTGGCTCACGGGGCCCGGGTTCGATTCCCGTCCGGCTTGGGGATTTTCTCTGCCCGGGGACTGGGTGTTTGTGTTGTAATCATCATTTCATCATCATCATCATTATTCGAGAGATTGGCTAGATTGGACTATGTAAAAAAATAAGTGTGAGAAAATGGGACTTGTATTGGCGCTAATGACCGAGCAGTTGAGCGCCCCATAAATCAAACATCATCATCACCAGAAGGGAGGTTAGTCGCACTGAGCACCAAGTACATCGTGAGCCCTTCGCATCTGCTTCTCTCATCCGATAACAAGTAATGAACTCCTTGCAATATTCTGTTTCATTGTTGGATGCTAGCAGCAGTCTGACTGGAGAATTACCCGACTAAACGTAGACTGTCCTTATTAACACACAACACAGAAGCGTATGGACGGGGTAGCATTGATGGATGATGAATTGCGTCGTGTCGGCCGCTGTGGCCGAGTGGTTCTAGGCGCTTCAGTCCGGAACCGCGCGACTGCTACGGGCGCAGGCTCGAATGCTGTCTCGGGCGTGGATGTGTGTGATGCCCTTAGGTTAGTTAGGTTTAAGTAGTTCTAAGTTCTAGGGGACTGATGACCTCAGATGTTAAGTCCCGTAGTGCTCAGAGCGTTTTGAACATTTGAATGGCGTCGTATTGTGTTTAGCGATGAATCGTGGTTTTGCCCTAACCGAGATTGTCGGCGACCTGTGGAGGACCACGGCGGAGTTAATTCTGGCGTCATTATGTCCAAAGCCATCGAGTATGACTCCAGATCACGGCTGGCGGCGATGGAGAGAGCTCTGACGGCACCAAACTGCGTCAGAGACATCCTGCTTCCTAGTGTCACTTCTTATGCAACAGTGTACTAGCGCTATTTTTCAACAGGACGATCACCGTCCACACGTATCTCGTTTCTCTATGGACCGGTCGTATGATATTGAGTTACTGCTGTTGCCAGCAAGATATTTCAATTTGTTCACGGTAGAGTATGAGTGCGACTAGCTTGGACGTTAACACCGTCCCAATGCCGTCCCAATGCCCAATGCGGGCCAGTATACAATGGTTTAATAAAACCCTTCCCAATTGAATCACAAAGGAAGTACAAAGTCACTCTGACAAATTGGTTCATACTGCTAAGTTCTTTGTGAAGATGACGTGACACTGTAGTCACTGAAATAACTTCAGTTACCCTATCAACCTGTGAAGTTTCATTTCGTTTCTCCTCCCTTCGGCGCTTCACTTTCTTTATCAGGCAGACAAAAAAAAAATCTGTATCAACCAGAAAGATGGTTTGACACAGTAGTACTCTAATGGAGGTGCAGATTAGTACTATGGATGTAATAGTATTTTGACCCTCAACTTGGGGAAGGTTATATATATATATATATATATATATATATATATATATATATATATATGTGTGTGTGTGTGTGTGTGTGTACCAGAGAGAGAGAGAGAGAGAGAGAGAGAGAGAGAGAGAGAGAGAGAGAGTATGTATGTTCCACATCTCCCAAACCAGTGTAGCGGCAGCCGCCGAGCCGAGAGGACGCGCAGTAGAGCAGATAAACTGTAAATTAATGTAGTCTTTGCTTTTGTTCACGTGCCTCTGCAAAGAAGTGAACTGTATGTCAGTATTTTACTGCGTAGACTAGTGGTTAGAAAATTAATTGTAGTTTTTTTTGCATAAGTCTTGAGAGCATCCTTATCTAGGGTGGCTTCCTAGTGTAAATTTTCCGTGTAGAGAAATTTATTTCTGTTTAATAGCTTGCTGTCTCGGAGTTCAGATAAAAATCTGCAGAGCAACTGTTAGTGTTACTTTCTTCTCCTTTGGTATATTTTCAATCTCAGTAGCACCATTTGAGACCTTATATCTATTTTATATACAGTACTATATTGCTAGGGACTGTGCTTGTTGTGAGTGGATACAAGGAGAGTTGGCTGCTGTCCGTAAACAGCTGGAAGCTGCTTTGGCTACCGTCGACAAGCTTCTAGCTAATGCTCGAAGTTATAGTGACGTCGGGGCGCCAGTGACGAGACCTGCGACACCTTTGGCATCACCGGAATCCCCTGGTGGCCCGGACGTCACTGCGGCTTCCGATATACCACATCTGACCGGTCCGCCCTTACTCCAAAGTGGGTAGCGGACAGTGGTGGATTCGTGTGTCACCGGGCGGAGGGCGAAAGAGGGAGCAAGCCGTGCGCTACGTCTTATCAACAGCTACGAGGTACTACCCAGTGTTGATGATAACTCTGAGCCAGCACGGGATGACTCTCCTGTTGAGCCAGCGGTCGAGTTTCCTGCCCAGTCCGGACAAGTACAGAGGGTGTGTTGCTAGTCATTGGGAGCTCCAATGTTAGGCGAGTGATGGAGCCCCTCAGGGAGATAGCAGACAAGGCGAGCAATCGGCTGCATGTAGTGGCACATGCCGGCACGAATGACGCCTGCCGCTTGGGTTCTGGGGCCGTCCTCGGCTCCTTTCGGCGGATGGCTGATTTGGTGAAGGTAACTATCAACGCACGCAGGGTGAAGGTTAAGCTGTCTCTTTGTAGCGTAAGGAGAGCAATAAGAGAAGCGATCAATGATTTCGAAAGTAAGACGTTCTCAACCGACCTGAATAAAAATCCTAAGAGATTTTGGTCGTATGTAAAATCAGTAGGTGTGTCAAAATCATCTATTCATTCTCTCAGCGACCACACCGGCACCTAAACGGAAGATAACAGAGAGAAGGTCGAAATACTGAATTCGGTCTTCCGAAGTTGCTCCACCGCGTAAAGCCGTAACACTGTCCCTCCTTTCAATCGTTGTGCGGACATAGAAATGGCAGACACTGAGATAACCGATCACGGAATTGAAAAACAGCTACAATTGCTTAGTAGTGGTTAGGCTTCAGGACCATATGAGATACCTATAAGATTCTATAAAGACTATGCGAAAGAACTTGCTTCCTTTCTAGTAGTAATTTAACGTAGTTCGCTTGAGCAACGAAAGGTACCTAACGACTGGAAAAATGCGCAGATCATTCCCGTTTTTAAGAAAGGCAGATCCACACAATTATACACCTATAGCGTTGACGTCAATGTATTGTAGAATTATGGAATATGTTTTATGCTCAAGAACTATAACAGTTTTGGAAAATGAACAGCTCCTCTGTAAAACACAACATGAATTCCGCAAACAGAGATCCTGCGAAACTCTGCTCGCTCTGTTCCTCCATGAGATCCACAACGCAGCGGACAACGGCGCTCCTGCTGATTCCGTGTTCCTTGACTTCAGTAAGGCATTTGACACCTTCCAGCATTTCTGTTTAATGAAGAAAACACGAGCTTAGGGAGCATGGGAGAAGACCTGCGATTGGGTTCAAGACTTTCTTGCAGATAGAACTCAACACGTCGCTCTTAACGGAACAGAATTGACAGAGGTAAAGGTAATATCCGGAATACGACAGGGTAGTGTGAAAGGACCGTTGCTTTCACAGTATATATAAATGATACATTGGAAAGGGTCGGATGCTCTAACGCTATTATCAGATGATGCAGTTGTTTATACAAAAGTAGCAACGGTAGAAGATAGTAAGAATTTGCAGAACGACCTGCAGAGAATTGATGAATGGTGGAGACTCTGGCAGTTGGCCCTGAACGCAAATAAATGTAACTCATTGCACATATATAGGAGAAGAAATCCACTACTATGCAACTACACTATTGGTAACAAACTGATGGAGACAGCGTCAGTCATAAAATAGCTAGGCGTAACTATCCAGAGCGACCTTAAGTGTAATCACCATATAAAACAGATAGTGCGAGAAGCAGACACAAGACTCAGATTCATCGGAAGGAACTTAAGGAAATGTAGCTCACCCACGAAAGAAGTGGCTTATCATGCGCTTTTTCGCCCAATTCTTGAGTACTGTTCGTCTATCTGGGATCCCTATCAGATAGGAATAATAGAGGAGATAGAGAAGATCCAACGAAGAGCTCCGCGTTTCGTCACGGGATCGTTTAGCCGGCGAGAGAGCGTTACGGAGATTCTAAACAAACTCCACTGGCACACGTTACAAGAGAGGCGTTGTGCATCACGGACAGGTTTACTATTGAAATTTCAGGACATCAGTTCTCAGGAGGAGTCAGACAACATATTACTTCCCCCCAAATACATCTAGCGTATTGACTACAAGGAGAAAATTCGAGAAATTAGAGCCAATACAGATGCTTAGCGATAGTCATTCTTCCCACGCACTATTCGCGAGTGGAACAGGATTGCCGGCTGGAGTGGCTGAGCGGTTCTAGGCCCTACAGTCAGAAGCTGCGCGACCGCTACGGTCGCAGGTTCGAATCCTGCCTCGGGCATGGATGTGTGTGATGTCCTTATGTTAGTCAGGTTTAAGTAGTTCTAGGGGATTGATGACCTCAGAAGTTAAGTCCCATAGTGCTCAGAGCCAATTGAACCATTTTTGGAACAGGGTAGGAAAGATAAGATAGAAGTATCGAAAGTACCCTCCGCCACACACCATTATGTGGCTTACGGAGTACGATGTAGATATAGAACGACTGGACCGATGCCAACCAAACTTAGTACACCTATCCCTTATTGTCAGGCAAAAATCGCTGTTGAGGTGACAACCATCCACCTGTCAGAGGTACAATGTCATAAACACTGATAAGCGTAAAAGCAAAAATACTACTCTTGGTTTAAGAATCATGAAAGAAGGTTGTATACATGGAAGAACCCTGGATATACTAAAAGGTATCAGATAGATTATATAATGGTAAGACAGAGATTTAGGAACCAGGTTTTAAATTGTAAGACATTTCCAGGGGCAGATGTGGACTCTGACCACAATCTATTGGTTATGACCTGTAGATTAAAACTGAAGAAACTGCAAAAAGGTGGGAATTTAAGGAGATGGGACCTGGATAAACTGAAAGAACCAGAGGTTGTACAGAGTTTCAGGGAGAGCATAAGGGAACAATTGACAGGAATGGGGGAAAGAAGTACAGTAGAAGAAGAATGGGTAGCTTTGAGGGATGAAGTAGTGAAGGCAGCAGAGGATCAAGTAGGTAAAAAGACGAGGGCTAGTAGAAATACTTGGGTAACACAATCTACACTCTTGGAAATTGAAATAAGAACACCGTGAATTCATTGTCCCAGGAAGGGGAAACTTTATTGACACATTCCTGGGGTCAGATACATCACATGATCACACTGACAGAACCACAGGCACATAGACACAGGCAACAGAGGATGCACAATGTCGACACTAGTACAGTGTATATCCACCTTTCGCAGCAATGCAGGCTGCTATTCTCCCATGGAGACGATCGTAGAGATGCTGGATGTAGTCCTGTGGAACGGCTTGCCATGCCATTTCCACCTGGCGCCTCAGTTGGACCAGCGTTCGTGCTGGACGTGCAGACCGCGTGAGACGACGCTTCATCCAGTCCCAAACATGCTCAATGGGGGACAGATCCGGAGATCTTGCTGGCCAGGGTAGTTGACTTACACATTCTAGAGCACGTTGTGTGGCACGGTATACATGCGGACGTGCATTGTCCTGCTGGAACAGCAAGTTCCCTTGCCGGTCTTGGAATGGTAGAACGATAGGTTCGATGACGGTTTGGATGTACCGTGCACTATTCAGTGTCCCCTCGACGATCACCAGAGGTGTACGGCCAGTGTAGGAGATCGCTCCCCACACCATGATGCCGGGTGTTGGCCCTGTGTGCCTCGGTCGTATGCAGTCCTGATTGTGGCGCTCACCTGCACGGCGCCAAACACGCATACGACCATCATTGGCACCAAGGCAGAAGCGACTCTCATCGCTGACACAGGTAATACAAGAATTACGTATTTCAGAGGACACTCGCACTCCAATACGGGAAGAGGGACATAAAATTACGGAACTGTCACAAAATAATAACACAGGGCACTCTCGGCCACCCCGGCTGGCTTCCATAATGCGACGCCATCTGGAGGGATTCGCAGTCTGCGCAAGGGTTCTTTGAACGATTCTGTGGATAATCGCCGTCGATGTACCACGTTATCAGAGAAAAACAAGGTATCCGCATAGCCTTAATGCAGGCAGTCGTTCTGCCAGACGGTTATCAATGCCTTTGTGGAACAATACTGTCACCCCTACGACGAAGTGGAACACGCCGAGTTTGTCCTCCATGATGTTCCACGAATGCTATCGGCGTGCCTCGGCGCGACGGCAGAGCGAGAGTTAACGAGAGAAGTCACAGAGGATGACATAATGGAAGCGATTGATAAGGAAGCATCGAAATTTTTGGAAATTGTGGTAATTTGCTATGGTACCAAACAGCTGACACCGGTCCCTAGGCTTATACACTACTTAATCTAACTTAAACTAGCTTATGCTAAGGACAGCACACACACATCCACACATCCATGCTTGAGGGAGGATTCGAAACTCCGTTGGGGATCGGGGGGGGGGGGGGGGGGGGGGAGAGATATAGGTAACCGCGCGGTTTAGATGGAAGCATCGAACATGTTGGCGTGGTCCGTCGGGTTTCCGTTAGAATTTTATCGGACATTTAAAGATCTAATACTTCGTGGCGGACTGCCATGTACTGCGCATAATGTCCCCAAATGTGGTTCTTCCACCCTCCCCCCATCCCCCCTTCGTGGTAGGAATGGTCAACCCTGTCCACAAACCATACGGCGGCAGGGGGATACAGGCCCACCGGGCACTGCCCATTATTAATTGAGACTACAAGACCTACACCAGGATATTCGTACCACGTTTCAAACGCGTACTGCGCAAAGTGATATCACTCGACCAAACTCAGTTAGGAGAGGCTAGAAATATACACTCCTGGAAATTGAAATAAGAACACCGTGAATTCATTGTTCCAGGAAGGGGAAACTTTATTGACACATTCCTGGGGTCAGATACATCCACATGATCACACTGACAGAACCACAGGCACATAGACACAGGCAACAGAGTATGCACAATGTCGGCACTAGTACAGTATAAATCCACCTTTCGCAGCAATGCAGGCTGCTATTCTCCCATGGAGACGATCGTAGAGATGCTGGATGTAGTCCTGTGGAACGGCTTGCCATGCCATTTCCACCTGGCGCCACAGTTGGACCAGCGTTCGTGCTGGACGTGCAGACCGCGTGAGACGTCGCTTCATCCAGTCCCAAACATGCTCAATGGGGGACAGATCCGGAGATCTTACTGGCCAGGGTAGTTGACTTACACCTTCTAGAGCACATTGGGTGGCTCGGGATACATGCGGACGTGCATTGTCCTGTTGGAACAGCAAGTTCCTTTGCCGGTCTAGGAATGGTAGAACGATGGGTTCGATGACGGTTTGGATGTACCGTGCACTATTCAGTGTCCCCTCGACGATCACCAGAAGTGTACTGCCAGTGTAGGAGATCGCTCCCCACACCATGATGCCGGGTGTTGGCCCTGTGTGCCTCGGTCGTATGCAGTCCTGATTGTGGCGCTCACCTGCACGGCGCCAAACACGCATACGACCATCATTGGCACCAAGGCAGAAGCGACTCTCATCGTTGAAGACGACACGTCTCCATTCGTCCCTCCATTCACGCCTGTCGCGACACCACTGGAGGCGGGCTGCACGATGTTGGGGCGTGAGCGGAAGACGACCTAACGGTGTGCGGGACCGTAGCCCAGCTTCATGGAGACGGTTGCGAATGGTCCTCGCCGATACCCCAGGAGCAACCGTGTCCCTAATTTGCTGGGAAGTGGCGGTGCGGTCCGATACGGCACTGCGTAGGATCCTACGGTCTTGGCGTGCATCCGTGCGTCGCTGCGGTCCGGTCCCAGGTCGACAGGCACGAGCACCTTCCGCCGACCACTGGCGATAACATCGATGTACTGTGGAGACCTCACGCCCCACGTGTTGAGCAATTCGGCGGTACGTCCACCCGGCCTCCCGCATGCCCACTATACGCCCTCGCTCAAAGTCCGTCAACTGCACATACGGTTCACGTCCACGCTGTCGCGGCATGCTACCAGTGTTAAAGACTGCGATGGAGCTCCGTATGCCGCGACAAACTGACTGACACTGACGGCGGCGGTGCACAAATGCTGCGCAGCTAGCGTCATTCGACGGCCAACACCGCGGTTCCTGTGTGTCCGCTGTGCCGTGCGTGTGATCATTGCTTGTATAGCCCTCTCGCAGTGTCAGGGGCAAGTATGGTGGGTCTGACACACCGGTGTCAATGTGTTCTTTTTTCCATTTCCAGGAGTGTACAAACGACAGTTAGCGAATACCGCGATACGATCGCACTGGCGACATGTCGTCTCCGTGGCGAAGTGGTTTCGATAAATTTCGATCGCGCCTTTGATATGGTGAGCCATGCTTGTTTTGTGGAAGTGATGACGCAAATGAAGTTTCCACAGGGTTTTGTCACCGTCTTGATGCGACTTCTCCACGACGCCCACTCCAGAGTGCTCATTAATGGACACAATATGGGGTTTATTACCATTCCGCGATCGGAGAGACAACGGCGCCTGCTGTCGACGATACTTTATGCCATCGCTCTCGAGCCACTGCTCTGCGGGCTCTGGAACCGGCTGCAAGGAATGACGAAAAAGCACCACAAGTTTTTCTGCATAACACACGCGGATTATCTAATTATTTAGCACGGACGGGCGACGAGGCAAGAACGGTGTTGCATTGGATTAATTTGTATGGTATGGCTACGGGAGCGACGAACATCAAGAGAGGAGTCCCAACGAGAAATGTGGCACCATTACAACTGACAGACAAGATGAAATGCTTGAGAGTTATTTTCAGCACAGACATTCAACGCACGGCGGGAATGAACTACAGGCATCTTCTGCAAACGATTCGTGCGAGTGTTCGAAGTCAGAGGTTAAGGGCACTAGACATGATGCAACGGGTAGCCTTTGCCAACGCTTATCTAGCTTCTCGCTTCTCTCACCTGGCCCAAGTTCTTCCAATGGCAGTGGTGTTGGCGAGCCAAATTCTGGTGGCGTTAGGATATTTTCTGAGTACATGGACGCTTTTTATAGTCGGGTATGAAACCCTCACCCTCTCTAATAGTCGTGGAGGCCTTGGACTAGACCACATCTGCCACCAAGCTGTGGCGATTTATGTAAGCACGATGATCAATACGTGGATGCGACAACAAGTCTGACGGGCAGCTTGATAGACGAACTGGCACCATCTTCTCGACGGGCATCGGTAGCAATGGCTCACATCCTGCCATCTCTTGCCCACATACAGGTATTTTTGTGTAGAACACGGTAATGTACATATGGAACTACCGACTACTAGGACGGCAACGGCACGCGATGTATTCTCATACTCATAAATTAAGGATAATGGTGATACGTTCTGGTGGGCAGTTTGCAGGTTCAAATCACCTCGGGGTATGACCATGCGGTGCAATTGACTAGCGGTCGTCGCACGGTGGCGTTGGCAGCAGTCCACATACGTAGAGGTGTGTTGGTGCATGTCAGAGCACGGTACAGAAAGTAAGTGCGCAGACGTTTTCTAACGCGATAATGTTCTACGAGTCGGGGCGTGGAATGTCAGAAGCTTGAACGTGGTAGGGAAACTAGAAAATCTGAAAAGGGAAATGCAAAGGCTCAATTTAGATATAGTAGGGGTCAGTGAAGTGAAGTGGAAGGAAGACAAGGATTTCTGGTCAGATGAGTATCGGGTAATATCAACAGCAGCAGAAAATGGTATAACAGGTGTAGGATTCGTTATGAATAGGAAGGTAGGGCAGAGGGTGTGTTACTGTGAACAGTTCAGTGACCGGGTTGTTCTAATCAGAATCGACAGCAGACCAACACCGACAACGATAGTTCAGGTATACACGCCGACGTCGCAAGCTGAAGATGAACAGATAGAGAAAGTGTATGAGGATATTGAAAGCGTAATGCAGTATGTAAAGGGGGACGAAAATCTAATAGTCATGGGCGACTGGAATGCTGTTGTAGGGGAAGGAGTAGAAGAAAAGGTTACAGGAGAATATGGGCTTGGGACAAGGAATGAAAGAGGAGAAAGACTAATTGAGTTCTGTAACAAGTTTCAGCTAGTAATAGTGAATACCCCGTTCAAGAATCACAAGAGGAGGAGGTATACTTGGAAAAGGCCGGGAGATACGGGAAGATTTCAATTAGATTACATCATGGTCAGGCAGAGATTCTGAAATCAGATACTGTATTGTAAGGCGTACGCAGGAGCAGATATAGATTCAGATCACAATATAGTAGTGATGAAGAGTAGGCTGAAGTTCAAGACATTAGTCAGGAAGAATCAATACGCTAAAAAGTGGGATACGGAAGTTCTAAGGAATGACGAGATACGTTTGAAGTTCTCTAACGCTATAGACGCAGCAACAAGGAATAGCGCAGTAGGCAACACAGTTGAAGAGGAATGGACGTCTCTAAAAAGGGCCATCACAGAAGTTGGGAAGGAAAACATAGGTGCAAAGATGGTACCTCCGAAGAAACCATGGGTAACAGAGGAAATACTTCAGTTGATTGATGAAAGGAGGAAGTACAAACATGTTCCGGGAAAATCAGGAATACAGAAATACAAGTAGCTGAGGAATGAAATAAATAGGAAGTGCAGGGAAGCTAAGACGAAATGGCTGCAGGAAAAATGTGAAGACATAGAAAAAGATATGATTGTCGGAAGGACAGACTTAGCATACAGGAAAGTCAAAACAACCTTTGGTGACATTAAAAGCAACGGTGGTAACATTAAGAGTGCAACGGGAATTCCACTGTTAAATGCAGAGGAGGGAGCAGATAGGTGGAGAGAATACATTGAAAGCCTCTATGAGGGTGAAGATTTGTCTGATGTGATAGAAGAAGAAACAGGAGTCGATTTAGAAGAGATAGGGGATCCAGTATTAGAATGGGAATTTAAAAGAGCTTTGGAGGACTTACGGTCAAATAATGTAGAAGGGATAGATAACATTCCATCAGAATTTCTAAAATCATTAGGGGAAGTGGCAACAAAAAAGACTATTGACGTTGGTGTGTAGAATATATGAATCTGGCGACATACTATCTGACTTTCCGAAAAGCATCATCCACACAATTCCGAAGACGGCAAGAGCTGACAAGTGCGAGTATTATCGTACAATCAGCTTAACAGCTCATGCATCGAAGCTGCTTACAAGAATAATATACAGAAGAATGGAAAAGAAAATGGAGAATGCGCTAGGTGACGATCAGTTTGGCTTTAGGAAAAGTAAAGGCACGAGAGAGGCAATTCTGACGTTACGGCTAATAATGGAAGCAAGGCTAAAGAAAAATCAAGACACGTTCATAGGATTTGTCGACCTGGAAAAAGCGTTCGACAATATAAAATGGTGCAAGCTGTTCGAGATTCTGAAAAAAGAAGGGGTCAGCTATAGGGAGAGACGGGTCATATACAATATGTACAACAACCAAGAGGGAATCAAGAACGAAGTGCTCGTATTAAGAAGGGAGTACGACAAGGCTGTAGCCTTTCGCCCCTACCCTTCAATCTGTACATCGAGGAAGCAATGATGGAAATAAAAGAAAGGTTCAGGAGAGGAATTAAAATACAAGGTGAAAGGATGTCAATGATACGATTCGCTGATGACATTGCTATCCTGAGTGAAAGTGAAGAAGAATTAAATGATCTGCTGAACGGAATGAACAGTCTAATGAGTACACAGTATGGTTTGAGAGTAAATCGGAGAAAGAGGAAGGTAATGAGAAGTAGTAGAAATGAGAACAGCGAGAAACTTAACATCAGAATTGAGGGACACGAAGTCAATGAAGTTAAGGAATTCTGCTACCTAGGCAGTAAAATAACCAATGACGGACGGAGCAAGGAGGACATCAAAAGCAGACTCGCTATGGCAAAAAAGGCATTTCTGGCCAAGAGAAGTCTACTAATATCAAATACCGGCCTTAATTTGAGGAAGAAATTTCTGAGGATGTACGTCTGGAGTTGTATGGTAGTGAAACATGGACTGTGGGAAAACCGGAACAGAAGAGAATCGAAGCATTTGAGATGTGGTGCTATAGACGAATGTGGAAAATTAGGTGGACTGATAAGGTGAGGAATGAGGAGGTTCTACGCAGAATCGGAGAGGAAAGGAATATGTGGAAAACACTTATAAGGAGAAGGGGCAGGATGATAGGACATCTGCTAAGACATGAGGGAATGACTTCCATGGTACTAGAGGGAGCTGTAGAGGGCAAAAACTGTAGAGGAAGACAGAGATTGGAATACATCAAGCATATAATTGAGGACGTTGGTTGCAAGTGCTACTCTGAGATGAAGAGGTTAACACAGGAAAGGAATACGTGGCGGGCCGCATCAAACCAGTCAGTAGACTGATGAAAAAAAAAATGGTGACTGTGTCTTGAAAATGGCTCAAAGAACACATGTTGATGACATTATAAGGGGTAGAATACTAGGGCGACTGGAGGCTGGTCAAACACAGCAGGTCGTAGCACGGTCCCTCCGTGTGCCACAAAGTGTGATCTCAAAATTATGGCAACGATTGCAGCAGACAGGAAACGTGTCCAAAGTTTACAACACCACAAGAAGACCGATGTTTCACCATCAGTGCCCGCAGACGGCCACGGAGTACTGCAGGTAGCCTTGCTCGGGACCTTACCTCAGCCACTGGAACAGTTATATCCAGACACACGGTCTACAGACGCCTGAACAGACACGGTTTTTTCGCCCGGAAACCTGGAAGGTGCATTCCACTGACCCTGGTCACAGGAGAGCCCGTAAAGCCTGGTGTGAAGACCACAGTACGTGGTCACTGGAACAGTGGTCCCAGCTTATGTTTACAGACGATTCCAGGTATAGTCTCAACAGTTACTCTAGCCAGGTCGTGGTTTGATGGTGTGGGGTGGGATTATGATTGGTGCACGTACACCCCTGCATGTCTTTGACAGAGGAACTGTAACAGGTCAAGTGTATCGGGACATCCTTTTTGCACCAGTATGTCCTCCTTTTCAGGGGTGTAGTGGGGCCCACCTTGCTCCTGATGGATGATAACGCACGGCCCCACCGAGCTGCCATAGTGGAGGAGTAGCTAGAAACAGAAGATATCAGGCGAATGGAGTGGCCTGCCTGTTCTCCAGCCCTAAACGCCATTGAGCACGTCTGGTGTGCTCTCGGTTGACGTATCGCTGCACGTCTTCAAACCCCTACGACACTTCAGGAACTCCGACAGACACTGGTGCAAGAATGGGAGGCTATACCCCAGCAGCTGCTCGACCACCTGGTCCACAGTATGCCAACCCGTTGTGCGGCCTGTGTACGTGTGCATGGGTGATCATATCCCATACTGATGTCGGGGTACATGAACAGGAAACAGTGCCGTTTTGTATCACATATGTTTCGGGACGGTTTTCCCAACTTATTACCAATACCGTGAACTTACAGATCTGTGACATGTATGTTCCCTATGTGCCTATGCTATTAGCGCCAGTTTTTTGTAACGCTATGTTGTGCGGCACCACATTCTGCAGTTATCCTTAGTTTATAAGCATGAGCGTATATCGTACCTTGATTCGAGGACGGCCGAGTAATGTAGTAGATAGGCGGCAACTGATGGCATGGCCAGTGGTATGGCGTATGGCACACCACGTACACCTTGATACGGGGACAGGCGCTCTGTGGAATCCGGTTGAAGAGGGAAATATGTGACACGTACTAGATTACATAAAATTCGCATGATGGATACCCCACTGTGTCCACACTGCAATGCCATAAACACAGACGAACATCGCCTGATACGCTGGGCTTCGGCGGCAGCGATCGCCTTCGTCCTTCGGGTAGTGCCGAAACCAATAGAACCACGGGTACTACTTCCACCAGATCTGACATTTTCCACGAACGAATACCAACGCAGTGACTTAGATTTGGGATCTGACTGTACCTTACATTCTCCAAGACGGCAGTAAGAATGTGCTAGTCTTTTAGGTTTTACTACAAAAACATCACTCATTGATCATGCAAATTTCGAGATATCGAACATATTACACAAATTTTTTAGGGAGAGTCTTGCTTGATCCCCCATCTAGTTGAGGTCCACCGGGTAGCAGAATATAATTACTACATATATTATGAACAAGAAAGGATCGGGACAATGGCGAGGATCCAGCATCAAACGTGATGACGTAACCGGTACCAACACGAAGTACAACGGGATCGGCAATGAACGAGCGCGCGAAGAGGGGCGTGGCTCGTTTTTTCTTTGTACTGAACTAAGCAGTGTGTATTTATTATTTGTTAGACTAGTTACCTAATAAAAGAAAGGGATGCTGGAAAAGTCCACTTTTTTACGTTTTCCGGAAATATTTTATTTAAAAAAAATATCGTCTGATTTTCACGCGATATAAATTTTTATTTGCTTGTCCGCATTTTTGGAGCGTTTGCACCGTCTGATATACTGGTAAGAGTTGGTAAAAACGCTAACCGGTAATTCCAGCGTTGAACAACAAGAAGTGCATACTGATTGCGTGAACGAAATAATTCTCGGCCACATTTTCCCCTATAAAATGGTAACGAAAGAAAAGAAAAACAAAAAAACTGGGAAAGGTGGCTAGCGTCGCGGAGTTTCATTTTTGCGTCCCGTGTTCGAAACCCGATTTGCTTTTATTAATTTTACTTTATTACTTTTTCATGTCAGTAGAAGGTTATTACACGAATGTTTGTTATCGAGTTAGGGGATACAAGGGCCTTACAGTAATTCTAAAGTTACTTAAAATTTTGTATTTGTGGGGATCCATAGACTCCAGATGTGTAATAAACGTAAACATGGTCCATAGCGGGCTGTAATGTGATTTATTACAGTGACTTTGCTGCATATGAATCTCACTCGGAAAAGAAACGTCGTTGACGTTGCTCAAGATTTCACGTCTAGGAGAATCTGACGACAAATTTCCAGCTGCTGTCAGTTACCACGTGACTGTGCTTGGCAATGGCAAGTTGTCGAAATTTGCTAATGGCATTATTAAATAAAAACATAAAATCACTACTTGGTTTCACAATAATTGTCGTACATTTAGCATAAATATGATAATTGCAACACTGCAACCGTTTTAAAATGTTCTATTCTTATATTTCATTCTTATATCAGTTTTTAATCCTTACATTTTATTCTCCTGTCTATTGCTCAGGAATATTTATAACTAATCGAATCCCTTGCACGATACCGATCGTAGAAACATTCGAAACATAGAAATTCCGAACAATACAAGCATTAGTGGTTCAAATGGCTCTGAGCACTGTGCGACTTAACTTCTGAGGTCATCAGTCGCCCAGAACTTAGAACTAATTTAACCTAACTAACCTAAGGACATCACACACATCCATGCCCGAGGCAGGATTCGAACCTACGACCGTAGTGGTCGCTTGGCTCCAGACTGTAGCGCCTAGAACCGCACGGCCACTCAGGCCGTCCCAAGCATTACGCGAAGGCATGTTGGCCACAGCGACATTTCTGCGTATGCATCTCACTGAAAAAAAAAGTCGTTAACATTGCTGAAGATTTTACGCCTTGGTAATAAATTAATGCAAACCACGTGTAACGGATCCCTTTTCCGAAAACTGGCGCTTTCGATTAGTTATAAATTTAGATACACCACCGAAATTTCAACAACTAAAATAATTTTTAATTTTTGCATTCATTTACTATCTTTTTTGTTTTTAATTCATTCACTATACAATTAGTAGACGATGAAGGCTAACGTTATTTCAACATATATTGAAAAATTAATCATCTATGGACGTGGGTAGATAAATTAAAAACGAAAAAAAATAGTAGGCTAACGGGCTTTCGAATACGAGCAATAAAATGACAAATGTGACTGGAACACAGGGTGCAAAAATGTGAAGTCGCGAGGCTGGCTACTGTGCCACTTCTTTGGCTGAACAACTTTCCCCCTAAAAGTGACACAAACAACATCGAAAACTGTGATAGTTGTTTTCTGAGAAACGGTTGAGTATCTACCGATAAGACGAGATCTTACTTTTACCCCTCTGAGCGAAGTGTCTGGGAAACTGCGTTATGGCACTTGCCGTGTTCTCGTCGTTAGACGTTTGTTTGTTTAAGGGTATCTTTTTGTCGATTCGCTATCGTCTCACGAGAAGTGCGCTGTTTGCGTTTCTGGCTTGTGTATGTTTTTGATTCGTGTGGCTCTTCTCTCATTACAACTCTCGTTGTTGACAACATAGTTCGGCTGGGACATAGTGAGGTACTTCCCTTCCAGTTTGAGGATTCGGTCTTCTAAGCCCGTACGCCGGGAAGGAATTGCTAAAGCCATCACCCGCACTGATAGTCACTCACGCACAATGGGAATAAACGTGTTAGAACACGAACGAGGACATCGACCCGCGAACTCCAAGGTCGGTGATTCGGCAGGGGAGTAGTCCTGGAACATAGGTATTCGACTACAGCATTCCCAATGCAAGGGTCCATATACCACTGCTCAGGTTTGGCCGGAATCGGAACATTCAAGTGAAGACAAACCAAAGGAACGCAGCGAAAACAGCACATATGAAGACTTGTGCATGCTGGAAGTTTGCTGCACAGGAGACCGAAAAAATGAACATGATAGCTGCAGCGGATGGTAAATTATGCCGCACATTTTGCAGCGCTGGTGAGCTGCTTCGATGACAACGTGTTTATTTTTCCTGCCCACGTGCAGCGTCTATTCATCCAGGTACAGTCAAAGGGAAAACCTTTTTGAGGTTTTGAGGTTTCTCTATGTGACCAACAAGCTGCCCAGACTAAGGCCGCAAAATGTGTGGCAGCAAAAGTGTTTATTGTGTCCAGTGATGGGCCTGATCTGCAGTATGCGGGAGATAGAGGAGGTGACACGCGTAGGCGAGACTGGGGTCGACCTCGTGACGCGCGTGTGATCACAGCGGCAATGGCAAGCGCCAGATCAAAGACACCGAGTTAATCGTGTGCAAACAGAACGAAACCAGGGACGTCGCACAAAGCGAAACAAGTCCACCGCCACACGCGTCGGCTAAGGCAGAGGTACGTGAATTAAATGAAAGGCGTGGTCATGTACAACGATGTTTTCCACGGGACGCCTTCATCCCGTGGGGAAGATCAGATACGTTGAAAGGTGTCACTACCTCACCCATGAGTACATATCATATTATGTCTCCGGTTGCAAAGCGCCAAAATTTTTCCCCTTTACATGAAATATAACCCATGAATGAACAACAACGTTATCTGACTACTTTTAGTTATATATATGGTAGTCAACCACTTTCATAGGGTAACGGTTTTAGCACAAGTTAAGTCAAGGTAAATTTCAACCAAGATCTCTTAAATGTTCTAATACAAGCTATCATTGAAAGTGGGTCATTCCTTGTAGGTGAAATACATATGATGCAGATATAATTGCATGCCTTGTGTTCTAATACCTCACGAATGGAAAATAACTCATTTTAAGGCAAATTATCGAGGTATTCTTTCCTGCAAAGTGTGTCCTGAAGATCATTGAGAGTCGCACATAACTCAGTTACCTGAAAATTTCATATAAATCGTAAAATAACGTATCTGGTGAAAACGTTTTCTAGAAATGTACTCCCTCTTCAAGGCAGATTGGTCAAATATATTTCAAACAGACGGACCTAAACAAAGATTAAATACTCATAAGTGAAATAGCGCATCAGAGATCGAATGATTGAAAACTGGTTTCGTGAGAAAAATGGTTGAGGAGAGATTTACATTCAAACTCAGTTATTATTCAGAAATAGGCACAAAAGCTCATAAATAACACTTATAAACGTTCACTTTTGGACCACGTGGCTGTACAGAGCCACACATTCACAAAAAGACAGAAAAATAACTCATATTCTTGACAATCCCCTTAGTATTATTTAAAGAGTGAGAAAGAGATGTGCAAAGCGACTGATATGCTCGAATGATCCAATAATAAATAGGTACTGATCCTCACGTATTCTAACAAATATACGGATCGAACAAAGAATTATATCTACTCGTACGAATTCACAATTTCAAAGTACATCTCGTAAACAAAGGTGAAAAATCATGTAACGTAGAATTATGCCTGCGCAGTGCGAGGAAGCAACAACCTCATCAATACTCTGGACAATGTGGTTTCAGAGCCGGCCGGGGTGGGAGAGCGGTTTTAGGCGCTACAATCTGGAACCGCACCACCGCTACAGTCGCAGGTTCGAATCCTGCCTCGGGCATGGATGTTTGTGATGTCCTTAGGTTAGTTAGGTTTCAGTAGTTCTAATTTCTAGGGGACTGATGACCTCAGAAGTTAAGTCCCATAGTGTTCAGAGCCATTTGAACCATTTTTGTAGTTTCAGAATACCCATCTCAGTACCACAAGACAAATACCAGCACTTTACAGCTCCGTGGCACACAGAGCGATGTTCACAGCTTCAGGCGAAAAGAGTAGAGACCGAATGTCCAGACCACCACGTTGCTTAAGGCCGTCGGTATACAAGTTAGTTAACGCTGACGTGGCGCTCTAAGTGTTTTGTGACGTCACTTTCAGCTACTGTATTTCTCGTTGAGGAGCCATTTCGTTACGTGAAACACAAAATAAGTTCTGCAATACTTAAGCAACATGCCATCTAATGTGGAACCACCAGGAATCAAGAACGCCCCCTACGTCACAAACAGAAAGCAAAACCCCACATTGTATCTGTCGCGTTCAGTAGAAGCTCATATCAGTGGGTTATATGTTATTCGTTGTTTCTAATCACCACCACATTGAATGTCTCTAGAAGGACTCGTTACTGGTACGTTTTGTTGTAATAAAATGACGGGAAAAGTCATATTGGTGGTTAAAGAATTTCTATATTTATTTTCGTATTGTAGCTCACTTGTTATGAGAGTAAGCCGTTTGGCAACTACCCATTGAAGGTTGATGCCGAGTGTTCGAGGAATGCTGTAGTGAGTGCCTTCAACAAACGTGAAGCCACGTCCAGACGTCATGAGCGGCTACCCCTTATTACAGATGTCGGACGTTGCAGGCTGGGCAGACTTGTAAACCAGGACGGGCGGCGAGCTGTGGCGGAACTAACATCAGACTTTAATGCTGGGGGGAGTATAAGCGTGTCTGAACACACAGTGCACCAACCACTCCTAACGATGGGCCTCCGCAGCTGACTACCCATGCATGTGACAATGTTAACACAACGACATCGGCAACTACGACTGAAATGGGCACGTGACCATCAGCACTGGACGTTGGTGCAGTGGTAGAGCGTAACATCGGCTGATGAATCCCGATACCTTCTTTATCATGCCGACGAGAGAGCGCGAATCCGTCGTCTTCCAGGGGAACAGCCCCTGACATCTGTACTGCGGGGTGAAGACAAGCTGTCAGTGGCTTCATTATGCTTTTAGGGTCATTCATGTGGACATCCGTGGGTCCAGTGGAGTTCTAGCAAGGCACCTTGACGGCCAAGGAGTATCTTAGGCTGGTTGCAGACCACCTATAACCCTTCTTGACGATGCATGTTTCCCGACGACAGTGGCATTTTTCAACAAGTTAATGCGCGGTGTCACAAGGCCACGAGTGTGATGAAGTGGTTCTAGGAACACAGTGGAAAGTTCCAATTGATATTCTGGTCCCTCTCCAGATTTGAACCCGTCGAACACATCTGGGACGTGATTGAACGTGGTGTCAGAGCTCAACGTCCCCTTACCCGGAATCCACGGGGATTAGGTGAATTGTGTGTGCAGATAGGATGCGCACTCTCTCCAGCGACCCACCAAGGCCTCACCGCTTGCATCCCACGATGCGTCACCGCTGTTATCAGTGACAAAGGTGGCTATTGTGTAGGTGATAGTAATGTTCTGGCTGACCAGTTATTGTTTTTTGTGCTGGGTAACACATCGGCCGTAGTTACGGGTGTCCGCAGAAATTTATCCAGGAGGAGGCAAGATTCCAAAAGCGCCATGTTTGCGTAGCTCCTTCGTGGAATTTGAGAACAAGTCGTGCCCCAACAAACAACTTTCGCTAGAGTACAGGGTAACACTTGCAACCTACGTCTTCAGTTATCTGTAGTTTTCAAAATTCTTCTGTAGCATCACATCTCATACGATTCTATTCTCTTCTGTTCCCGTTTTCCCACAGTCCACGTGCCATACAAAGCTATGCTCAAAACGTACATTCTCATAAATTTCTTTCTCAAATTAAGACCTATGTTCGCAACTAGCAGGCTGCTCTTGGCCAGGAATGTCCCCTTGCAATAATTCTATGAATTGTTGTCGCGCTGAGTTGCACGCCATATAATTTGAGAACCATTTCATTTAAGACGGTCCAAACATTTTCTCAACTTCATTACTTGACAATTTTTTTTTCTTCTCTTTCAGCGCAGAAATTGGTATTTCTTCTGCATTTCGATCTACATATGAAGTACTGGTTATTACACCTACAGTATATCATGACCGTGTTCTTTACGCTCTTTTGCAATAGCTCTATCGTTTAAAACTGAATGAAGGCTCAGAAAGCCTCGACGGGTCAAATGTGGACTTACTACAGGATGTGCAGCAGGCAAAGAGGCTGTTCTTCCCGCAATTGAAGATGGTGTGAGTACTGTAACTGTACTTTTCTATAGCTCGCTAAAGGCTATGCAAACAAGTGACAGAGAAAATACCGGGTACTCTATTTCGGCGACATTCTATAAAGGTTCCCATGTCCTAAGATTGCCAACCAACACCGAAACCACAGCTACGATAGAAACAGCTACGATAAGAAAACTGTATAATTTTCTGAGGTCAGCCTGACAACTAAACGATGTAGTGTTTGTTAAAGCGCTTCATCTTGTATTCGGCAGTGTTAAATCTCTGGATGCGTAGAATCAGAGACCATCATTTCTATAAATACGTGAGAACTCTGAAATTAATAAAATGTCTATCCCATATTACAGGAAGGGGCAATTGCCCACTCTTACCCCCCAACCCCCACCCTCTTACGGACGCCAATGACTGTACGTGCAGCAATTCTTTAGCAATAACATTCACGCGCTTCTTATCTGTTACGGTGTTATGCAAACAACACCAGATTTCAAGATATCTCAGGTGAATATCATCTACAACATAGCGCTTAAGTCACCTTTCTCTGGGCATATATGTACCAGTCAGGCGTATGCTGGGATAACAGCCATAACGTTTCTTCATACAATGACGATTAATCTTCACACAAAATGGAAACATTGTCGTCTGCACTCTTGCAGAAGGCGAAAACAGCTTTCAGTTTAAATAATTACTTGTAGCAGGTAATGCGCAAGATTCAGTATTCAGTAAAACTCCACTCGTTAAGTACAACTTTTCAGAAATGTTTTATGCTGAGAAGGTAATTCGCAGTTGCAAATAATGGTACAGCGAGTGGAAGTAACAACTTCGTAGCTTCGTTTCATCTGCACAGAGTCGACAAACATTTAACTAACATGACGCGTAGAAGTGTCGTCATCCCCATTACGTATCCCAACTCATTCCCTTGTTTGTTACATCAGAACTGTGCAGCTCAGACGGCAATTATGTGGCGAGCACAGATACTCCTCTTTTACAGAGAGAATCTCACCATGGAAAGCGGAGGAGGAATGGATGGAGGACACGTGTCTTGAGATAGAAACAAAACTGAAACAAGTTAGCGTAGTTGCTGTACACAGACTAAGAAACGTGCTGTGTAAGGAGCACAGAATAAGAAACAAAATGATTAGAGACGAAAAAGGTAGCTTGGTAGCGAAAACACAAAATAAAGCGAGGAAATGGAAACAATACTTGGAGGCATTGTATAGTTGTCCTGAAATATATATATATATATATATATATATATATATATATATATATATATATATATATATATATATATATGCCATCTGAAAATGAGGACACCATGTACGAAGCTGATAGGAGAGATTCAGCACGTGAACACTTACGGTGAAGGGTGGAGCAAAATCTGTAGTCTCGTAACTGAAATTTATCATTTCTTATCGGTAGGTCCGCAGCATAGACTACGTTATAATATGACATTTTATAATGAATAATTCCAGGTAAGGTGCAACAGTTTAACTAGTAATAACCGTTTATTACTACAACCTTATTTCGGTTAGAGTGCCATTGTCAAGTAAGCCTGTAGATGCTACATCTGGTGAATCCACTGGGTTGGTGTGTAATTTCGTAGCGTTTTTCCACACAACAGAAACCTATAACAGAGACTTTCGACCTCACACAACAGAAACCCATAACAGAGACTTTAGACCTCAGTAATATATTCTCATTCATCCACAACAGTGTTCCGGCGCTGGAGTAACTTTTCGATTTCGCAACTGTAAAAATCACGTGGTTTTGAGGCGTACAACTCGTCGAGACGTACTGAGAGCGCATTTTCATCCGGAAAGGAAGTTGTTAAAGGTTCTTCGGTAGAGATCAGAAAAGGTGAGAATCGGAGGGTGCAACGTCAGGTGAATCAAGTGGGTGCGGAATGACTTCCCGACCCAACTCATGTACAGTGATTTTTGTCTGTCTAGCAGAATAAAGGCGGGCGTTAACGTGAGGTAGCGTCACTTCACGCAGTCTCCCTGGTCGTTCTTCTTGGACTGCGTCTGAAAGCCGTCTCAGATGTGGCAATAAATGTCAGCAGTGATGCTTACACCTCGGGGAAGAAATTCGTAACACACCACAACATCGCTCTTCCGCCAGATGTATAACATTTTGTGGATGCACGGGCACCTTTGTACGGGAAGTTGCTTCTTTGTTTGGAGACAAACATTCATTTCTTTTACTTGTGTTAACATAAAGACACCATTTCTCGTCATCAGTAACAATAGAGGACAGGAACGGTTGGTGTTGTTCACGAGCAAATTGATGACGAGCGAGCAGAGATGCACATTGGCTACTTTTGTGATTTTGGCTCAGAGAATGCGGCACCCATGCACCGGATTCAAATGTAACACGAAGATAGAATGACCACAGTTCATCACGTCTGCCAGTTCTCCAGAACACTGACGTGGATAGTTGTGGATTAATGCGTTTAAACGATTTTCATCAAACCCGAAAGGACTCCCTGAACGTGAAGAGTCTAACTTCAAAACGATCGTCCTTAAAACGAGAAAACAATTTTCTTGCCGTGCTCTGCCCAGTGGAATTATCCTCATACACGGTGCAAATGTTTCTGGCTGTCTCTGCTGTGTTCAGCTCGCTATTGAAGTCAAACAGAATATGTCGGAAATGTTCTGATTTCTCCACTTGGCACTTCATTTTCAAACTCCACTCACTATCTCCAAATGACAAAATGACAATATGTAAACTCAAATAGCAACAGTGGACCACAAATAGAAAACGATAATCGATAAATCAGTCCATAGCAACCGCAATACCAGCATAAAAAACAAAAAAACTACGAGCTTTTACACCAACCTAATACTTACTTGTTGTATATATATTTCAATAGATGACCATACTGCAGCCCATACTGTATCAGTGAGACTACCGATGGTCTCTTTGTTGCTGGATAATCACGTAAATTCTAACTTTGCAGAATATTTTCGTGAAATACTTCTCACAGCTGGATTGGCAGTTTACTCTCGTTGATGCTTTATGTTTACTGGGTAGACTTTGTTAATCTGCAATGTTATTTCTCCTTTATTATCATAATGTTGTTTAGAGGTGTATCTAAGGCTGTCTTTTGTTTTTTTACTGCTGTTTTTTATACGTTCTCCTTTTTGAAAATGTCGGCAAAATTTTCTAGATATTTTTTTTGTTTTTGATCGATTTGTTCATCAAGCATATAGTTTGAGTGATTTGTGTGAATGCGTGTGTATATTTTTAATTCTTCCAAGATGTTCATGGCATGTCCTTTTCGTATTCTGTGTAGAACTTGTAATGCATTTTTGATGTGTTCTGTTTTGGAAGTAAAAGTTTGATTGATTACTGAAGCAAAAACTAGTGTGTTTTTTGAATCTAAGTATTCTAAAATTTCGGCTCGTTTGATCGACAGAGAATTTTGTGCAAACATTACACGAAATTTTATACATTCCTGGGTTTACAAAAACCGGTGTTTCGGTTTTTCAAGATCCTTTTATCGTTCGTAGAGTGTTGTTTGTTTGAAAAATAATTTTATGATTATTTTGTTTAAGATTTGTTTTATTCGATATTCGACCTAACATTATTGTCGGTCCAGATGTTGATCATTGTCTAAATTCATTTTCCCTTTTTAGTTTCATGACTTTGCGTACGGTTTGGCTTTCAAGTTTTCTTTGTTTTTGATAGATTCAGTGAACTATATTCGGGCTGAAATCATTTTTTTGGTCTCTGTGTTGGAGTATTGTAAACTCATTTTGTATTACTTGGTGTTCAATTAGCAAACTGATTATTCTATTCATCACTGCCTTGAGGTAGACGCATTTTTGAGATTTTGGGTGACAAGGACTTTAATAATTTATTTTCTGTAGATTTTAAACACGCGATGATATTCGTTATTGCTGATTTTAAGGCAAAGAAAATTTATAGATTTATTTGTTTCTATTTCCATCGTAAATTTTGTCTTTGGATCATGGTGTTGAGTTCTTGATGAACTGTTTGGATGTCTTCATCGTTGCCGGCTATTAGTACCAAAGTCTCATCTACTGAGTTTTGCTGAGTAGTCGCCACTTGGGACTGAAAAATTTTTCATCTCATGTGTTGATAAATATGTCTGCAATTGTACCGGCAATATAATTTCCCATCGTCACTCCATCGGCTTTTGTGTAAATTTTTTGATTGAATTCAAACTAATATTTTCCTGTAATTTCTATTGTTTCCCGTACTACAATGTTTGTATATAAGTTTGTAATATCAACGGAAACAAATCTTCCATTCTGTAATATCTTTCATAAACTAAAAAACTCCCCCCGAACAGGCCGTTAAGGCGCAATGGTACCGACTTGCCGCCGTGTCGTCTTCAGCTCCCGGGCGTCATTGAATGCGGAGAGAGAGGGGCATCTCATCAGCACACCCCTCTCCCGACCGTATGTCAGTTTCCGAGACCGAAGCCGCTACTTTTCAATCAAGTAGCTCCTCAGTTTGCCTCATAAGGTCTGAGAGCACCCCGCTTGCCAACAGCTTTCGGCAGACCGGACGGTCCCCCATACAATGGCTAGCCCAGCTCGACAGCGCTTAACTTCGGTGATCTGACGGAAACCGGTATTACCACTGCGGCAAGGCAGTTGGCGTATATCTTTTATGACATCTGCTAACGTTCTTGAGTTCTTTGTAGTGTATTTCTTGGTTAGTACTATGTTAAAATTTTTACTTATAAGCTGGCTGCCACTTTGTGTAGCTGTTCCATGAGATTTTGAAAATAATGTGAACATGTCTTAGCCCCCCTCCGAAGAACGTAAAGAGTGGACGGTTGTGTAGTATCAGTCTCGCATCACATATACAAGGTGCGACAGGGGGAAAGGTACATGCTTCGTGGGGTGATGGTATTAGTGATTCTGAACAAAAAACTTCGTATGGAAGTATGCCCTATTCCGAATGGTTTCCGAAATAGAGCTCATTTAATACCACTTTTGTACGCTTTTGTTGAATAACTGCAAAACCGCACCCTCCAGCGAAAACGTGTCGCAGTACAAAATTAAACTATATCAAATTTCCTACAAAAAAGTTCCTATTATTTTTTTCTCTAGAACTAATGAGGTAGTATATTGAGGTAGCAAGTTGAGACTAACAGCTTGATACGGGACACTTGTGGTCTATCTAGTCAGGAAACTACCTCAAATTGGCTTACAAAAACTACGCAAGCTACAGCACATGCGCGTCGAGCGAGTTTTTCAACATTCTCGCTCTCTCTTCGCGCAAGCTATTAGTTCTAGAGAAAAAAAATGAATAGGACCTTTTTTGTAGAAAATTTAATATAGTTTAATTTTGTACTGCGACACGTTTTCACTGGAGGGTGAGGTTTTGAAATTATTCAAGTAAAACGTACAAAAGTGGTACTAAATGTGTTCCATCTCGGAAACCATTAGGAACAGGGCATACGTCCATATGAAGATTTTTGGTGAGGATCACTAATACTATCACCCCACAAAGCATGTACATTTCCTCCTGACTCACCCTGTTTAAAAATTACACTCACAACAGTGACTTATCGATGAATGGAATACGGCTTATAAAATGATCCCGGAAAGAACTGATTTGTTTTTAGGAGGAACAGGAGGACTCGAGGGGCAGTTTTAGCGCTACAGTTAATAACAAGTCAGATTTAGAAATAAATCAGGAAATACACTCCTGGAAATGGAAAAAAGAACACATTGACACCGATGTGTCAGACCCACCATACTTGCTCCGGACACTGCGAGAGGGCTGTACAAGCAATGATCACACGCACGGCACAGCGGACACAGCAGGAACCGCCTTGTTGGCCGTCAAATGGCGCTTGCTGCGCAGCATTTGTGCACCGCCACCGTCAGTGTCAGCCAGTTTGCCGTGGCATACGGAGCTCCATAGCAGTCTTTAACACTGGTAGCATGCCGCGACAGCGTGGACGTGAACCGTATGTGCAGTTGACGGACTTTGAGCCAGGGCGTATAGTGGGCATGCGGAGGACCGGGTGGACGTACCGCCGAATTGCTCAACACGTGGGGCGTGAGGTCTCCACAGTACATAGATGTTGTCGCCAGTGGTCGGCGGAAGGTGCACGTGCCCGTCGACCTGGGACCGGACCGCAGCGACGCACGGATGCACGCCAAGACCGTAGGATCCTACCCAGTGCCGTAGGGGACTGCACCGCCACTTGCCAGCAAATTAGGGACACTGTTGCTCCTGGGGTATCGGCGAGGACCATTCGCAACCGTCTCCATGAAGCTGGGCTACGGTCCCGCACACCGTTAGGCCGTCTTCCGCTCACGCCCCAACATCGTGCAGCCCGCCTCCAGTGGTGTCGCGACAGGCGTGAATGGAGGGTCGAATGGAGACGTGTCGTCTTCAGCGATGAGAGTCGCTTCTACCTTGGTGCCAATGATGCTCGTATGCGTGTTTGTCGCCGTGCAGGGGAGCGCCACAATCAGGACTGCATACGACCGAGGCACACAGGGCCAACACCCGGCATCATGGTGTGGGGAGCGATCTGCTACACTGGCCGTACGCCTCTGGTGATCGTCGAGGGGACACTGAACAGTGCACGATACATCCAAACCGTCATCGAACCCATCGTTCTACCATTCCTAGACCGGCAATGGAACTTGCTGTTCCAACAGGACAATGCACGTCCGCATGTATCCCGTGCCACCCAACGTGCTCTAGAAGGTGTGAGTCAACTACCCTGGCCAGCAAGATCTCCGGATCTGTCCCCCATTGAGCATGTTTGGGACTGGATGAAGCGTCGTCTCACGCGGTCTGCACGTCCAGGACGAACGCTGGTCCAACTGAGGCGCCAGGTGGAAATGGCATGGCAAGCCGTTCCACAGGACTACATCCAGCATCTCTACGATCGTCTCCATGGGAGAATAGCAGCCTGCATTGCTGCGAAAGGTGGATATACACTGTACTAGTGCCGACATTGTGCATGCTCTGTTGCCTGTGTCTATGTGCCTGTGGTTCTGTCAGTGTGATCATGTGATGTATCTGACCCAAGGAATGTGTCAATAAAATTTCCCCTTCCTGGGACAATGAATTCACGGTGTTCTTATTTCAATTTCCAGGAGTGTATATTTCAATTGTGCATTCAAAGAAGGCTTTTGATAGAGTGAAATGTAATAATATGTTTTCCGTTCTTAGGCATCATTGTATCAACTACAGATACAGAACAATCCATTCTCTTCATTCATATAAATATGGAGTAGTCAGCACTTATGGTACGGCACAAGAGTGAAAAACTAAGAAATGTGTAAGACATTATTGCACATTGCTACCAATGACGTTTAATTTGTACAATGAAAAGACCGCGAGGGATGTAACAGGACTAACTCGGTATCGTAGTTTGTTGTCACGAATAGGAGAACAGCGTGATGCAGTTCGCTGGTGTCGTGGGCATAGTCACGGAATGTGAACAGGAACAGACGTGAGTCGGGTAGGCAGAAATGAAATGATGAAAAATGTCGGTTACAGTAACGTAGAAGATAAGTTGGACTGATCGAGTAAGGAATAACGAAGTCCTGGAACAATAAAAATTCCTAATAACTAATGTAGTGAATTTAAGAGAGAACTTGTGTGGACACATGTTATGAGAAAAATCTTTGCTGAAATGAGTACGTGAGACGACAGTACCTGGTAAGCGACGGGAAATGGGAACTGCAGGAAACTAACCTTACGGTTGATGATCGAAACAGCAACACCTGCATTTCGCTTGTAAGCAAGTTTCCATGAATATGGCGCTAAATCGTGTGTGTCCATTGTGTTACAGGCATCTTAACATACTCGTTCACTTGATATCACATTGACCGCTAATGTGCTGATAATATGCCACTTTAAAATGGAATGGTAGCAAGAGCACAGTAGAACTATTAATATGGAAGATTTCATGAGTACTGAGAGCCTGATGAAGCAGCAATCGCCATTACGATATGATAACCGGGAAGTGTGGAATAAGCCGAAATACTGTGCTAAGAACCCGCTAATTCCTCGTAGGCTACGAGTCAGCATTGTATCTGTATGTTGCATATGATTATCACAAGACTGTGCACAGTGAGCTGTCGTTTTTGTATTGTTGTGGATGGTTAAGAAGGGGTCAAACGGCTGGTCATACTAAGGCGGCTGTCGAGTTCTTTGTCCCCAGCGTCACTCCCCTTCTCGTTTTGAGACAATGCTGAAGTTTAAAATTTAATCCAAGCCATTGATACATGACCTGCTGATCAAGACTGTACGCCACTGTTTCCTTTCTCCTTATTCCACCGTCACAATTCCATTTGATTACCTCCAGGTTGAACTCTGGCGTGAGTTCGTACTTCAGTGTTCTCAGCTGCCAAGCCGAAAACTATTTTACTACGAGTCATTCTTTATGACTCCATGAAGACTTTCCGATCAACTCACCTATTATCGCGTAGAGAGAGATTTTTCCGCTTTAGTGTTAATCGGGTTTTAAATTGAAGCTCCCCATCAAAATATCACGAAGAAACCTCATTTTAAGAGCAGAAGCAGAAAAAGTTTCTGCGTTGTGCTTAGTGCCAAACTTTCTGCTGAACGCTGCCAATTCGCCAGACAGCGTGTAATAGCTTAGCCCCTCTCGAAGTGACCGGCGCTCACCTGTTGCTGTTCTATTAGTGGGACTAACGCGAATAGCACCGAACGTCGGTAAAGCAGAGATCTTCTGTACCCACCAGGACTGGACAGTGGCGCCGCTTAGTGACCAACTGCTCAACAAGATTTCGTGTGTAGATGGCAGTGCTGTACAGGCAACGAAACACAATGCGAATTTTAAATGTTACTGAGGTAACTAAAGCGTCCTCTTCACCCTTTTCTGTGTTTTTGACACTGAACGTATATTACGTGGAGCGGCCATTGTGTTTTCAAGTAACCTAATAACAAAAAACTACATCTTCAGCTGAAAGTATTGAAACGTACGTATTAAGTAGCTGTTGGTGGGTTTCGCAACTTTGTGTCTGTTGCTAAACTGTTTCAGCGTTCGCACGCGAGAAAACACACTACGTCAAACTGCGTAATTACGGAACTGTAAGAACTGCTGGTCTGTCAAACAAAAGAAGCATGCAGCTTAATGCTTCACTGACGTACGAAGTCTGTAGACACAGTGCGCTAGATGGCGAAGGAATACGTTCGTTGCTTTGAACAAGATACCATGTCGGCATTAACTTGATAATATTCAGGAAACATTAATAGTTAGATGGTGTGACGTTTCTGGTTATTACTATAAATGACTGCTACACAAAACTGTCTGTCGATTTTACACTTTCGGTTCATTCTTACAGGGATGTACACTCACGACAGAGGGATCAACCTAAATTCTCTCTTTCGCAGCTCGTGGTCTAGTGGCTAGCGTTGCTACCTCTGGATCACGCAGTCACGGGTTCGATTCCTGGCCAGGTTGGAGATTTTCTCTGCCTGTGGACTGGGTGTTTGTGTTCTCATTTGATCATCATTCATCAAAGTGGCTAAATTGGACTGTGTACAGACTGGGAATGTGTACGGGCACTGATAACCACGCAGTTGAGCGCCCCATCAACCGAACATCATCATCCTAAATCTTCTCAAATGCAAGTCCAGTTTTTTCATCACCGCTTCGCAACGGTCAAGTCTATGAAGACGATGGCTCCCACTATCATTACAGGCACCAAGCTGTCACGGAAGACTAATAACATAAATTGCTGTATGAGGCAACTACAGCATCATAAGAGAAGAATGGTTTCATCGTTTGTGAATAATATTATTTTTTGAATCTTTCGGAAGAACTATGTGTGTAGCGTCGCCATCCTACTTCCTACCGAATTACGACTTATCACTTTAGTTCTTCCGTGGTACAAGAGTCATAGCTACGGTTTATTTAGTTATTACATTATTTGTTTTTTATGCTGTCGAGGTATGTTATACTGCTCCATCTGGTTAAGGCAAAGCAGAGGGCGTCACATTCTTGAAGCTGCCCTGCAAAGGGGTAGCTTTACCAGCTTTATCAGTTATAGAATGAACGAAATTTAGAATGTCTTAGCGACTGCTCTTGTGAAACTCCAGCAATTTCAGTTTCTGAAAGGTGCCAGTATGCTGGTGAACCAGTCACACATAAAGCACTTTGAGAAGCGATTTACCCGCAGACAGGTGCTATTACGTATATTCGTATATGAAAAATACATACCCTGAAAAAAAATTCCCGCATCACGTGGTCGTGCGGTAGCGTTCTCGCTTCCCACGCCCGGGTTCGATTCCCGGCGGGGTCAGGGATTTTCTCTGCCTCGTGATGGCTGGGTGTTGTGTGACGTCCTTAGGTTAGTTAGGTTTAAGTAGTTCTAAGTTCTAGGGGACTAATGACCATAGATGTTAAGTCCCATAGTGCTCAGAGCCATTTGAACCCTGAAAAATCTGTTTTACGACTCGAAAAATTTGTACGCAACAAGCAACTGAACGCAATAAGACGACTCTGGAAAAAGTTTGTAAAAAGGGAGATCTTCAGCCTCGATAACTGAGAAGGTCAGTGTGAGTGATTGGCATGCAGAGAATCCGGGTTCAGTTCCGCGTACTGTCAGGTTTTTCCTTTGCAGGGTTCCGCTCAGCCACGTGATGCCAACTGAGTAGCTACCCGAACGAGATGTAGCGGCTCCAAGGCCTGCAAAGCCAATAACGACCGGGAGAGTGATGTACTGACTTCACATCTCTCCCTACCGCATCAGTTTGTTGAGGATGACACGGTGTTCGGTTGGTTCAGACTGAGCCGTCTCAAGCCAGAACGGAGGAGCTTCCTTTTGCTTTCGAAATGAAAGATAATTTAAAATGTGACCAGGAAGGTGGATATCTAGATCAGATTGTTCCAAAAAAAGGTTACTTTACGAATACAAAACACTGATGTTTCGTTAATGTTAAAATGTACTGCAATAAGGATACAAAATAACTATGTTGTTGTTGTTGTCTTCAGTCCTGAGACTGGTTTGATGCAGCTCTCCATGCTACTCTATCCTGTGCAAGCTTCATCTCCCAGTACCTACTGCAACCTACATCCTTCTGAATCTGCTTAGTGTATTAATACAGCAAAAAAACTTTCGCTACTGCACGATAAATATTAACTTCTTACTCCAGGCAACAAATCTGCAGAAGATAGAGCATATCATCAGTCTAAAAGTTTGGCAAGATAAAAAAGTCTCAAATGGATGCTTGCTTAGAGTGAACCGTACGGAAGCAACCATACAATGCTGGAAAGCGTGCTAACAATCAATTCGCGCCAGCAGTCAGTGGTAATACCGGTACCGAAACAGAGCCTGGTGCTCAGGATAGTAATAAAACTAAGCTGCAGCAGGTAGTGAGGACTGGCAGAAACAGGTTTCATAAAACATTGTGGACGTATGCTCAAAATTATAAAGAAATATGGTACCTCAAAAAGCAGAATTTTGCGGTGTTTGGAAGTGGGAATGAAGCTGCAGCAACAAACTAAAACAGTCACTGGAAACCTTGAGAGCTACTGTGAACAAAGCAAAGAAGCAGCAAACAAGTATCGTGACTGACGTTCCTGAACAGAAATATCTGTCAATCAACAGCAAACGGATATTTTTCTGTTTTTCATATCTTCTCTGTCTACAGCAAATGAGGTTTCTTTTTTCTTCACTCCGTGGAAATACGAGTACACGCATACGAGATCCATCTTCGCTTCTGTTTCCACCTAAAAGAACAGCCACAACCTGGAATCATTTCTGAATATCTTCGTAATGAATCACAGATGGTCAAATGCAAACACTATACATTTTATTGTATTTACATCAAAACCATACAGCTATGATTACGAATACTTTCTTCTTCGAAGAAACTCTTGTCTGTAAAAACGACATACTTAAGTCCACACACGTAAAATTAGCACAACATGTTGTCCGATAAAGGTGCAGTCACTTACAGAGTGCGCCGGCCGCTGTGGCCGAGCGGTTCTAGGCTCTTCAGTCCGGAACCGCGCGCCTGCTACGGTCAGAGGTTCGAATCCTGCCTCGGGCAAGGATGTGTGTGATATCCTTAGGTTAGTTAGGTTTAAGTAGTTCTAAGACTAGGGAACTGATGACCTCAGATGTTAAGTCTCATAGTGCTTAAAGCCATTTGAACTTACATAGTGCGTAACAAATCCGAAAATAGCTCAAACAATTTGAGACATTCTCGTATGTCTTAAAAACAATATTCCAGCACCGGAAAGCATTGCGAATATACGAATCGAAACATATCCGTGTGTGTAACTTGGTGACGCAGCTGATGAGCCATTCACATGCGACTTCACCTAAGGCTACTCTAAGGTAAGTCCACTGTTAAACCCTTCAAGGACCCCTAAATACAATCTGTGCAATCTAAACCAATGAGAATCTTAGAAATGATTACAATAAAATCTCAAGCCACGAGACGATAAACAATGCCTCCTCAGAAGGCAAGCGCTGCCCACTCGCCATCTGTGGCGACGAAAACTGCAGAGACTAAACATTGGTGCAAAATATGGTTACTGCTACTATTACTATTACAATGTTACTTAAAAACCGTCTTGATTGCAAATATTTTTATTCATATGACCGGTTTCGGTTCATTCAGAACCATCTTCAGATCTGATATTTCAGTTACAGGAGTAACCCGTCCAAATCCAGCAGTTTTCACATGCTACGTCACATCATGTGAAAACTGCTGGATTTGGACGGGTTACTCCTGTAACTGAAATATCAGATCTGAAGATGGTTCTGAATGAACCGAAACCGGTCATATGAATAAAAATATTTGCAATCAAAACGGTTTTTAAGTAACATTATAATTTCACTGATTGCTGTTGTCCCATAAGACATTGTCTGTTTTTGCAAAATATTACTATTACTACTTTGACGACGAGTACTACTACTACCGCCGCATATCGTACTTGCAGGATCAATTGAAGTTAGCCAGCTGCTGATAAGCAAAGGACAAACAGAATTTAGAGCGAACAGGCTGCAACAGTATGCTACGTTAGGGTAGGCTATATTTTTATTTTATAATGTACAAACGTATTTTGTGTTAGACCTAAGCGTAATAGACCACCGGATCATCGCCGAAAGTGTGAAACCTGTACTGCCATGCAAATATAAGCAATAAAAGAACATGAAGTAATAATGTCTCCTGACTGGTTGCGGCCACAGACATATTGTTGCAAATCAGTGCACCCAAGATTTCATTAGATTAGATTGGATTAGATTTAAGTTTTGTACCGTAGATCCAAAGCGAGGAAATCCGCAAGGATATAGAACATATCATGAAACAAGAACACACAATATGTACACTCCTGGAAATGGAAAAAAGAACACATTGACACCGGTGTGTCAGACCCACCATACATGCTTCGGACACTGCGAGAGGGCTGTACAAGCAATGATCACACGCACGGCACAGCGGACACACCAGGAACCGCGGTGTTGGCCGTCGAATGGCGCTAGCTGCGCAGCATTTGTGCACCGCCGCCGTCAGTGTCAGCCAGTTTGCCGTGGCATACGGAGCTCCATCGCAGTCTTTAACACTGGTAGCATGCCGCGACAGCGTGGACGTGAACCGTATGTGCAGTTGACGGACTTTGAGCGAGGGCGTATAGTGGGCATGCGGGAGGCCGGATGGACGTACCGCCGAATTGCTCAACACGTGGGGCGTGAGGTCTCCACAGTACATCGATGTTGTCGCCAGTGGGCGGCGGAAGGTGCACGTGCCCGTCGATCTGGGACCGGACCGCAGCGACGCACGGATGCACGCCAAGACCGTAGGATCCTACGCAGTGCTGTAGGGGACCGCACCGCCACTTCCCAGCAAATTAGGGACACTGTTGCTCCTGGGGCATCGGCGTGGACCATTCGCAACCGTCTCCATGAAGCTGGGCTACGGTCCCGCACACCGTTAGGCCGTCTTCCGCTCACGCCCCAACATCGTGCAGCCCGCCTCCAGTGGTGTCGCTACAGGCGTGAATGGAGGGGCGAATGGAGACGTGTCGTCTTCAGCGATGAGAGTCGCTTCTGCCTTGGTGCCAATGATGGTCATATGCGTGTTTGGCGCCGTGAAGGTGAGCGCCACAATCAGGACTGCATACGACCGAGGCACACAGGGCCAACACCCGGCATCATGGTGTGGAGAGCGATCTCCTACAGTGGCCGTACACCTCTGGTGATCGTCGAGGGGGCACTGAATAGTGCACGGTACATCCAAACCGTCATCGAACCCTTCGTTCTACCATTCCTAGACCGGCAAGGGAACTTGCTGTTCCAATAGGACAATGCACATCCGCATGTATCCCGTGCCACCCAACGTGCTCTAGAAGGTGTAAGTCAACTACCCTGGCCAGCAAGATCTCCGGATCTGTCCCCCATTGAGCATGTTCGGGACTGAATGAAGCGTCGTTTCACGCAGTCTGCACGTCCAGCACGAACGCTGGTCCAACTGAGGCGCCAGGTGGAAATGGCATGGCAAGCCGTTCCACAGGACTACATCCAGCATCTCTACGATCGTCTCCATGGGAGAATAGCAGCCTGCATTGCTGCGAAAGGTGGATATACACTGTACTAGTGCCGACATTGTGCATGCTCTGTTGCCTGTGTCTATGTGCCTGTGGTTCTGTCAGTGTGATCATGTGATGTATCTGACCCCAGGAATGTGTCAATAAAATTTCCCCTTCCTGGGACAATGAATTCACGGTGTTCTTATTTCAGTTTCCAAGAGTGTATTTTGAAAAAAGAGGTATGCTAACTATCCTTCGAGAGATTTTAGGAGAAATGATCTTCGTAGACGTGGAATTAGTCAGAAATCTTAAACACATTTTCATTTGAGAGGTCATATCAAACTTGTAGTAAAGTATGCACAAGAGTGAAAACTTTAATCATTTGTTATAATACAGATGTGGTCATATAGAAAAAATCACAGACCATTATTTTTCGACGTAGCCCTCATGACGTATAATGTACACATTCGCTACTAGATGGATATGTCGCGAAAAGAATGCTTTTAGTTGTGAATGCAGGCACTCGTGCACGCGGTTTTCATTGCTTCTGAAATGTTTGCGTCACAGCGTTTCTCTGAACCGCCCGAACACATGAAAATCACTGGGGAAGGGTGTGTCCGGCGAATAAGGCAGGAATTCTTGACATTCAGATATCATATCCTAGTTTGTTGCCACGGTTGAAAGGACAGCAAGGGGACGAGAATTTACTGTTTCAACAAAACACCTGCCGCTGCGACAATGTTTTCGTCCATCAGTGCACAATGTGCCACTTCTTTCAGACTTTGCGCACAACTCACGGATTTGCTGCGGGAACATACACGTCGCTCGTAAAGGAACAAAATCGAAAGATGGCAACGTAATTTCCGGAGTACACTATGGAAGTGTGATAGGATCGTTACCGTTTACAACATGTATAAATTATCTAGTAGAAAGCCTCGGATGCTCTTTAAAGCTTTTCAAAGATGTTGCGGTCGTCTATCACAAAGTAGCAACGCCAGAAGATAGTAATGGTTTGCAGAATGACCTCCAGAGAGTTGATGAATAGCGCAGGCTGTGGCTGTTGACCCTGAACATACGTAACATATTGCGCGTACACAAAAAAAGAAATCCACTACTGTACAGCTACACTATAGATGACAAATAGATGTAAACAATAGGCGTAACTATCCAGAGTGGTCTCGACTGAAATTATCACATAAAACAAATAGTGCGGTAACGATCCTATTACACTTCCTTGGGGTAATCCGGAAATTACGTTCACCTCTGTCTCTTTTATCGGTCCTACCTGGTTGGGATCCCAGATAAATGAACAATACTCAAGAATCGGTCGAACAAGCACCTTATAATCCACTTCCTTTCTGGATGAGTTACATATCCTTAAGATTCTTCCTAAGAATCTGACTTTGTCATCCAGAGTCAGATTCGTAAGACGAATCTGAAGGAGATGTAACCTATCCACGAAGGGAGTAAATTATAAGGTGCTTGTTCCACCGATTCTTGAGTGTTGTTCATCTGTTTGGGATCCCTACTATGTAGGGCTGATAGAAGAGACGGCGAATCTCCAACGAAGAGCGGCGCATTTCGCCACGGGATCGTTTTGCCGGCGCGAGAGCGTTACGGAGATGCTCAACAGACAGACGTTACAAGAGAGGCGTTGTGCATCACGGAGGAATTTACTATCGAAATTTCGAGGGAGCACTTTTCGGGAAGAAAACATATTACTTCCCTCCCCCCCCCCTCCCCCCCTCCCCCCTCCCCCCCCCCCCTCCCATGATCTCATCCCACAATGTCTAGCGTAATGATCACGAGGAGAAAATTTCAGAAATTAGTGCCAATACAGAGGACTACTAACAATAATTCTTCCTACTCACTGTTCGCTAGTGAAATAGGATTCGGGGGCTCAGTTAGTGATACTAAAAGTACCCTCCGCTACACGCCATAAGGTGGTTTTCCGAGTAGGATGTAGAAGTAGAGACATGAATCACTGTACTGTGCTCTCATTCTGCCAAGCATCTGCACAAGTTTAAGAGCTTCACTGCTCAAAAAAAGCACAGATTGCTGTTCGAACACAGTGCAAGTCGACAAAATCGGCGATCAACTTTACATTGACACAGCTTCCTTTCCTCTGATGCAACAACAGTTTGTCAACTGCAGGTCGTTTTTGGAAACACAAAGGTAACTTCTTCCAACTAAAAAATCGAAAGTACAATTTTTAGGAATTTTGCAGTATTTTTAACGTTTTCATTGGAATCATCTTCGTAAACGAATAATACACTGAGTGGATATGATAATTCTTAGGTTACTGTAGTCACGCATCATCAAACGGAACATCAGTTTATGACACTTACTTACATTTATCACATTACTGCGCAGAAGATGGGTAGAAGTCAGATTTTGCGTAATATGCCATTTGATATCATCAATAACATATACACATCAAGCGGTTGTACTAAGAAATTCGTTACTGGAGTAATAGTTGATCACCAGTAAATCTTGAAGGCTCCTCTGAAACTGAACTATATTAAAAGTTAAACATTTATGGCTGCTGCCAAGTTATTGAAAATATTGTCTCTATTGAGGTCGAAGTTAAGTGTAACAGTGATCGTCTGGTCACATATTACAGGTGCAGATGAAACGAAGTCACTGTTGGATGATTTTACCGGCCACTAGATTCCACTGAGGCAGATCTAGAGTCGTTCAAAGAAAGTCTCCTGTCAGTAGCGCGTAAATATTCAGATCATGCAATACTAGCTGGAGGCAACTTTAACCTGTCGAGTATAGACTGGGATCTCTATGGATTCATTACAGCGGTGGGGAGGGGGATACAGCCAGACAGACAGTTATGCAAATACTTTTTAAAACGTTTTCTGAAAATTTCCTTGAGCAGATAGCTTGCCTTTCCTCACAATATGGAAATATCTTGCACCTTGTAGCTACAAATAGGCCGGACATTATCGACAGTGTCTGCATAGAAACGGCGGTTAGCGACCATGAAGTCATTATAGCAACTATGATTACGAAAGTTAATAAATCAGCCAAGGAGGCTAGGAGAGTGTTTATGATAGATAGAGCAGATAAGCAATTATTAATATCTTACTTAGACACTGTAAAATGGATGTAGAGGAATTATGGGCAAAGTTCAAGCATATTGTAAATCGTTGTCTGGAGAGTTACGTGTCTAGTAAGTGGATAAAGTATGGAAAAGACCCACCATGGTTTAATAACGAAATTCGATGGATGCTGAGGAAGCAGAGGCTGTTGCATTCTAGGTGACACACAAATGAATACAAGCGAAGGTTAGTAGAGCTTCGTCCGTCTGTGAAAACATGTATGCGCGAAGCATACATCAATTATCACCGTCGCACGTTACCAAAAGATCTTAGCGGCTCGCAAGTAAAATCGCAAAACGGGTCTAAGGCTTCCATTCAGTCCCTTGTTGACCACTCTGGTGTGGCGGTTAAAAATAGCAAAACGGAAGCTGAAGTTTTAAATTTCACGTTCACACAGGAGAACCTTACAAAGATACCGTCACTTGACCATCGGACAGACTCCGTTATGGACGACATAGAAATAAGCATACCTGGCATAGAGAAACAAGTTAAAGATTTGAAAAGAAATAGATCACCAGGTCCGGATGGAATCCCATTTCGATTTTAGAAAGAGTACTCTACGACATTGACCCCTTACATAGCTTTCATTTATCGTGAATCTCTCGCGCAGCACAAAGTTCCAAGCGAGTGGAAAAAAAGCGCAGGTGACTCCAGTAAATAACAAAGGACCCGAAAAATGCAGATCAATATCCATAATTTCCGTTTGCTGCAGGATCCTTGAACACATTCTCATTTCGAATATAATAAACCTTCTTGAGGCTAAGCAGCTTATGTCTACGAATCAGATTGGTTTTAGAAAACATCGCTCCTGCGAGACTCAGCTCGCCCTTTTCTCCCATGATATACTGAGAACTATGGATGAAGGGCAACCGGCAGATTCCATATTTCTAGGTAGAAGCATTTGACATGGTGCCCCGTTGCAGACTGTTAACGAAGGTACGAGCATGTGGATTAAGTTAACAGGTATGATAGTGGCTCAAAGACTTCTTAAATAATAGAACCCAGTATGTTGTCCTCGACGACGAGTGTTCAGAGACAAGGATATCGTCAGGATTGACTCGGGGAAGTGTGATAGGATCACTGTTGTTCTCTGCTACATGCATAAATGATTTGACATACAGAGTGGGCAGAAGTCTGCGGTTGTTTGCTGACGCCTTGGTGTACGGTAAGGTGTCGAAGTTGAGTGACCGTAGGAAGATGCAAGACGACTCAGACAAATTTTCCATTTGGCGTGATGAATGACAGCTAGCTCCAAATGTGGAAAAATGTAGGTTAATGCGGATGAGTAGGAAAAACAAAGCTATGATGTTCGGACACAGCTTGACACCGTGAAATCTTTTAAATATCTGGGCGTAACGTTGCAAAGTGATATGAAATGTAACGAGCGTATGATAACTATGGTAGGGAAGGCGAAAGGTCGACTTCAGTTTATTGGGAGAATTTAGGAAAGAGTAATTCATCTGCAAAGGACCACATATTTACCTATTTTTGAGTATTGCTCGAGTATTTGGGATACGTACCAGATCGGATTTAAGGAAGACATTGAAGCATTTCAGAGGAGGGCTGCTATATTTGTTAGCAGCAGTTTCGAACAAAACTTGAGTCTTACGGAAAAGCTTCGGGAACTCAAACGAGAATCCCTGGAGGAAAACCGGCGTTCTTTTTGGGGAAACACTATTAAGAAAATTTAGAGAACCGGCATTTGAAGGTGACTGCCGAACAGCTTCCCGCGCCCAGGTTCCCGGGTTCGATTCCCGGCGGGGTCAGGGATTTCTCCGCCTCGTGATGACTGGATGTTGTGTGATGTCCTTAGGTTATTTAGGTTTAAGTAGTTCTAAGTTCTAGGGGACTGATGACCATAGATGCTAAGTCCCATAGTGCTCAGAGCCATTTGAATCATTTTTGAACCAACATACATCACGCGTAAGGACCACGAGGATAAGATACGAGAAATTAGGTCTCATACGGAGGCGTACAGACAGTTGTTTTTCCCTCGCTCCATTCGCGAGGGGAACGGGGGGGGGGGGGGCGAGGGGGGGGGGCCGAATGACAAGTAGTGGTACCCTGGCTTAAGGTGGCTTGCGGAGTATCTACGTGGATGTATATGTAGATATATGTTCCTGAATAAAGGACACCTTTGTGAACAAAAGTAAGTCACTCTCATTCTTTATGATTATTCTTACTTCGATTACTCACGCCATGAAGTGAACTCTTAACTTGCAAAAGAGATGTATTTTCCTCTGCTTCTTCTGTTTTTGCCCTTCCTCAACTCTCTAAGGCGTCGGCGATAATACACTGTTCAGTTACATTAATGTGACCACTTGTCAGAAGCCTGAACAACCACCTTTTCCAGCGCTTTTTGCGAGACATGCGGGTAGGGAGTCACTGAGCTTCTGGATGATACGGACGGGACCTGGAACAGTGCCGACTGCAGCGCCGTAGCTACCTCGCTTGCTCTCTCTGTAGTAGATACATGGCGCGAAAGTTCGAGCGAGGTGGTCCCACAGATTCTTGACTGCTATTAAATCCGGGAGTCTGGTGTCCAGTGGAGTATGGAAATCTTACCCTGGTCCCCTTCGAACCACGCACATCCTCTGCGAGCTGTGTGACCCGTTGCATTGTCCTGCTGGTAGATGCCATCGTGCCGAAGAAAAACAAACTGCAAGTTCGGGTGGATATCGCCCCTACCGATAGGTACTTACTTGTGTTGACCCACTGTGCCTTCCAGAATAACGAAGTCACTTGGGTAATGCCACGGAAGGATTCACCAAATCATAACTCTTCCTCCTGCGGCCTGGTGCTTCCCGACGATTGTACTTCCTGTTCGATAGAGTGCAATTCATGATTCATCTGAAAAGGCTGTCTGTCACCAATCAGAGATCGTCTCACTACAGTATTGAAGTGCAAATTCCAGCCTTCGTCACCGATGAATAGCAGTCACCGTGGGTGCACAAACCACGCGCCTGCTGTGGAAGCCCGTATAGAACAACGTTCGCTGAACGGTCGTTGAGGAGACACAGTTGGTAGCCTCTTGGTTCATCTGTGTGTTGAGCTGCTCAACAATTGCTTGACTATTCTCCAGTACACATCTCCGCATACTTCGTTCACCCATGTCATCTATGGTTCATGGTGCATCACACTTTCCTCGGTGATTTTTTTGGATAGCGCCGTTTTATCCACAGCGGCAAGCAAACACTTAACAAACTTAGCCGTTTCGGAAATTCTTCCACCTCTGGCCTGAAAGCCAATGGTCACGCCCACTTAGACATCAGATTAATCGTTCCATTTCTTCATTTCGACAATGACTACACTGTTTTTCGCCTCCCCTGACATGTTTTATATACACTCCATCACTAGCAGTGCCAGTTGCCGTGTGTGCGTGGTTACTGCGGGTTGACTTCGAACGTAGCCGACGGTCACATTAATGTGCATATACGGGTTTTGGCAACTTTAGTGACAGTTGGTAGCCAGATGCCTTGCCTTCCTGGGAGGCAGAATCTGTGTGCCCCATCTGTCTGTGTGTAATCTCACGCTCAAGGATGAGAACGTTTGCTAAATGTCTGTGTAGTGTGTATCTTAGTGGTATAGGGGTTCAAACCCAGTATTTACCTAGTTGGATGTGGGAAATCGCCTAGAAGCGACGTCATCAGATTTCGTGGTTGATCCGTGACAGGATTCTGTTCGGGACATACTCAGCCCCCAGATCCCGGACATGGAATGTTAATGCGCTCTGCTATCCAAGAGGGTCAAGAAGAGATATATTATTAGCGGTAAATATCATTAAGGAAAAAATATATCGACATGCAGTAGTTGTTATCCCCATTTCCTTGAGCAGTCCTCTGCAGCACGTTCTTGAGTTCACACCGCAAATAATTCGTATTACACGCCTTCCGAATCAGAAAAATTTTATCTTCGATTAACGAGTTACCCCAAAAATGACCCCATATCACATTACGGAATGAAAATAATGGGTTAGGTTTTATATTTTTATAACGTCTGGAAACTTTCGCATTACAGGTAAAAATTTACGAGTGCTTGCGTACTTAAGCAGTCTGTGGTTTACTTCTCCAAACCGAATTTGTTATCAAGCTGCAGTCCCTAACATTTAACAGCGTCGATCTTTTCTGCTTGTTCAGCAGATTTCAGACATGTATTCACTAGAAATTCTATATAAATTCTGAACTGCATATATTGTGTCTTTTCAAAGCTTACTTGCAAAGAAACGAAACATTTATTTGCGTGCATGAAAATTTTGTTAACTGATCTTCCTAAAATCATGTTTCATTTGCTTCTATTGCAATGTCTGCAAGTAAAAGCGGATTAGGCATCTGTGATACTGATAAAAGGTTTCCAACATACACAAGAAAAAATAAGAGCCCTAAGAATAGTGGGACTCTACATGTAATTAGATCACAGTTGGATGATGACCGTTTTACTTTTCGCAGAACTTTTACCTATTGACACACGTTGTTCCCTGTTGGAGAGATACCATACGAACCATTTTGCGACGTTTGCAGCAACACCACAATATTCTGATTTACTCAGTCATGTGCCTTTGACACGTCATAGAATCTACCAGTAGCCTGTACTTTATTGTGTAATCGCGCATTTAAAGACGCCATTTCTGGGATTCAAGGAGGCAAACCTGACTAGGTTCGAACGCGCCTTGAGTATTAACGACGACGTCTGGTCAGCCGACCAGCCTGGATGTGGTTTCTAGGCGGCTTCTCGCATCGCGATGGGAGAATATAGGGCTGGTACTCACGTAGCGACACCTGCTCATAGCAGTAACTCCAGACGCAGACAGATGGTGTATACAGATCCCGCCCTCGGAAGTGAATAAAAGACTGATGACCTTAAATGCTTAGTCCCTTCAAACCCTTAATCCGCAGCGGCTAACGAATTAAGACACTTTCTCTGCTTGCGTAAATAGTCTTCTCAGTATAGTAAGCGCTAGGAACAGAAGCCTGCAATGTATGTCAGGTCTCAGTGCCATGTACACTCCTGGAAATTGAAATAAGAACACCGTGAATTCATTGTCCCAGGAAGGGGAAACTTTATTGACACATTCCTGGGGTCAGATACATCACATGATCACACTGACAGAACCACAGGCACATAGACACAGGCAACAGAGAATGCACAATGTCGGCACTAGTACAGTGTATATCCACCTTTCGCAGCAATGCAGGCTGCTATTCTCCCATGGAGACGATCGTAGAGATGCTGGATGTAGTCCTGTGGAACGGCTTGCCATGCCATTTCCACCTGGCGCCTCAGTTGACCAGCGTTCGTGCTCGACGTGCAGACCGCGTGAGACGACGCTTTATCCAGTCCCAAACATGCTCAATGGGGGACAGATCCGGAGGTCTTGCTGGCCAGGGTAGTTGACTTACACCTTCTAGAGCACGTTGGGTGGCACGGGATACATGCGGACGTGCATTGTCCTGTTGGAACAGCAAGTTCCCTTGCCGGTCTAGGAATGGTAGAACGATGGGTTCGATGACGGTTTGGATGTACCGTGCACTATTCAGTGTCCCCTCGACGATCACCAGAGGTGTACGGCCAGTGTAGGAGATCGCTCCCCACACCATGATGCCGGGTGTTGGCCCTGTGTGCCTCGGTCGTATGCAGTCCTGATTGTGGCGCTCACCTGCACGGCGCCAAACACGCATATGACCATCATTGGCACCAAGGCAGAAGCGACTCTCATCGCTGAAGACGACACGTCTCCATTCGTCCCTCCATTCACGCCTGTCGCGACACCACTGGAGGCGGGCTGCACGATGTTGGGGCGTGAGCGGAAGACGGCCTATCGGTGTGCGGGACCGTAGCCCAGCTTCATGGAGACGGTTGCGAATGGTCCTCGCCGATACCCCAGGAGCAACAGTGTCCCTAATTTGCTGGGAAGTGGCGGTGCGGTCCCCTACGGCACTGCGTAGGATCCTACGGTCTTGGCGTGCATCCGTGCGTCGCTGCGGTCCGGTCCCAGGTCGACGGGCACGTGCACCTTCCGCCGACCACTGGCGACAACATCAATGTACTGTGGAGACCTCACGCCCCACGTGTTGAGCAATTCGGCGGTACGTCCACCCGGCATGCCCACTATACGTCCTCGCTCAAAGTCCGTCAACTGCACATACGGTTCACGTCCACGCTGCCGCGGCATGCTACCAGTGTTAAAGACTGCGATGGAGCTCCGTATGCCACGGCAAACTGGCTGACACTGACGGCGGCGGTGCACAAATGCTGCGCAGCTAGCGCCATTCGACGGCCAACACCGCGGTTCCTGGTGTATCCGCTGTGCCGTGCGTGTGTTTCAAAAATGACCGGTATGTTTGAAACGGCAATAAAAACTAAACGAGCAGCGATAGAAATACACCGTTTGTTGCAATATGCTTGGGACAACAGTACATTTTCAGGGGACAAACTTTCGAAATTACAGTAGTTACAATTTTCAACAACAGATGGCGCTGCAAGTGATGTGAAAGATATAGAAGACAACGCAGTCTGTGGGTGCGACATTCTGTACGTCGTCTTTCTGCTGTAAGCGTGTGCTGTTCACAACGTGCAAGTGTGCTGTGGACAACATGGTTTATTCCTTACAACAGAGGATTTTTCTGGTGTTGGAATTCCACCGCCTAGAACACAGTGTTGTTGCAACAAGACGAAGTTTTCAACGGAGATTTAATGTAACCAAAGGACCGAAAAGTGATACAATAAAGGATCTGTTTGAAAAATTGCAACGGACTGGGAACGCGACGGATGAACGTGCTGGAAAGGTAGGGCGACCGCGTACGGCAACCACAGAGGGCAACGCGCAGCTAGTGCAGCACGTGATCCAACAGCGGCCTCGGGTTTCCGTTCGCCGTGTTGCAGCTGCGGTCCAAATGACGCCAACGTCCACGTATCGTCTCATGCGCCAGAGTTTACACCTCTATCCATACAAAATTCAAACGTGGCAACCCCTCAGCCCCGCTACCATTGCTGCACGAGAGACATTCGCTAACGATATAGTGCACAGGATTGATTACGGCGATATGCATGTGGGCAGCATTTGGTTTACTGACGAAGCTTATTTGTACCTGGACGGCTTCGTCAATAAACAGAACTGGCGCATATGGGGAACCGAAAAGCCCCATGTTGCTGTCCCATCGTCCCTGCATCCTCAAAAAGTACTGGTCTGGGCCGCCATTTCTTCCAAAGGAATCATTGGCCCATTTTTCAGATCCGAAACGACTACTGCATCACGCTATCTGGACATTCTTCGTGAATTTGTGGCGGTACAAACTGCCTTAGACGACACTGCGAACACCTCGTGGTTTATGCAAGATGGTGCCCGGCCACATCGCACGGCCGACGTCTTTAATTTCCTGAATGAATATTTCGATGATCGTGTGATTGCTTTGGGCTATCCGAAACATACAGGAGGCGGCGTGGATTGGCCTCCCTATTCGCCAGACATGAACCCCTGTGACTTCTTTCTGTGGGGACACTTGAAAGACCAGGTGTACCGCCAGAATCCAGAAACAACTGAACAGCTGAAGCAGTACATCTCATCTGCATGTGAAGCCATTCCGCCAGACACGTTGTCAAAGGTTTCGGGTAATTTCATTCAGAGACTACGCCATATTATTGCTACGCATGGTGGATATGTGGAAAATATCGTACTATAGAGTTTCCCAGACCGCAGCGCCATCTGTTGTTGACAATTGTAACTACTGTAATTTAGAAAGTTTGTCTGCCTGAAAACGTACTGTTGTCGCAAGCGTATTGCAACAAACGGTGTATTTCTATCGCTTCTCGTTTAGTTTGTATTGCCGTTTCAAATATACCGGTCATTTTTGAAACACCCTGTAGGTGAACGGCGTCGTCTAATGGCTGCCAGCATCGAAACCTGTCTCAATGTTGCTTCATAAGTTCACCACGAACCATAATCGAGATATTTCAGTTGTATATTTCCTGTGCGCAGCACACGATGACTGTACAGTGGATAAATAAATCAGAAGCAGAAACAAAGGCAGCATCAACATTAACATCAACCGTGTTGAATATGTACCATTTTCAGCAGCCCACAATACCAGCAGAGTTATAAAGAGCTCTGAGATGCAAATGTCAAGTCACTGGAAACGGAACGGTTAGCTGCAGAATGTTTCTCGTATTTTTTTACGCCAGCTGTTACAGCCCCAAGCATTTCGGCGCCTACAGTGGTGTCACTGTTGAAGTGAGCTATCGTAGGCGGCGACTACTCTTTGCGGACTGGTGTTATTTGCACCGAACAGTGACTGCTCTGACGCGTAGGTAGGCTGTTAGACTTTATCGTGTTTACATGCGTTTTATGTGGCGCAGCGGACGTTTGGCACAGCATCAGAGTTCACACAACGTTTACCTTAGGTTCCTTCTTACCAAAGTTGTTTACGGACTCTAAAAGCTTCTCTGAGCGACCGATAGTGATGACTGTGGAAATTCTCAAAGTTTGCGTGTTATTGAGTGCATGGCAAGATCATAACTATGGATACATTGAAGAATTTTTCAAACCTTCTCCTTTGCAGTTATTTTAGCCAGTGTTTATACATCTCCTCATTTAGACAAGTATTGTTCTATTACCAGGAATAAAAAAAAGGTTAGATGCCGCCACAGGATATCGTTTGTCAACATCTGATTTGTAACTGTTAAGTAACTATTTTTTAGGTTTCTGGGAAAGAAGCTCGATTGTGTACACTGGTTTCGGGATAAGTACAGAGGCTCTCAATCTGAAATTTGTTTTTACACCACCATCATGTTTTGGGTGCGATCATATTGGGTACGTATGATTTTGCATTCTTCCAAACTATATGTCGCCTTACCCATTGAATTATACAGGCTGCACCCTTTAAAGAGTTTTACACCAAAGAAGAGACTAAGCGTTTTAAGGACGAGGAATCTTTGTCGAAGGAGCATTTTTCATCGTTATTGAATATACACCACGACGTTACGTGATGTAAGATACGCATGTAGACCTAAAATATTTACTTTACAGGTGAGAGATGTAACAGTTCATTTAGTGAGGCTTTGATCTAAAGATATCAGTAAACTCCATGCTGGTCATTCTTCGGTTCAAGGGAGAATGCGGGAAACATGACACATTGGCCGCAAGGGGTATATTTCCTTGCGTAGCGGTCTCCGGCAGAAGCCTGGAAACAGTGCAAATAGTTACGCCTCTTTGGAAATCTGGAAGGCAGGTTTACCTACCAGGTCAGGAACTTCTGGGGAACGACGGACACCCCCATTTAACCTTTTCACGGCAAAGTTTGCTAGTGTAACACTTCTGATACTAAATGTAACTGGGTTTTCTCTTTTGATGCTAGTCAGTTGTCAGGATGAGCATTACTATAAAGTGCATTTGATTCTAAAGCATTATGTAAAGGTGAAATTACTAAATAAATTAACTTTTCTCTCTTAACAACGTGTGGGCAGGGTGGGTTCTTCCTTGTCTCGGGTATGAGTTAGAATGAAACAGCATTTTTACATAAGATAAATTTTATTGAAAGTTTTGTACAACTGTTCCTTACTGGATGTTCTGGCTGGGAGAGCGGCAGCTGTGTCGTTTGCGAAGCCTTCTGCTGCGGCAGCGGCGGCGTCTGATTACGCGTGGCGGTGTGTATCTCGTGTCGCCGTCTCGCCCAGCTGACTGGAGACGTGCATCGCGAGATGGCCCGTTTAATTATTGAGAACTAAGTCGTGAATCGGATGGTGATACCTTGGATGTGGCGTCCCAGTGTTTCTCTTCTCTAAGCGGCTGCGTGTGTTATGCGTCGGCCAGCGTAGCAGCGCGGCGGGGGAAGGCCAGTGTCCCGGACTCGAACCACGGACTCCCGCTTGCCAGTCTTCGGCTGTCAGGTCTTCATCCCAGCTCACAGGTGACTGCTGATGTGAGGCCGTCTCCTTCCCGTCCTCACGAGTCACCCGGATACGTAAAAATCAGACTTCAAATACCTTTTAACTTCTGTCTTCTGGCGCCGAGGCTGCTGCTTGCTATTCCTTTACAGCGGCGGACTTGGTGCGTCTGTGTATGATGTAGTCTCTTGTTGCATGACGGTCTTCAGCACCGAAACTGACTGAAAACTACTGCTACTCTTCTTGTCGGGCCCACTGCGTCTCACGTCTTTATTCACTTCATTTCACTGGAGGTGAACGACTTCAAGGTTACCTCTTCTGTTACGTTGAAAAGCTTCTCGAACAATCTTCTTAACGTCGGTCATTGGTTCTTGGAATGTAAGCGAGGGCGTTTGCTCACATGTGACAACTGAGAAACTCGTGAGCCGGTCGGGCGATGCCCTGACGGCTGAATCGACAGCGTCCGCTTATGTGGGGAGGGCGACGGCTTCTTCTGAACTTGCTGACTTCACGGTCATTGTCTCTTCTGCTCTGCACGCTGTTTGTCAGTATGGAACTCTCTAAACTAAACCAGGTTTTTCATTTATTTTCTAATTTCTACTTCACTTTGATTTCACTAATTTATTTACTTATCTTAAGTGCCACTCAACACTACCAAGCATAGGCCACATCTGGAGCTATTATGGGAATACAGACGCTGCGGAAACTCCGAGTATATCTGTAAATACCGCGCGGATCTGGGACCGCAGCTGCAAAGTATTACTTTCCTGTAGTACAAAATGTAACGGGAAATTCACCTGGGAAGAGCAAGCTAGGCGGCGGGTTAGGAGGAAGCTCAGTGAACAATGTCAAGACACATCTCTGAAGGTATTTATAAGACAACCTATCAAAAGTGTGAAGAGGTCAGGTTTATGTTTCGAGGTACGGAAGCACGAAGGCAGCGGTATCAGTCATTGTTAGGCTGGTGTTGGCCGCCCAAGGGGGGACTGGGCAGTGTGGAGTACGACGAGAGGGTAAATGGCCTTTCAGACCATGATGCACGAATTTTAACACTAAAAGGCTTTTGTAGTCAAACAAATGTCACAAATAATTACAAACTACGTAGAAAACTTAATCCAACAGCAACAAAGAGTTTTTTAAACCTTATCAAGGAACAAGAGTGGCAGGATGTTTATAGTGCCAATAACATAGATGACAAATATAATGCTTTCCTTAACACATTTCTCATACTCTTTGAGAGTTGCTTTCCATTAGAACGTTCTAAACGAGGTATTAGCAGTAAATGGGAGCCCTGTTGGCTGACTAATGGGATAAGGATATCATGTAGAAGAAAGTGGGAATTATATCAAAATGTTAGAAGTAGTCACAATCAAGCTACAGTAGCCCATTAAAAACAGTATTGAAAGGTGCTTAAAATGTTATTAGGGAGGCAAAGAGTATGTGGTATGCAAATAGAGTAGCTAATTCACATGACAAAATTAAAACCATATGGTCAGTTGTGAAGGAAGTGCCTGATCAGCAGCTAAAGGTCGACGGTATAAAGTCAGTTTGTAGCAAAAATATTTTTGTTACTGATAAATCAGATATATGTACATTGTTTAACAATCATTTTCTGAGCATTGCTGATGAATCAAATAAAAATTATTTTCTACAGGGAATCAGATAACTCTTTTGGCAAATGCCTTTCCGAGATTGATGTCTCAAATACTCCTCTGTGATACAGACAAGGGGGATATTGAGTGGATAATTAAATCACTGAAGACTAAGGACTCTCATGGTTATGATGGAATGTCTAGTAGAATATTAAAGTACTGTGCTGCACACGTTAGCCCTGTATTTAGCCATATTTGTATTTTTTCCTTTAGGAATGGTCAGTTTCCTGAGCGATTAAAGTACTCAGTAGTAAAGCCGCTTTATAAAAAGGGAGAAAAGGATAAAGTAGACAATTTCCACGTTCCGTTTACAGCATCATAATGGTCGCATCCCTGTTTGGCGACATCGTGGTGAACGCACATTTGCAGCGCGTATTCGTATGACCCGGCGTAATGGTATGGGATGCCATTGGTTCCACGATTCGGTCACCTCTTGTGGACGTTACATTTCAGATGTGTTACTGCCCGTGGCTCTACCCTTCATTCGATACCTGCGCAACCTTACATTTGAGTAGGATAATGCACGAACGCATGTTGCAGGTCCTGTACGGCCTTTCTGGATACAGAAAATGTTCGACTGTTGCCCTGCCCAGAACATTCTCCAGATCTCTCACCAATTGAAAACGCCTGGTCAATAGTGGCCGAGCAACTGGCTCGTCACAATACGCCAGTCACTACTCTTGATGAACTGTGGTATCGTGTTGAAGCTGCATGGGCAGCTCTACCTGAACACGCCATCCAAGCTTTGTTTGACTCAGGCTTATCAAGGCCGTTATTACGGCCAGAGGTGGTGGATCTGGGTACTGATTTCTCAGGATCTATGCACCAAAACTGGGTGAAAATGTAATCACATGTCAGTTCTAGTGTAATATATTTGTCCAATGAATACCCGTTTATCATCTGCATTTCTTCTAGGTGTAGCAATTTTAATGGCCAGTAGTGTATTTCTATGCCATCAGTGTTTGCTAAAGTTATTGATCGGCTATGTAAGTAAGGATAATTGATCATTTTATATCACACGATTTGCTATCAAATGGACAGTTCGGCTTTAGAAGTCGTTTAACAACTGAAAATGTTAATTCTCTTTTCTCTGTGAGGTAGTGGATGGATTAGACGAAAGATTTCAAACGCTAGGCATAGTTTTTGATTTAACTAAGGCGTTTGATTGTGTTGATCACAAAATATTGCTCCAGAACTTGGACCATTACGGAATACAGGGAGTAGCTCACAATTGGTTCACCTTTTACTTTAGCAACAGACAGCAAAAGGTAATTATTCACAGTGTTGAAAATGGCTGTTAAGTGGCATCTGAGTGGGATATAGTCAAGTGGACGGGGGGGGGGGGGGGTGCCCCAGGGATCAGTGTTGGGGCCACTCCTGTTCCTTATTGATATAAATGATATGCCTTCTAGTATTACGGGTACCTGTAAAATATTTCTGTTTGCTGATGACACTAGCCTGGTAGTAAAGGATGTTGTGTGCAGCATTGGCTCGGTTTCAAGTAGTGCAATTCATGACATAAGTTCATGGCATGTAGAAAATAAACCAACGCTAAATCACAATAAGACTTAGTTTTTACAGTTTCTAACACACAATTCACCAAAACCTGACGTTTTAATTTCACAGAATTGGCATGTGATTAGTGTAACGGAATAGTTCAAATTTCTAGTTGTTCATATATATGGTAAACTGTCGTGGAAAGATCACGTTCAGGATTTTGTTCAAAGAGGTAATGCTGCCATTTTTACTATTCGAACGGTATCTGACAGTGAGTGATCATTCTACACGAAAATTACTCTACTTTACTTATTTTTATTCGCTTATGTCGTATGGTATTATATTTTGGGGTAGCTCTTCCCATTCTAAAATGATATTTTTGGCTCAGAAACGGGCGGTTCGGGCAATAAGTGGTGTAAGTTCACGAACCTCTTGTCGACCCATGTTTACGAGTCTGGGTATTTTGACATTGACTTTTCAAATATATATTTTTCTTACTGGCATTTCTTGTTAACAATATTAGCTTACTCTCAAGAACAAGCAGATTTCACTCGGTTAATACTTGGCAGAAATCAGACCTGCATTTGTATAGGACTTCCTTAACTCTTGTGCAGAAAGGTGTGCAGTTTACTACTGCATCCATTTCACTAAGCTACTACTACAATTGAAAAACCTTAACAGTAATCCACCAGCTTTCAAATCGAAACTGAAGAGTTTCCTCACGGGTCACTCCTTCTATTCGAAGAGTCCCTTGAAAATTTAGTTGATTCTTGTTGTATTGTTGATTGCGTGTAGTTAAACTAATGACTTGACTTTTATCGGGTTCATAAACATTTTATTTTTAAAGAAATGGCTCTGAGCACTATGGGACACAACTGCTGTGGTCATTAGTCCCCTAGAACTTAGAAATACTTAAACCTAACTAACCTAAGGACATCACACACATCCATGCCCAAGGCAGGATTCGAACCTGCGACCATAGCAGTCGCACGGTTCCGGACTGCGCGCCTAGAACCGCGAGACCATCACGGCTGGCTTTTATTTATTTTTTTTTATCTGTTATTACTTTTATGTTGTAATTTCATGTACTCACACGTTACATGACCAAGGAGATTTTCTCCTCAATTTGGTCCTACGGAACCTGACGTGTAAATAAAAATAAAAAAGATATGAGCGGTGCTGAGCTGGTATGAAAAGTTGCACAACCATGTAGACAAAGCACAACAAATTTATCATTGATAACATAAAAAGTACATTTCTCAGTACGATAAAAGTTGAACACTAAGGCAGTCTTGCTAAAGCCTCTCTTGATGAAGCACTCCTAATTGTGATAACCAAAATTAAAATAGTGCTTCTTGATGAATCACCGGTTCAACTCCGAGGGATCACAGTGTAGAACGACAGTCTCGGAAAACAAAAACTCTAGTTCCCTATGATGCCACTGAAGGGTGCCTTGTAGTGGAGGCCAATTGAACGTAGCGATGACGAAAAGTCCCAAGTTGCTTCGAATGCGAGGCGAGTGCCGGTAGCTGTTTGACTTGAAGACGCTTGTGGTGGTCGCGGCGGACGATGCCTGAAGCTCGGTTACCCGTTGGACGCCGTTGTATGTCTGGTTGCCGCGCAAGCCTTAGCAGTGGGCTGCAGGAACGATGTGGGGTGGCGGGTAGCAGACGTCGTCTGCGTAATTCAAGGCACAGTGCTTAAGGTAACTCGTAGCTTACGAGTAGGAGGTACAAACATGTTCGGTAAGGGGCTGGAGGACCCATAGTTTTCTGTCACTGTGGCTAGTTTCCAGTTACAAATGGTGTAACTGAGACATAGCAAAGTTTTGAACGAAGATACGAAGCCAAGAATTACTGGGCCTTACTATGATAGCGTGACTTTGTATTTAAATTTAGTAATACAGTATCATTTATATTTATATTAGTGTGTGGCTAACAGTAGTTAGTCTTCCTTTCTTTAAATATGTTCATGTGTTCGCGTTATCGCTGCATTCCAGTGGGTTCTGTAATATTTATACGTGACAGATGTGAGTGAACGGAGGAGTTGTTCATTTAATTCAATTATTGTTGTGCATTTACCTGCGTTGATATCCCTATCGTTCGCTGACCCCTTGAAAGAATGGTGGGCCTTCGGGAAATGAGCGTTCAGTGCGACCTACAGAGTCAGAGTTAATAAATTATCCTTGTCTACTTTGGTCAACATTTTATAGTGAGGTTGGCTATCCAGTTATTTAAACTTATCGTTAATGGTAGAGTTGGTATTAGCAATTACGTTTAGGTAGCTAAGTACAAAGTGTGTTATATAGCTGTGCGGCTGGTCCCGGCGGAGGTTCGAGTCCTCCCTCGGGCATGAGTGTGTGTGTTTGCCCCTAGGATAATTTAGGTTAAGTAGTGTGTAAGCTTAGGGACTAATGACCTTAGCAGTTAAGTCCCATAAGATTTCACACGCATTTGAACATTTCTGTTAGATAGAAAATATTATAAAGAAAATTGTTTTGAAAATTTCCACTTATTAATGCAGTGTGATTCATAGGTTTAAAGTATTATTTTTTGTACCTAAAATGTAAGAATTTTCGGAATGAAACTTCCTGGCAGATTAAAACTGTATGCCTGACCGAGACTCGAACTCGAGACCTTTGCATTTCGTGGACAAGTGCTCTATCGACATTTCTTTTTTATCTCATTTTGTTCGATATTGTTCGTTGCATTTGTTCGGGGCGCATGTCCCATGACACCTGTTCAAGTTCAGTGTTGGGCCCTTGTCTTAGTTTTTTTCATTATAGAGGGCAGCTAACCCTCTGAACGAACACGGTGAGTTACCGTGCCGACATCCTAAAATGTATGAAATTTTTAAAATTGGGAAATGTGTGATAAGTTCTACGGGATCAAACTGCTGAGGTCATCGGTCCCTAAGCTTACGCACTACTTAATCTAACATAAAGCTCACTTGCGCTAAAGAGAACACACACACCCATGTCCGAAGGAGGACTCGGACCTCCGACAAAATTAGCATGAGAGAGGTTCGAACACGGTTCGCCCGCATGGCAGTCCAACATAGTGACCATAACTTTTGTTTTTTTGTTTTTTGTTGATCTCATTTTGTTCGTTGTATTTGCATGGGGTGGACTTCCCATGATGATTGTTCAAGTTCATCGTTGATCATTCACTCAATTTTTTATTACAGAGAGCAGCTTGCCCTCTGATCGAACACGCTAAGCTACTGTGCTGGTTCGGACTGAGCTACACAGTCACGACTCGGGACCAGTCTTCACAGCTCTAATTCCGCCAGTATCTCCTCTCCTACCTTCCAAACTTCACAGAAGCTCTCCTGCGAAACTTGGTAGAGCATTTGCCTACAAAAGGCCAAGGTTCCGAGTTCGACTCTCGGCCCTGCACACAGTTTTAATCTCCTGGGAAGTTTCATATCCGTGCACACTCCGCTGCAGAGTGAAAATTTGATTCTGGAATTTTCGGAATGTTTCTCACAATAAAATATTATTTTAAAATTCTTCTACTATGAGTTGCGTTCATGATTATTTGTCATGCTAAAAGCGATTTTTTCATCACAAAAGTACGTACAAAAATCACCTGAACTTTACGTCTTTATGTTATGTTTCTCATTAGATCTCTGGACTTCTGATGACTCTCTTTCACCTAAAGGTAAATGAAGGATGTTCTTTATAGACTATCACTAATTATTATGACTTCCTATCTATTCCACGAAAGGCGATGCGTCTCCTTCCTCCTCCTCGCACAACCCCGCGCCACACCCGTCTTCATAACAGTATCGAAGTTCTCAAAAAGTAGTTCAAAGGCTTCTTTTAATTTCTTCAACCCAGTAGGGAGTGAGATGTTAGTGATCGTGTTCCGCACTACATCCTTTGAATAAAATAATTATAAAGAACATAAAATGATCTAATAAGGATTTAAAAAAATGATTTGTAGCTCGATGAAATGTTGATGAGGTGTATAGTTTTGAATCGTGTGACGATGATTGTGCTGTGAGCTCCTGGTTGCACTTTGTGATTGAGGAATTTGGATACAGATGGGACTTGAGGTCACACGAAAGAAATGAGGTGAGTAATTAGGTTGTCAGAGAAACAGGATGTAGGTGGTAGGAGACTATTTGGTAAGTGATTATGCTGGGGAAGGTTGAGTAGATTTCAAGCAACGATTTCATGGTCTGCGAGGGGAAGGTGGTGAAATTACCCTTTGAACTTTTTTCAGTATTAGGGACATAATAACGTTTTCAAGATAATGGTACAGTTTATGCTCTCTGACTGGCGTCTTTATTGATTTATTTTAATTTATTTGGAACTCTGGTTAACGCTTTTCCGGCAGCCTCTCATATTCCTGAAGTAGAGCTAATTTTGTTTCAGGTACTTCTTTTCTTTAAAGTTGTTTTGCAGAATAGGGTGCGTTAACAATATTTTCCTTCTGTTTAGCTTCTAACAGCACTAAAAATAACTAAGAAATCTGTATGGTGTGCACTCTATTCGCAGAACTTTCCCACGTTCTTTCTAACATCTTGATATAATCTTAAATGTGCGGCAAGAGAATTATCTCTGTGTAATTGGAATTACGGTTTCAATTCCAGTTTCTAAATTTAAACTACCTACCAAAAAATTTAAAAAAATGAGGCATTCTGAAAGAAGGACGAAAAGAAACTGGAAACTCATGGGTTGAGTGGGCATCCGATGTTATTTCGGTGATTACAAAATCTAGTTCAAATTAAATGGTTCAAATGGCTCTGAGCACTATGGAACTTAACATCTGAGGTCATCAGTCCCCTAGAACGTAGAACTACTTAAACCTACCTAACCTAAGGACATCACACACATCCATGCCCGAGGCAGGATTCGAACCTGCGACCGTAGCAGTTGCACTGTTCCGTACTGAAATGCGTAGAACCGCTCTGCCACAGCGGCCGGCACAAAATCTGGTCAGATTTACAAAGAACTAGGCAGTATGAACCCACTTGCAAATAAGACATGCTCTGCGACTCACGGCCGGCTACGGACTACAGCACTTGCTAACTATTGTGAATACATCAATAACAGACAATAATTTATTAAAACTGGTAAAAATGTCTCCCTCACGTAAGAGGCACCTTACACACACCATGAGGCCCCTTTCAAACTCTGTCAGGTGCTAATAATAGTTTCACACGAGTTCGCGGCGTCTCCGGTCCCACACAGCGATCACTGCACATCTGAAGCTGTCACGCCGCCTTATGTACCATACGAGGTAGGCAACGCTAAAGCAACCTGGTGGCCCTTGTAGATGTCACACTGAATTGTAACTCTAATTATTTTCATACCCGCCGATGATTTGTTGGTGTTCGAGGAGTCGCACTGACATTCGAACGTGTAATCTCGGTGCTTTATCTATAGGGCGCTTTTTAGTCCCGTCGGCCTGTTCCATGCTCATGTTAAACGTTTTCATAAAATCTTTATTAAGAAACAAAAGTACAAATCTTATATACCACCTAAATAATTTTAGACAGTGTATTGCGGCGCCTGTGTTGCACTAGTTGGTGGTCAAAATATCTCAGGGCGAATTGCGCAACTAAATGGTTTGCACGACTGAGTGTGAAGTATAGGTTTGCAATCATAATTAAACATTTCTACATTATCAGAATTCAATTCTCCATAGCATTAACCTTCAAAACCCAATTTTCCGAAGTGCACTTCAAAATGTTGGCCACTTGAAAACGTAGGTACTGAAAATTTACCAATTTTGTTGATTCTAAATGTAAATAAAAAGCAAGGTTATTATCATAAATCTTGTTTTTTGAGATTCAGGTCAAAATGACAAGTGTCTATTTTATCAAATCTAAAAACCCATAATTTTATTGTTTTTTTTTTCTTTTATCATGCGAACTTTATACTTTATCTCGAGGAATAAGCATTTAAAATTATGAGTTCGAATTTTATGAACATAACTTTTAAATTTTTCAACTTACAATTAATCTGCTGTTCTTTTGCCTTGCAGTAAACCTTTCTCTTCTTCGAAGATCTCCTTCTATTAGGCGGGAGTCTCTCTAACCGCAATTCTTGCCTCGACGGCGCTCTGGAACGTGGCGCCGATCCGAACGCTTGAGGCGTTTCTTGTCGCTTTTCGTGGCGCATGGGGAAGCCGTGGTGCCAGTAACGACTCCCAGTGCTTTCATGTTATGCAGGACACCCTTAAATCCGTCGTTAAAACTGATGCACCCACGATTGTTTGCAATTTGGTAAACTTTTATACTGGAAAACATATGTTTTGCAGCATAAGTCCAAATTAATTATTTCAGTGCTTCATTGCCGTTCTAAGGCTTCATTGTCACCAGTCAGATATTTGTGCATATCGGCAGTAGCTTCGATACCTTCAGTCCTTTGTGGTGACTTACGATCATAAGTATCCAGTGTTCTGTTAATCTCAGTTTCCTACCATTCACATCAACTTACTGAATAGTAATCGTGCTGTCGATTGTCATTTGTTAAACTTCTGTGATAAAGTGTCACCATAACAGTTTTTTTATATCACTCTCGTAGAAAGCATCTGATTCAGATATCTGGTGGCCAAGTGCAACACCTATATCCATATTTCCTTCGGTCCAGAACGTAATTATGGTAATTAGAGGCGTTAGTTATTTATGTCAACATTTCCACAGCCTCTTAATATTTGTTGCTAAACATTTATTACTTCAATTTCTCAATTTGTTGTATAATTTGGCACGTGTACAAAATGTTGTTAATGATAACAATCTATTAACAATCACGAGAATGTACGTCATTTCAGAATATTCTATATGTGTTTACAAAGAATAATAGGTTTTTGGCAGACAAAACTGAACGATATCAATAAAAATACTCATAAAAGGCTCTAGGAAGCACTGAATCGTACGATAAATACACGGATGCATTTAAAGAAGGTGGTATCAGACCATAATAATCTTGGGTGGGGGGAGGGGGGGGGGTGGCGGCGGCGGCGGGGGGGGGGGGGGTGAAGCTTTATAAGGTCATGTGCGCTTTTTAGCCAATACGCATTAGGAGTGATTTAAAATGGAATGATCATATGAAGTTGATCGTCGGTAAAGCAGATGCCAGACTGAGATTCATTGGAAGAATCCTAAGGAAATGCAATCCGACAACAAAGGAAGTAGGTTACAGTACGCTTGTTCGCCCAATGCTTGAATACTGCTCAGCAGTGTGGGATTCGCACCAGGTAGGGTTGATAGAAGAGATAGAGAAGAACCAACGGAGAGCAGCGCGCTTCGTTACAGTATCATTTAGTAATTGCGAAAGCGTTACGGAGATGATAGATAAACTCCAGTGGAAGACTCTGCAGGAGAGACGCTCAGTAGCTCGGTACGGGCTTTTGTTAAAGTTTCGAGAACATACCTTCACCGAAGAGTCAAGCAGTATATTGCTCCCTCCTACGTATATCTCTCGAAGAGACCATGAGGATAAAATCAGAGAGATTAGAGCCCACACAGAAGCATACCGACAATCCTTCTTTCCACGTACAATACGAGACTGGAATAGAAGGGAGAACCGATAGAGGTACTCAGGGTACCCTCCGCCACACACCGTCAGGTGGCTTGCGGAGTACGGATGTAGATGTAGATGTAGTAGATGTAGATAGCATGCTACAGATTTGTTTTCACAGCGCCTATTTCAAGCCGAATGTAATTCAATTGGTTTGAAGAATGTTGTATTTTCTTGGCCTCACTGGTATGGCTCAGTAGCAATTCCACAAGCTTTACAGATAACATAATCAACGATAAAATTGGTATTATGGACTAGCGTACAATTATAAAGACAAGCATAACAAATTAGTAAAATAAATTGTTTATCACAAGAGATGGCGATACAATACACAAAATACGCTACTGGCCACTAAAACTATTACACCACGAAGATGACGTGCTACTGACGCGAAATTAAACCGGCAGGAAGAAAATACTGTGACATGCAAATGATTAGCTTTTCAGATCATTCACACAAGGTTGGCGCCGGTGGCGACACCTACAACGTGCTGACATGAGGAAAGTTTCCAACCGATTTCTCATACACAAACAGCAGCTGACCGGCGTTGCCTGGTGAAGCGTTGTTGTGATGCCTCGTGTAAGAAGGAGGAATGCGTACCATCACGTTTTCGAAAGGTCGGATTGTAGCTTATGGCGATTGCGGTTTATCGTATAGCGACATTGCTGCTCGCGTTGGTCGAGATCCAATGACTATTAGCAGAATATGGAATCGGTAGGTTCAGGAGGGTAATACGGAACGTCGTGCTAGATCCCAACGGCCTCGTATCACTAGCAGTTGAGATGACAGGCATCTTATCCGCATGGCTGTAACGGATCGTGCAGCCACGTCTCGATCCCTGAGTCAACAGATGAGGACGTTTGCAAGACAGCAACCATCTGCACGAACAGTTCGACGACTTTTGCAGCAGCATGGACTGTCAGCTCGTAGACCATGGCTGCAGTTATCCTTGGAGCTCCACCACAGATCCCAACGGCCTCGTATCACTAGCAGTCGAGATGACAGGCATCTTATCCGCATGGCTGTAACGAATCGTGCAGCCACGTCTCGATCCCTGAGTCAACAGATGAGGACGTTTGCAAGACAGCAACCATCTGCACGAACAGTTCGACGACTTTTGCAGCAGCATGGACTGTCAGCTCGTAGACCATGGCTGCAGTTATCCTTGACGCTCCACCACAGACAAGACCGCCTGCGATGGTGTACTCAACGACGAACCTGTGTGCACGAATGGCAAAACGCCATTTTTTATGATGAATCCAGGTTCTGTTTACAGCATCATGATGGTCGCATCCGTGTTCGGCAACATCGCGGTGAACGAACATTGGAAGCGTGTATTCGTCATTGCCGTACTGGCGTATCACCCGGCGTGATGGTATGGTTACACGTCTCGGTCACCTCTTGTTCGCATTGACGGTAGTTTCAACAGTGGACGTTATATTTCAGATATGTTACGACCCGTGGCTCTGCCCTTCTTTCGATCCCTGCGATACCCTACATTTCAGCAGGATAATGAACGACTGCATGTCGCAGGTCCTGTAAGGGCCTTTCTGGATACAGAAAATGTTCGACTGTTGCCCTGGCCAGCACCTTCTCCAGATCTCTCACCAATTGAAAACATCTCGTCAATGGTGGCCAGCAACTGGCTCGTCACAATACACCAGTCACTACTCTTGATGAACTGTGGTATCGTGTTGAAGCTGCATGGGCAACTCTACCTGTACACGCCATCCAAGCTCTGTTTGTCTCAGTCCCCAGGCGTATCAAGGCCGTTATTACGGCCAGATGTGGTTGTTATGAGAACTGATTTTTCAGGATATATGCACCCAAATTGCGTGAAAATGTAATCACATGTCAGTTCTGTCCAATGAATACCCATTTATCATCTGCATTTCATCTTGGTGTAGAAAATTTTAATGGCCAGTAGTGTACTTAATGGGAAAACAAAGAATTATTTACACAAAGCTCAGAATGCAGTAACAAACTGCGTGTAATGCTATAAGTTAGCGAGTACGGTTTAGAGCAATGAGCTAAAACAGAAACATTCCCACAGCTCCTATCGTCAATCGCATTGTTGAATGGTATCACTGGCAAGCGAAGATAATCAATACTTATGTTTCCAGAATGCATTTTTTACTCAGGGCAATATGTGTTCTGTTATGAAGGCAGCTGTCAGATTGAAAACTGGAAGATAGGAGACGAGGTACTGGCGGACGTAAAGCTGTGGGGAGGGGTCGCGAGTTGCGCTTGCTTGCAGAAGGCAAAGGTCCCGAGTTCGAGTAAGGACAGTCTGGCTTTAGCAGCTGAGCAGAGCAGATGTTCTGTGTGTTTCCGCCCCCATCCCGAGTACGCTCGCCTTGTTTAATTTCTCCAGAAATCGGATTTCAGTCAACAGGGAGTACGTCGTTCTTTTCTCTCAACCATTCAAATATCTTTTCTTTTCCTTTTTTACGGTCTCACTTAATAATAATTATTTAAGTAACTTTTTTTAATATAACATGTTTTTAAAATTGACTAAAAGGCGTAAAATAATTTCTCCTAGCGTCATACAGATACCTAACCCCATAGAGACAGTCCTGAAAATTTGCGCTTCTCAATTCTTAAGCTATGAAGACACTTGTAGGATGTGAAAGGGATAACGACAGGCGCATACAACAGATAAGGAGATGAACTACCCATGTATCAATTTTGTATTGCGTGCACCCCACATTTTTCGGTGTAGTTCCTACAAGTATTTCTATAGTTGTTAAAAATACAAAAGCACAAATTTTCAGTACTATCTCTATGAGTTTAGGAATCTGTATTGAGTAGTATAAATTGTTTTATACTTCTTAGTCCATTTTAAAAACGCGTTATACTAAAACGTTTTCTATTTAAATATTTATTGTGTCTTTCAGTCATGTGTATGTCGAATTTTTCAATCGATTTCCAACATTTTGATGAGATTACAACAGAGAGATGTGGAAAATTTCAAGATTACTTCAGACTCTCTTTACCTGACTCAACCAATACATTGCTTCCTCCTACAATTATCTTACGAAAATACCCCGGAGGAAAAGTATTAGAGAGGATCGAGCTCACACGGAGATTTACTAGCAACTGTTCTTACCACGAAACATTCGCAAGTGGAAGGATAAGAATGAGAGAAATGTCAGTGATACACGAAGTCTCCACCGTCTTACACCAGACACGAAATTGTACTATGGTGAAAGTTTCAGGTCTATAGCTCGTCGGGAAACAATCGCAAAATTTATACCGAGAAAATAAACAAAAAAGCGACCTAATTAAAAATGTGTTAAAACGGTGACAAACGTTTAATCGCCGGCCGGGGTGGCTGCCCGGTTCTAGGCGCTACAGTCTGGCACCGGGCGACCGCTACAGTCGCAGGTTCGAATCCTGCCTCGGGCATGGATGTGTGTGATGTCCTTAGGTTAGTTAGGTTTACGTAGTTCTAAGTTCTAGGGGACTGATGACCTCAGAAGTTAAGTCCCATAGTGCTCAGAGCCATCATATCATATATATCATATCAAACGTTTAATCATTCTTCGACATCTCGGCTTCTTGAAATCGCATTTTCGTACTAAAATACTGGTGGTGCAATGCTGGATTCAATGTACTGAAGGACTGACAGTATGCAATGAGGTGACAAAAGTCTTGGGATACCGTCTAAAAACGTATCGGAGCTCCTTTTGCTCGGCGTAGTGCACCAGTTCGACGTGTCATGGACTCCACAAGCCGTTACAAATCTCCTGAAGAAATATTGAGCCATGGTGCCTCTATAGCCATCCACAACTGCGAAAGTGTTTCCGGTACACGATTTTGTGTACGAACTGACCTCTCGATTACTTCCCATAAATATTCGACAGGACTCATGGGTGGCCAGGTCATTCGCTCGGATTGACCACAATCTTCTTCACATTAGTCTCGAACAATTGTGGCCCTGTGACATGGCGCACTGTCATCCAAAAAAATTCTATCGTTGTTTCGGAACGTGAAATCCATGAATTGCTTGTTTTCGAAAACATTATTCGAGGTATCAGCGATCCAATTACAATCTTTGAAAATAGTTATAACAATCTATAAATGTTATAATTATTTTCAAAGGTCATGAGTAGCTGCAAATGGTCTCCAAGTAGCCGAACATAACCTTTTCCAGAAAATGTTTCGTTCATAGGGACCATAGGACCCAGTCCATTCCTTGTAAACACAGCACAAACCATTATTGACCCATCAGATTTTCACTGTACCTTCTTCACAACTTGGGTCAATGGCTTCGTGAGGTCTACGCCACATGCGAACCCTTCCATCAGCTCTTACCAACTTACCAGGCCACGTTCTTCAAGTCATCTAGGATCCAACTGGTACGGTCATGAGCCAGTAGAGGCGCTGCAGACGACGTCGTGCTGTCAGCAAAGGGACTCGCGTTGGTCGTCTACTGCCATATTCCATCAACGGTAAATTTCGCTGCACTGTCCTAACATACACGATCGTCATACACTGTGGGATCAAAAGTATCCGGACACTCCCAAAAACATACGTTTTTCGTATTAGGTACATTATGCCGCCACCTAGTGCCAGGTACTTCATATCAGCGACCACAGTAGTCATTAAAAATCGTGAGAGAGCAGAATGAGGCGCTCCGCGGAACTCACGGACATCGAACGTGGTCAAGTGACTGGGTGTCACTTGTGACATATGTCTGGACGCGAGATTTCCTCGCTCCTAAACATCCCGAGGTCCACTGTTTCCGATGAGATAGTGAAGTGGAAACGTGAAGGGACACTTACAGCACAAAAGCGCACAGGCCGACCTCGTCTGTTGACTATCAGAGACCGCCGCCAGTTGAAGAGGGTGGTAGTGTGTAATAGGCAGATATCTATCCAGACCATCACACAGGAATTCCAAAGTAGAACAGGATCCACTGCAAGTACTACGACAGGCGGTAGGTGAGCAAACTTGGATTTCATGGTCGAGCGGCTGCTCATAAGTCACACATCACGCCGGTAAACGCCAAACAACACCTTTCTTGGTGTAAACATTGGACGATTGAAAAGTGGGAAAACGTTCTGTGGAGTGACGAATCACAGTACACAATGTGGCGATCCGATTGCAGGGTGTGGGTATGGCGAATGCCCGGTGAACGTCATCTGCCTGTGGAGGCGATTGTGTTATGGTGTGGTCGTGTTTTTCCAGTTGGGGGCATGCACCCCATGTTGTTTTGCGTAGCACTATCACATTACAGGCCTGCATTGATGTTTTAAGCACCTTCTTGCTTCCCACGGCTGAAGAGTAATTCGGAGATGGCGATTGCTTCTTTCAACACTATCGAGCACCTGTTCATAATGCACGGCCTGTGGCAGAGTGGTTACACGACAAAAAAATCCCTGTAATGGACTGACCTGCACAGGGTGCTGACCTGAATCCTATAGAACACCTTGGGGATGTTTTGGAACGCCAGCTTCGTGCCAGGCCTCAACAACCGACATCGATACCTCTCCTCAGTGCAGTACTCCGTAAATAATGGGCTGCCACTCCCCAAGAAACCTTCCAGCACGTGATTGAAAGTACACCTGTGGGTGTGGAAGCTGTCAACAAGGTTAAGGGTGGCCCAAAACCATATTGAATTCCAGCATTACCGAAGCAGGGCGCCACGAACTTGTTAGTCATTTTCAGCTTGGTGTCCGGATACTTTTAATCACTCAATGTGTAAGTAGGCTGTTTAGGTTTTCTTATTGGTAACCCCACATAGCGCTCGGTATGAAAAAATCACTGGCTGTGCCGTGTGCAGTCTGTGTTTAGTCTGCATTGTTGTCTGCCATTGTAGTGTTGGGCAGCGGCAGCTGGATGCTAACAGCGCGTAGCGTTGCGCAGTTGGAGGTGAGCCGCCAGCAGTGGTGGACGTGGGGAGAGAGATGGCGGAGTTTTGAAATTTGTAAGAATTGGTGTCATGAACTGCTATATATATTATGACTAGTGAGGTAAATACATTGTTTGTTCTCTATTAAAATCTTTCATTTGCTAACTATGCCTATCAGTAGTTAGAGCCTTCAGTAGTTTGAATCTTTTATTTAGCTGGCAGTAGTGGCGCTCGCTGTATTGCAGTAGCTTGAGTAACGAAGATTTTTGTGAGGTAAGTGATTTGTGAAACGTATAGTTTAATGCTAGTCAGGGCCATTCTTTCGTAGGGATTTTTGGCAGTCAGAGTGCGTTGCGCTAAAGATATTGTGTGTCAGTTTAAGCACATTCGTGTATAATTGTTCAAAGAGGACGTTTCAAATAGACCAGTCGTGTACAATTTTTCTAAGGGACGTTTCAAATGTACGTCGCACATTGATTTCTTCTGTTATTTCTAGCAGTGTTGCTTGTCTGTTAGTACTGACAGGTCTACACAATCGCCGCTGCTCTCGCTCTTTAAGTGCAGGGCGGCGGCCACTGCGTCATCCGTGGTGAGATGTAATGCTTGAAATTTGTATTCTTGGCATACTCTTGACACTGTCTGTCTCGAAATATTGAATTCTCTAACAATTTCGGCGGCTGGAGTGGCCTAGCGGTTCTAGGCGCTACAGTCTGGAAACGCGCGACCACTAACGGTCGCAGGTTCGAATCCTGCCTCGGGCATCGATGTGTGTGATGTCCTTAGGTTAGTTAGGTTTAAGTAGCTCTGTTCTAGGGGACTGATGACCTCAGAAGTTGAGTCTCATAGTGCTCAGAGCCATTTGAATCTAACAATTACCGAAATGAAATGTCCCATAAGTGTAGCTCCAACTACGACCCGTGTTAAACGTCTGTTAATGACTTTTATCATGTCAGTGTAGTACTGTTAGTAAATATTCAACGTGCGGGGATCACTTATACGACGGCTTGAAAACGGAGATTTTCGGACACCGCCAGCTCTTAAAAGGGATGGGTGCTCAAACTTCCAGGCACAGGTGGTGTCTGTAAATTTCCGGAAAACCTTGTTGTCCACATAGTACCGCATCTGCAGTTCTCCGGCACCCACTGCGAACCGCCTGCATCCTTTCATGCCTGATGTCTTCCCCGATGGCGAAGGTTTTCCCATCAAGATAACTGTCCGTGTCATAAGGCCGGTATATTGTGCTACAGTGGCTCAAGAAGCTGGATAGTGAACTCACAGAGATATTTCGGCCACCAGATTCACCTGATTTTAACCCGATGGAACACATCTTGTACGCTATCGGATGCATCTACAAACAACCAGTCCGTAACTTACGGGAATCGCGCGATCTGTACGTAGAGATCTCGCATATACCTTAAGAATCCTATCAAGGACTTGGCGAATCCATGCCTTGCAGAATCGGTGCTGTATTGTCTTCCAAAGGTGAACGAACATGCTGTTCATCAATATTTTTAAGTCTTGTTCGGATAGAGCCTTGCAATTCTGGAAAGAAATTGGAAATGCGTAGTTAAGGACGCTCTGTAAGTGGTAAACGCATAAAGCCAATGTACTCTTGTTTAAACAGAGCACTTTGCTAGGAATAGGACAGGATTTATTCAGTAGCTGCCTGAGGTGTTTGAAATGTGCGTTACTAGATGTCGCTCGCGCTGGTGTGACCGTATCCACCAGTGCTCAAAGGATGGCGCAAGCGGTAGTGGTTACGCAGAAGTCTGACGTCGTGCGGAGGGTGTCTATTTTCACACTGCCCCACCACCGAGACGGTGGTGAGGGAAATAGACTTGGTTTGGGGAGGGGGGGGGAGGAGAAGGTGGAGGAGGAGAAGGCATGCAGTTTCGAAAGGCTGCCGCAAGAGGTAGTTGGGGGGGGGGGGGCCTTTCTGAGCCTAGAGGGTGCTGCCACCTGCCAGATGTTACAGGACGATCCCATTCGTCCGGACGTTCCGGGGGCCGGCCAACCCACGTGCAGGGTTAGAACGGAATTAGACCTGCGTGGGTGGAGGGGCGGCCGAAGGCGACTCTGGGCGCTGTTTTCCTTCAGACTAACTGGCATTGGCATTCCAAAAGCCGGTCCTCTCCCTCTACGTCACACATTTGCACTATTCCCAACATCCGAAATAGGATCTACATGATTCACGCTTTTCTGGCACCGTGCGGCAGTAGCCGCAGCAGTCGCTTATTTCTCGTATAGGATGTAAGTTAAGTAGGAAAACGAATGCAGAAGGGCGATACTCGGTTAAAAGTAGCCACACACATAATTTAGCAACTAAGAAAATACAGAAATGAAATATTGCTGGAAACTAGCCAAAGTCGGACCAGTTTTTAGGGAGACTGGGAGTGGCTCGATTTTGAAGCAGAATTGAGGAACGTTTTAACATAACTCAACAAACGCCATTTTTTTTCAAAACGCGTTTTCTGACTGATTCTGGTATTTTAATACAAGCCTCACACAGTCGCTAAAAGAACATACGACGAAACTATTTGCCGCTGTGAAATGCGCCTGAGTCGACAATACTTAAGTAATGCCAATTTTATAGTCGTCCGTTGTGGCTGACCGGTTCTAGGCGCTTCAGTCCGGAAGCGCGCTGCTACTACGGTCACAGGTTCGAATCCTGCCTCGGTCATGGATGTGTGTGATCTCCCTAGGTTAGTTAGGCTTAAGTAGTTCTAAGTCTAGGGGATTGATGACCTCAGATGTTAAGTCCCATAGTGCTTAGAGCCATTTGAACCACTTTTATACTGCATACTTGAAACTTAGAATATAAAATTTAAAAGTTAAATTTAACAGCCTGTACACTGGCATGTATTTGTCAGGCAGTCGTACAACATTCTACAAGATAAACCTGCTATTTGCTAAATCGGTCCCGTCGGCCCGAACGACAGTACATAATGTCCCACTTAATTCTCTTTCATGTTCAGCTACTGGTTTACTACAAGATTAGTAGCCGTTGTAGTACATGCTTGTTGGAACATCATTATTAAGATTATATAAGATTCAGAATATTCTGAAACAGTTCAGGAGAGGAAAAGTGCAAGATAAAGCAAGAGTCGTCAATGTCAAAAGAGTGAGGAACACACGATTGCAACCTCAAAAATGAAAATCTGAATACAGGGTGTTCGAAAATTACGAACCTATAGGACTTGCAGAGGTGAAAGTGAGTACATAATAAGGGTTCCTACGCCAGTCCAAAAACATGTCAGTAAGGCGGCCACTTTTACAAGTAATTTACAAGGTGTGACACAGTCATCACTTGTATTACAGTTTCACTCATTAACAATCAGAAAAGTTGTTCGTGTACTCCTGATGGGTTTTCTTCAACGTGATGCAGTACGACCTCTTCCACTTCTGATGTTCGGCATCTCTTTGGAGCACTACAGTCACTTCTCGAATCCGTTACTTAACTGTGGCGAAAATGGTATGCCCTTGATTCGGACGCTGTGGATCAACGATATTTTGATAATGGCGACAAGCGGAACTTCCATTATCGTAAACTTCGTCATACAGTAGGATCATGTCGGTGTATTCGGCAAATGTGTACTCAACCGTGTTGCTCTAACACTCACAGGGTGAGACTTGAACCAGGTCAGGGAGGCAGAACAGACGGCAAATGGTATCAGTCGATCCGACGTAAGCACCTCTAACCATGACTACCCTGTTGCATACCTACCTAGCAAACCTGTTTTCAAACGGTTCTATTGCGGAAACGATACTTTTCCGGACATGGGTTCGAATTCAAAATATTGTCTAGTCAGTTCCCTTATAAGTCCTAGAAATTTGTAACAGGAATTTCTGAACTCCCAGTATAGACTGTAACCATTCTGAACCAAGAAAGGAAACAACATGCAAAGCAGGATGCTTGTGTTTCAATTATCTTAATCGTTTTAGAGATAGCCTTTAATGTACATGAACAAAGTAAATGTTGAACAGGATGATTTCTTACTACGATAAGTGTAAGAATATTAGTCTTTTGCTGACCAACGAATATGCACAAGCTGGAAGTAATTTTAACTAACATTGGATGTTCAAAATAAGACTGAAATTGGTTTGGGACGATTTCTGGTTTGTGCTGAGCTTTTGAGAGCCGAAAAAGCACGACATTTTTGGACTTTTTCCGTTTTTTCGCTTATTACTCGAAAACGCTTTAGCCTACAAGGAAACACCAGAATTAAAGTGCATAAAATTTTGCTCCGAATGACCTAATTAAAAGTTAAAATCGGTTCAGGCTCTCAGCCACAATCCATCGTCAAACGTCGGAAATGTTCACCAATTTGAAATATTGCATTGTAGACCGTCAACTGTACCGAAACAATTTTATTCCTCTACCTGTTCCAGTTCATTATACCTTCATCACCGGGGAAAAGCTGGACGTTGGTGAGTTACACGAACATATAGGTACAATGCCACTTTCAGATAAATTTGCCCCTGTTCTGGATAATAATTTGAAGTTTTTGATCGTGATCTTCTGACAGAAGTTGCTGTAATGATTAGCATATATTCCATGAGCCAAGACTGAAGCAAATTTACAGTGAAACACCATTTTTCCTATATGTTTGTGTAAGTCACTAGTATCCAGCTTTCCCACCAGTGATGATGGTATTATGAATCGAAAGCGGTAGAGGAATAAAGCTGTACTGGTTTACAATGCATATTACGAGTATTTGACAGTTGTAGACTGTTGCTTCTAGAAGTTTAGCGGAAAAGTGAGCTACGCTCATGTTCCAACACCTGTAACTTAAAAACGCATCAGTTTATGGAAAAAAAGAGCTCCTAAATTCTAAAATTCACTCAGCCCTCGGCAAGGACACAAATGAAAATGTGGAAGTATTCGTAGCGTTGAAGAAGAAACACGTATGAAAAAGTGGATATGTTGAGTTTTGTAAGAATTTGTAATTCCTAAGTATTTTTCTCAGTAAAGGAGGTTTGTGATGAACTTTGGTTTTTCCTACATGGATGAACATTATTATAATTTAGAACTTTTTTGAATCAACGATATTTAGTAGACTACAACTAAAAAATACCTCTCGTGTAAAATTCTGTAAACAGCATTTGTTGAGTCTTGTTGAAACGGTCCTCAATTATAGTCTGTCGGTAAGCTGAGTCTGTGGGTGAAGGTGGTTTTTGCGAAAGATTGGTCTACATGCCGTGCACGATGAGTAAGACTCAGTTGACCGTCTTGCAGTGCAGCGTGAAGCGATTTACGTCGATTTTGTTGGTGTGCTTTCCTTGCATTAGTTATATTAGCTACTAAATTATGTATTTCGTATATTGTTCACATATTTAACGGAAAATAAACATTCACAGGCATGTGCGAGGACAGAGTTGCCATTCGTTTTAAGGCGTGCTGCGGAAGGGATGCTGTTAACATTGGGAAACAGCCTGTAGTTGCTACTTGCAACGTAGCTGGGCGCATATATTAGGGATTCGCCTGCTTGCTGCCCGCATCTCATGGTCGTGCGGTAGCGTTCTCGCTTCCCACGCCCGGGTTCCCGGGTTCGATTCCCAGCGGGGTCAGGGATTTTCTCTGCCTCGTGATGGCTGGGTGTTGTGTGATGTCCTTACTTAGGTTTAAGTAGTTCTAAGTTCTAGGGGACTGATGACCATAGATGTTAAGTCCCATAGTGCTCAGAGCCATTTGGACCATTTTTAGCCTGCTCGCTCTCCAGTTTACCGACAGACTATTGCTTGCTCGGTTCGACAAATATATAGCTGTGGAGGGTGATGTCACAGTAAGTAACTGGATGTCTAAAATCCAATACACAAATTGCAACAATAATTACACTGAGGTGTTTTGCCATAAATCAATAAGGATGGAAGTGATGGTGGAATGCGGTTGGGTACAATTCCTGTTCACCAGACAATGACCTCTGAAACTTCTTTGCAGTCTGATTGTGTTCTTTGCTTGGGGACAGTCTGAAATGAGTACTAAGGACGGGGAATGGAGGACTTAGAGTTTTTTAAGGGTTCACGTAAAATACGGTGCATTTGTGAAGGAAATCCGATACGAGCAGCGGTGGATATAGAAAACCCTCAAGGAATGGGCGCTAAAGATACCTTGAGTTACCTCTACTTTTATCATAATAAAAAATAATCAAGTCACGTAGAAAGTTTAAGAAAGTTTTATTTAAACTGACTATACACACATACAAGAAAATGCCATCTTATAATAAAAAAAAGTTACAATTGTGTTTCTCTTCCTTATATGATGAATTCTACGCACCTATTCTTCCTGGCAAATTGGTTAATTACATCGTCAATAGGACAATCAATGTCTGGGTGAGTGTTCAACAGAGCTAAGACATTAAGTCGATCATCCTTAATTGTCGACCTCAGCCATGTCTTTGTACGCCGCAATCTTGAAACACTTCTTTCTGCTGTAACAACAGATGCAGGTAGACAATCAAATATTGTCGGCAGCGTGTGCAAAGAAGAACAGTCAGGTCTAGGACAAACAGACAACGCTTGCACAACAGAATCACAATGATTAAGGGAGTTTATGTTCTTTTGCTTGCATCGAAGTATCTCTTCTATCAGTATCTTACTAATCACAAAACACTAGAACGTTCGCATCTTTTCTCGAACAAATTCCAGACAGAATAACATATCGAGATCACTAGAATGGCCGCGACTTTTCTATGTTTTAGCTATCTATGTGCCAGACAGCAACGTATAAAATACGATCATGTGGAAAGTACAACTACTCGATAATTCGATTCAGTGGAGTCGACTGACGAAAGAAACGAACGAAAAGCGTGCTGGCTGACTGGCGGGGGAGGGGCGGGTGGAAATGCGGGCTGCCGCGCAAGGGGAGAGGCGCTCGCTCCGACCCCCCCCCCCTCCCCCTCCCCCACCACATATGTATCCGCCACTGGATAGGAGTGCTACCAGTTCTAGACTACTGTTCCAGTCTTTGGAGTCTTTATTAGGTCAACATATCACCAGATATCGAGCAAATACAGAGATGTGATGCTAGTAATCTTAAAAGGCCGGTAAAGTCCACACGAAAGTGAAACTGCCATAGCAGTTTCAGACACCTGCTCAGAGTACCCTACTCTTGGCGTGGTTACGGTATCTGCCTAGTGAACAGGAGACCGGGTCCGAAACCCAGACATGGTACAAATTTTCATTCATCGTTTCAGTCTGCATGTATACACCATAGATGTTTGAGACTTGAAAAGGTCTCTGGAGCCACACAGTTTAAAAGTGGGAATCACTGGAAGAAAAGCAACATGGTTTTAGCGGAACCCTGATGCGTACATTTAGAGAACCTTTGCTCGAACAAGACTGTACGATCATTATGACACCCCTATCGTATAACTCACGCAGATATCATGAAAATAAGATAACAGATATATGGGCTCGTACAGACGCATAAAGATAGTCATTTTTTCCTCTATGAATACCGAAATGGAATACGAAAGAAAATTAATAATACTGGTACATTGTACCGTCCGCCGTGCACTGTGTAGTGTCTCGCGGACAACAGACGTACATGTACATGGATATGTAGATATGGGGAAACTATTTGTCGGCACATGGTCCCACTCACCACTGCTCGTTTCCCTTTCCGTTACCTCATGTTGCACTACCGATACAGTACTACATTACACAAGCATTGATTGTACTCATCCACAAGTTTCCTGTTGAAATAACCGGAACCCTATTTTATCATATTAACAGAATCTTCCGTCGGTTCTTGGTAGAACAACATTATAATAAATGAAAAGCACCAGTTTGCTTTTGCCCTACGATATTACTTTTATTGTTAACCGGATTTTGGCTTACAAGGCCATCTTGCGACATTTACGTCTCTTCCAATGTTGCTTGCTGACATTTAACTTCTTTGGTGATAATACTCAGTAAATGTCTGAAGATGGCCTTGTAAGCCAAAAACCGGTTAACAATAAAAGTAATATTGTAGAACAAAAGCGAACTGGAACCCTGTTTGTTTACACTCTACGAGAGTGTATAATACTAATGATAATAACAATGATTAGGAAAACTCATAATCTGATTGACTGCAGTCAAACATTGACTTATAATGTGGAAACCATTCAAAACCTGGTGCTCAACAAGCAGAGGAGACACGCTTGTTGCGAATCTCTGGAAGAGAAAGGAAAGTAAATAAATGAAGTTGGAAACAGTTTGCAGTGGGAGACATACATGGTCCCGTCACATTAATGTGAGCACCGTGCATGTTAGACGTCACAGTGCTATAATCACTCAGAGACCGCAGATGGCAGCAGTGTCAGTGGAGGGTATATTAAGCGCGTTGAGGGGCCGGGGAAAACAGGGCAGTCGCTATCATAATTTGGAAACAGAGCAACGTATCAGACACTCGAAAGAGCATGATCATTCGCTTTCGGGACCTGGGTGGATGCATTTCGGAAAAGACTGAGTTTGTACACTATTCTCGTCCCGCCGTGCGTAAAGTATGCAGTACATGACAAAATGGTGCTATCCAAAATCTACGCCGAGGTAACTTCGGTGTACCACGGGCCATATATTATGACAGGAGTGAATGACGGCAGAGGAAACGTGTACAGGAGAACAGACGTGCAACTGTCGAGCATGTGAACACGCAGGAAAACCAAGGGCAACCAACGTGTCTCCTCAAGACAGTTGATCGAAAGTTGCTGCATATGGGCTTCCACAGCGGGAGCCAGGTTCATGTATCCATATTGATAGCTGGTCATCGGCGACGATGGCTGCAATTTTCACACCTTCACCACTGCTGGACGACCACTGAATGGAGACAGGTGGCCTGTTCAGATGAATCGCGTTTAATGCTATGTTGGAGAGATGACTGTTGGAAGGCTCCAGGCCGGGTGAGGGAGCGTTATGTTCTCATAAATATTTTCGTTGACATTCCCTGGGTGATCTCGTCGTTGTGGAAGGCACAAGGGATCAACAGAAATATGCATTTGTAGTTGGCGGGGGGGGGGGGGGGGCAATGCCTACCCCTACATGCTGTTTGCTTTTTCTCGGTACGATGGCACTTATCAGCAGGATAATGCAATGTGTCACACGCCTCACATTGTACTTGCGTGGTTCGAAGAGCAGCAGGATAAGTTAACCATACTGCCCTGGCCACCATCTCTTCGAATATAAACCATGTTGAAAAACTGTAGGACAACGTTGATTAGGCTGTTCGTGCCATGGATCCTAAGCCGAGAAACCAGCTCAATTGGCCAAGGTAGTGCAGTTGGCATGACTCCACATGCACGCCGCTATCTTCCAGAACCTCACTGACTCTCTTCCTGCAGCGGTCTGCACTGCAAAAGGTCATTACTCAGGCTTTTGACAGATGATCATGTTATGCGACTGTACAGTGTAACTACGACTGTAACTGAAATGAAGACAGATGGACCAGGGAAGTTCTCAGGTGGATTTCATGATACCAGGCCGACAGAACAACTTGATGGAACGTGTCTGCATGTTTTGAGTAAACGTATGGGAGCAACGTGAGTAATTAAAAAGGAAGAGTGCAACGTTTGTTCATCAGAAATGAAGTACCTGTCTGACGCCTTCTTCTTCGCGCACGGTCAGTTGCACTCAAGACTTGACAAATTTATTTGGTTTAACTGGAGCCGGATGCCCTTCCAGGCGCTGCAGCCGTCAGTTATATAAAGATGCCACAGTAGCGTTATCGTCAACATTGTTGAAATGTGGCGTAATAGACAGCAATTTTGCGGTATGGCTGGGCAATATTGTTCACATTGCAGGCTGTTGCAGCTTATTACCAAAGTATTGCCAAGAGGTTGCTGATGTTGTACAACAAGGATAGAGAATAATTCGTATTGCAGGGCAATCCTACCTCTATCGTTATCTGTAAACGCTAGCCTCTAGCACTCACCTGTTCCCTACTTCTCTCACCGACAGCGCTGCAGTGACATACGTTAAAACGAACAGCCGAGATCGCAATAATACTTCTTTATTGACCGGTTTCGGCTTGTATATAAGCGTGATAAGTAATATTATTGCGATCTCGACTGTTCATTCTAAAGTAAATATAACATCAGGTCGCTGCTCTCCGTAGCCTCTGAAATCAAAATTTAGTTACAGTCTCTTGTCTGAGTGCTTGTAGCCTAATGTTTTGTAGTTGCTTGCTATTCAGACTTTGTGTACAGCACTGTAGAAGTGGACAAACGAGAGGACTATGCATTTTATGAATGCGATTCGTCTACGGTGTGTGCTATGAGAGGTCAAACATTACATACAGAAAGATCACAATCTGAAAACAAGTTGGCAAGCTGTTCCCAATGGCCGGCCGTCGTGTCCGTGCGGTTCTAGGCGCTTCAGTCTGGAACCGTGTGACCGCTACGGTCGCAGGCTCGAATCCTGCCTCGGGCTTGGATGTGTGTGATGTCCTTAGGTTAGGTAGGTTTAAGTAGTTCTAGGGGACTGATGACCACAGCTGTTAAGTCCCATAGTGCTCAGAGCCATTTGAGTTTTGTTCCCAATGAGCTCGCAACCACGCTTCACGAAGCATACAAAAAAATCTGAAGTCTTCGAGCCTATGCCAAATGCGAGACAAAGAGTTGCGTAGAAGGAGTGGAAGCACACATACCTCCTTACACACATGGTTTACATTTGATGGCATGAGATTCATACTAATCTTGAGGCATATCTGAAACAGGAATTCATAGTGTAAACAGTGGTGTGCGCTCGTGAAAAAAATTAAATAAAAATAAAAAATATTTTCTTATTTCGAACTTCACTTAACAAAATTTTTCAGTCCTTCTTCCAATGCATTTCATACTTGTTACCATGACACTTATTGATGAATAATGAACTTCTTTGCAAACCACCAGTAGCTAAAAGCCGAAGGCTGTTTGGTATACACTATCTCATATTTATATTGGTTTTAGTAATTCTCGAACATGTTCAAAATGGTTCAAATGGCTCTGAGCACTATGGGACTCAACTGCTGTGGTCATTAGTCCCCTAGAACTTAGAACTACTTAAACCTAACTAAGCTAAGGACATCACACACATCCATGCCCGAGGCAGGATTCGAACCTGCGACCGTAGCAGTCGCACGGTTCCGGACTGCGCGCCTAGAACCACGAGACCACCGCGGCCGGCTGAACATGTTGTTCATAGGAAGTTTTCGAAATCATGTATGGAGATTCTGGAGCAGGTAAGTATCTAGTTAAATTTTCTGAAGAATTCCGCTTACTTAAAAAAAAGAAAAAAAAAACACGTCCACAAAGCCTGATTTCTCTGGTTCTTTCTAACTTCATTTCTGGTGTGATGTACAAGCAGTAGAGTCACGCTCACTTCCACTAGCTCATGTTCGTCCATATTTTGGCAATAGTGCAACCCCTCGTAAACACTTTTGGCTCGGAAATGTATTGCGGTAAACACTGTCGCCGGCCGGTGTGGCCAAGTGGTTAAAGGCGCTTCAGTCTGGAACTGCGGGACTACTACGGTCGCAGGTTCGAATCCTGCCTCGGGCATGGATGTGTGTGATGTCCTTAGGTTAGTTAGATTTAAGTAGTTCTAAGTTCTAGGGGACTGCTGACCTCAGATGTTAAGTCCCATAGTGCTCGGAGCCATTTGAACCATTTGAACCAAATACTGTCGGTCAATAATGGTCGGTAATGTCGCAGTACATGTGGCTGCAATTCGTGTGACCGCAATGTTATGGGACAATATTGTCAGGACATACTGTCGACAATATGCAATTTTTATGGACAATAACTACATCTACAACTACATGACCACTCAGCGGTTCATACTTAGATCCCTGGGAGAAGGTTCATCTCATGGGAGGGAAGTCGTGTGCGTCAACTTTGTACTGTGTGTGATCGTATTTCAACTATTTGTGTATCGTATTTTCAGAGGCAGAAAACGGAGCCAGCCTAGTATCTGCCAAACGAGTGCCTAAAAAGCACGCGCAGGCTGACACAAAGACGGGCGCAGGGTCCGGTGAACCTTCCTGTCTTAAAAGCTAGCGTGCTGCGCGTTATGCTATACCAGTAAGCTTTACACCACGAACCTCATATTCCAGTCTGAATCTTGTTCAGTTTCTGAAGAATGAATCGATGTGTAAATATGAATTGTGCGTTAAATACCGACACTTTTGCTTTCGAGTGTAAACTGAACACATTTATGCGTTGTTGTTCAACTTCAACTGTTTGTTCAGATGAGAATAAATCTTTCAGAAACCTAAGTGTACTTTTGCCAACGCACAATCACGGTTTTTTTTTCCAATGAAAGGCATCACACACGTCAATTCAGACGCACTCGACTTTATAACAACTCCTTTGTCGCGTAATTCAGTGGCATTTCTCCTGCACTCGCTTGACTTGTTAGCAGCACTTGTTCGCTCTCTTATGCTGGGCCTTTTAGCTCTAGTCTGTCGCGTCCACTGTGAATTACATCTTTTAACAAAGAGCCTTATACACTATATACACTATGATAAAGTAGTGCTAATGAAATATCTGCTTTTACCCGGGATTAGCTTTCACTGTTTGTCTCATTGTTTCTTAATTAAGCTTCAACAAGGACTACAGTTCCAGATACACCTGTCGCTCTGTTATTTTGTGCAATTAGGCCAGCAACCATTCAGTGAAAAACAGAGTACAATTAGTTGATAATCAAAGATACATCAACACTACAAGCGTTTGGTCATTCTTCTTGTTTGTGTTGCAGACTCAATGATCAACAATTACACCGCGAAGTGACTAGGGCAGCGGATTCGAATTTTGGATGATCGGCAATCAAATACCCACTCACTCACATATTATTTCACAAGAATTCTGGCATCGTCTCTCAAACAAGGCCAAGCTACCAGTTCCTCTAGCCATTCCTTTGTATCTGAGTTTTTGCTTCGTTTCTTCGTCGAAAGGATATTGAAACATCACATTCCTTTACAGCTGAAGAACATCACTTACACGTGATATACAATTACTTTTTACTAGAGTAACACAGATCTTCTTGTTTCCTTACATCTATCAAACCCAATTGACCGCAGGTTTTTTCATGTTCGTCTTTTGTATAAATTATTTTTGTTTATTGACAGTACTGTTTCACACGATTATTGAAACATATCGAAAAACTTCGGAGGAAAAATTCAGAACCATCACCGGTTTTTCAAGTGGATATCGTAAAATACTGATAAGTACTACGTTCTGCTGATGGAATTCTAATTAGATATCAATTCAACAAAGTAAAATAGACCTGTATCCTGTTTGGTTTCTCGTAACTAATACCACTGGTATCGGAAAAACCCCGACGGCTAGTAAGATCCGCAGTGTGCAGCATTTGGTACTTAAGGATACTGTTGTTGTACTCTTCAGTCCGAAAACTCGTTTCTTGCAGCTCTCCATGGTAGCTGATCCTGTGCAAGAAACTTCATCTCTACAAAGCTGTAGTTGGCGAAGTGTTAATGGCCTCTGGCCATGCAGCTCACAAAGAGTGTTGCGTTGTCAAGTCGGCTGAATGTGCGTAGACAACAACTTGTGGACGCTGCAATCGCCGAAGTTTAATCGACATCGCTGCGGTCTGGTTCATAGAGTGCTATAAACCGTTTCGTTATAAAATTATTTAGTGTACCTAATAAATGTGAGATACATATTACAAGTGGGATGTGTATGCAGTATTTCCCAGCTATAATGACATGAAGGAAAACAGGGATACAGACTCTCGCAGTGCAGAATGGATTCTATAATAAACTGCATCTTACAGAACGGATTACACCTTCGATTGCCTCTTATTTTGTTTCCGAAACGACAAAATAATCAAAAATGTCCAAATGTGTGTGAATTCCTAAGGGACCAAACTGCTGAGGTCATCGGTCACTAGCCTTGCACACTACTTAAACTAACTTATGCTACGAACAGCGCACACACCCATGACCGAAGGAGGACTCGAACCTCCGGCGGGAGGGGCCGCGCAATCAGTGACATGGCGCCTCTAACCACGCGGCAAAGAATCACTTCTAAAACGTACAAAGCAGGATGAACAGCATTTTAAACTAAATTATGTTGTAGTCAGAATAGTGTGATAAGTGAAATAAAATTTCCGTTTCAGAACAGGTTACGCTGTGAACCACTTTCCATTGCACAGGAAAATTGACAAGGTTCCATGAAAATTACAAAATAAATTTAAATTCCATTCACATACTTTTTTATTGAGATGTTTCACTATCACTACTTTCAGAACTGAAGTCGCTAGGTGAAGATGTCAGAAAAATCCATAATTTCGTCTCTAACAGTTTCTTTCCGGTAATATTATTTTTACAGTTTGTCAGCGTGGCGTAAGAGCGCTTTTAAATCAGCAGCCGTAATTTTATCTTCAGGGTTGTAGCCTATCCCCGATGTTATTCAAAAATGGCTCAAATGGCTCTGAGCACTATGGGACATAACATCAGTCCCCTAAAGCTTAGAACTACTTAAACCTAACTAACCTAAGAACATCACACAACACCCAGTCAGCACGAGGGAGAGAAAATCCCTGACCCCACCGGGAATGATGTTATTCAATCTGCATATTGAGCAAGCAATAAAGGAAACAAAAGAAAAGTTCGGAGTAGGTATTAAAATCCATGGAGAAGAAATAAAAACTTTGAGGTTCGCCGATGACATTGTAATTCTGTCAGAGACAGCAAAGGACTTGGAAGAGCTGTTGAACGGAATGGACGGTGTCTTGAAGGGAGAATATAGGATGAACATCAACAAAATCAAAACGAGGATAATGGAATGTAGTCGAATTAAGTCGGGTGATGCTGAGGGAATTATATTAGGAAATGAGACACTTAAAGCAGTAAAGGAGTTATTTGGGAAGCAAAATAACTGATGATGATCGAAGTAGAGAGGATATAAAATGTAGACTGGCAATGGCAAGGAAAGCGTTTCTAAAGAAGAGAAATTTGTTAACATCCAGTATAGATTTAAGTGTCAGGAAATCGTTTCTGGAAGTATTTCTATGGAGCGTATTCAGAACTGAAGTCGCTAGGTGAAGATGTCAGAAAAATCCATAATTTCGTCTCTAACAGTTTCTTTCCGGTAATATTATTTTTACAGTTTGTCAGCGTGGCGTAAGAGCGCTTTTAAATCAGCAGCCGTAATTTTATCTTCAGGGTTGTAGCCTATCCCCGATGTTATTCAAAAATGGCTCAAATGGCTCTGAGCACTATGGGACATAACATCAGTCCCCTAAAGCTTAGAACTACTTAAACCTAACTAACCTAAGAACATCACACAACACCCAGTCAGCACGAGGGAGAGAAAATCCCTGACCCCACCGGGAATGATGTTATTCAATCTGCATATTGAGCAAGCAATAAAGGAAACAAAAGAAAAGTTCGGAGTAGGTATTAAAATCCATGGAGAAGAAATAAAAACTTTGAGGTTCGCCGATGACATTGTAATTCTGTCAGAGACAGCAAAGGACTTGGAAGAGCTGTTGAACGGAATGGACGGTGTCTTGAAGGGAGAATATAGGATGAACATCAACAAAATCAAAACGAGGATAATGGAATGTAGTCGAATTAAGTCGGGTGATGCTGAGGGAATTATATTAGGAAATGAGACACTTAAAGCAGTAAAGGAGTTATTTGGGAAGCAAAATAACTGATGATGATCGAAGTAGAGAGGATATAAAATGTAGACTGGCAATGGCAAGGAAAGCGTTTCTAAAGAAGAGAAATTTGTTAACATCCAGTATAGATTTAAGTGTCAGGAAATCGTTTCTGGAAGTATTTCTATGGAGCGTAGTCATGTATGGAAGTGAAACATGGACGATAAATAGTTTGGACAAGAAGAGAGTAGAAGCTTTCTAAATGTGGTGCTACAGAAGAATGCTGAAGATTAGGTGGGTAGATCATATAATTAATGAGGAGGTATTGAATAGGATTGGGTGAGAAGAGAAGTTTTTGGCACAAACTGACTAGAAGAAGGGATCGGTTGGTACGACATGTTCTGAGGAATCAAGGGATTACCAATTTAGTATTGGAGGGCAGCGTGGAGGGTAAAAATCGTAGAGGGAGAGCAAGAGATGAATACACTAAACAGATTCAGAAGGATGTATGCTGCAGTACGTAAAGGTAGGTGAAGAGGCTTGTAGAGGATAGAGTAGCATGGAGAGCTGCATCAAACCAGTCTCAGGACTGAAGACCACAACAACAACAACAACAACAACAACAGCAACAATTTTATCTTTTTCTCCAAGGATCAGCCTTTCAATGTGGGCTACATTAAACGTTGTACTTTTATACGCCACATCTCGCTTGCCCCATGTTCACACCATTTCTACTGGATTATAATGACAACAATAAAGAAGTACTCTTATCACCCTGTGACCATGTTGCAGAGCTATGGAATCAATTTCGTATTTTTTACTGCTGCATTTTTAAATCTTAAAGAGCTGCAACAGATCTGTTCTTGTTTGTATTTCATTATGCCGTATATTAAAACTTCGTGAACCATGAGAGAATATCACTTTTTCTTGCGTTCGTAGTGGAAGGCCCGCCGAGCAAAATACACTCCTGGAAATGGAAAAAAGAACACATTGACACCGGTGTGTCAGACCCACCATACTTGCTCCGGACACTGCGAGAGGGCTGTACAAGCAATGATCACACGCACGGCACAGCGGACACACCAGGAACCGCGGTGTTGGCCGTCGAATGGCGCTAGCTGCGCAGCATTTGTGCACCGCCGCCGTCAGTGTCAGCCAGTTTGCCGTGGCATACGGAGCTCCCTCGCAGTCTTTAACACTGGTAGCATGCCGCGACAGCATGGACGTGAAACGTATGTGCAGTTGACGGACTTTGAACGAGGACGTATAGTGGGCATGCGGGAGGTCGGGTGGACGTACCGCCGAATTGCTCAACACGTGAGGCATGAGGTCTCCACAATACATCGATGTTGTCGCCAGTGGTCGGCGGAAGGTGCACGTGCCCGTCGACCTGGGACCGGACCGCAGCGACGCCAAGACCGTAGGATCCTACGTAGTGCCGTAGGGGACCGCACCGCCACTTCCCAGCAAATTAGGGACACTGTTGCTCCTGGGGTATCGACGAGGACCATTCGCAACCGTCTCCATGAAGCTGGGCTACGGTCCCGCACACCGTTAGGCCGTCTTCCGCTCACGCCCCAACATCGTGCAGCCCGCCTCCAGTGGTGTCGCGACAGGCGTGAATGGAGGGACGAATGGAGACGTGACGTCTTTAGCGATGAGAGTCGCTTCTGACTTGGTGCCAATGATGGTCGTATGCGTGTTTGGCGCCGTGCAGGTGAGCGCCACAATCAGGACTGCATACGACCGAGGCACCTCTGGTGATCGTCGAGGGGACACTGAATAGTGCACGGTACATCCAAACCGTCATCGAACCTATCGTTCTACCATTCCTAGACCGGCAAGGGAACTTGCTGTTCCAATAGGACAATGCACGTCCGCATGTATCCCGTGCCACCCAACGTGCTCTAGAAGGTGTAAGTCAACTACCCTGGCCAGCAAGATCTCCGGATCTGTCCCCCATTGAGCATGTTTGGGACTGGATGAAGCGTTGTCTCACGCGGTCTGCGCGTCCAGCACGAACGCTGATCCAACTGAGGCGCCAGGTGGAAATGGCATGGCAAGCCGTTCCACAGAACTACATCCAGCATCTCTACGATCGTCTCCATGGGAGAATAGCAGCCTGCATTGCTGCGAAAGGTGGATATACACTGTACTAGTGCCGACATTGTGCATGCTCTGTTGCCTGTGTCTATGTGCCTGTGGTTCTGTCAGTGTGATCATGTGATGTATCTGACCCCAGGAATGTGTCAATAAAGTTTCCCCTTCCTGGGACAATGAATTCACGGTGTTCTTATTTCAATTTCCAGGAGTGAAGCTTACATCGTCCGCAACCATGACAGGACCTGGATGCAAATAAGGCGACAGCTAATTCTGAAACCATTCTCGAAATGGCTGTCCATTCATTTCTGAATGGTAGTCAGAGATGGCTTTCGATTTTGATCACAAGACAAGGCACAAATCGGATTATCAGCGCAACCGGCGGGACATGTTAAAAGACGCCCTCCTTTTGCCACTGCAACTTCCAAGCCGCCTTGTGCCTCTGTTGTTCGCAAAATAAAATTTTGTAGTGTGATTTTGAGTTACCCAAGTCTTATTCAAGTAATATACAGTGTAATGTTACTTTTGATTTGACTTGGTGCATGTTCTTAGCAACGTCATATTAACAGTAACAATACCACTTCACTCCATTAAAAATTTCCATTTGTCATTAGATTCTCCATATTTCAATCCGATGTTCTTAAACATTCTTTGGATTCACCTTGCACTTCATTCAAAACTAGTAGCTTCGCTTATAGTAGTGAGCAATTTCGCTGTCGTGGGAACTCGCCTCGTTCATAAAATTCCAAAACCTTCCGACATATCGATCGAAATCGTCGATTCCTATTATCCGCTTTGGCTGGAGACCAAAATTCCACTTTCCAGTTGTCCGCTGAGACAGTTTAGGCTGCTGCGCAGTACGTTCCGAAGTACTTCACAGGAGCTCAATACGTTCTACACTAGTGCGTTCCCGCACTTCTGCAACCTTGAGGATCAGTTCGCCTGGACCCACCTCCCGTTTGAAAAACGAGTACACTTTAAAAATAAGGTCCCTTGCCGGACTGTGAAACACTTGGCGCTTTCTAGGTGTTTCAGCGATTATGAGAAAACTCACAGAACACGCGAACCAAAGGAATCGGTCAATCGTAGTTTCGCGACGTAAAACGCCAGGAACGCTTAAGTCTCACAGAAGTTTACACTCTACGGAACGCAGAAACTGACTGAGCACTTATTGGCTAACTGCACAGCTGTCTACTGCGCATCTTGAGCCCAGAGGCCATAAACACAGTTGCGGAGTACGGTGTAACTTACATAAATGTTGATCTGCTTCCTGCAGTCAAGCCGTGACCTCACTCTACCATTTGATCCTCCCACTTCAAAAAGTTATTTTAGTCAGGTTGTGCGATAATTTTCCATTCTTCCAAATTCGATGTAGTACCTCCTCATTAGTTATTAGATCTATTCATTTAATCTTCAGCATTCTTCTGTAACACCACATTTCAAAAGCTTATAGCCTCTTCTCTTCTGGCCCGCATCTCGTGGTCGTGCGGTAGCGTTCTCGCTTCCCACGTCCGGGTTCCCGGGTTCGATTCCCGCCGGGGTCAGGGATTTTCTCTGCCTCGTGGTGGCTGGGTGTTGTGTAATGTCCTTAGGTTAGTTAGGTTTGAGTAGTTCTAAGTTCTAGGGGACTGATGACCATAGATGTCAAGTCCCATGGTGCTCAGAGCCATTTTTTTCCCTTCTCTTCTGAACTGCTTTACTGTATTTTTCACATACATACAAGGCTACACTTGAACACACATTTCCAGGAAACACTTCTTAAATCTAAGTTAATATTAGAATGAGCCGTGTTGCGGCTCGCGTTCGTTCCGTTGGTATGTTGGCATCGGCTAATAGGGATAGTGGTGTCTCGTTTTCTTCTTGTTTTTACTGGCGCCACTGCGTTTTGCCAGCGCTGTCTGTCTGCGAGTGGCATCAGTAACGGGTATCGATATCTAGTACAGTGGTACTATCTTTGGAGGGACGTCAAGTGTTCTCCGCGAAGAAGTGTGTCGAGGATTTCGTTTGGGACAGCGCAGAAGTGAGGTCCGACAGTGCAAGGACATGCTGGGACCGCTGGTAGCACGCAGGCACTGCCGGATCGAGGGGCTGTAGTTGCGAGGGTCACAACCACCACCAGCCCCAGAACGTTTGAGTTGAGTGAACATTAACCCAGTAGCGAAACCTGCACTCTTTTGAGATCACGTCATTTGTTCGCGCGCTACTGCTCGCAGGGTCGCTGAGATGAAGAGCAACGAGTGCAGTGTTTGGAGTTGGCGAAATTAATTAGCCGTCCTCTACTTCTTATTATGAATCATTGAATTCCTTCTGTTATTATTGGTGAAGTTCAACCAGCGGTCGTGATGGCTGGGTGTTGTGTGATGTCCTTAGGTTAGTTAGGTTTAAGTAGTTCTAAGTTCTAGGGGACTGATGACCATAGATGTTAAGTCCCATAGTGCTCAGAGCCATTTGAACCATTTTCAACCAGCGGTATTTTTCTGCCTAGTGGCCACTAACGCCCCAGTTATCTGCCCTGGAGGTATTTTCGCAGCAGTGTACCTTTCCTCAGCTTGTCGCTGCTGTCCGGTAAGGTGTGTAGTTCGACAGCCTCCTTGATTGTGGTTCAGTTATTTTGTTTCTTTTGGCCTGTTTTTGTCGTAGTGGTTCCTTCTGCTCCTGGATGTTGTAAACACCGGATTCTGAAGACGCAGTTCTGTCTGCCGCTTCTGCCTTGTCTGGGTTATTCCATCGTCATATTGGTTATCAGACATTAGGTAGATTTAGGAAGAGTGTTGATTTGCGTTTAAACTGTTACTAGTTCGAGTTGCCATCCGGTTAAGTGAATACAGCTCTTCGCTGCCTGTCTCATCATCAAGTTGAGCGACTTTCCCAGGTCGATCCTTGGAGCACTGTCCGAGGCCCACTTCTCTCTTGATTTGATCAGATTGTGATGATTTTTTGAATTTTTAATTTTGAATTATTACTGTTTGGGCCTTCAGCCAACAAAGTATCTGAAATATCTATCGAAACATGTGTCAAAGTATCTAAATGACCTAAAATACTGAAAATGTTGTCAACTATGTTTGCATTACTGACTTCTAAAAAAAATTATTTATGGACTGGCTCACCAGTCACATCAGTAAATCATATTCAAAGCTGTGTATGATTCGCTGGGAAATATTGGAAGAAGAATAAGACATATTCTCTATAAATAATTAAAGACTGATATTTGCATAAAAATGTGAATAACGAATTAGGAATACATATTTGTGGAACATGAGTTTCACCTTAAATACGATTCTGAAAAACCTGAAAATTCGAAATAAAATCAACTGCTGTTTCACGTCCTAATTGGCTACTTTCACCAACAGGTGGCTTTACTGATAAAATCATCATAATTTCCATCTATGTATCATGAATTGTTCTCACTGTCATTAACAGGTGTGTGCGATGAGCAAAAACGTTCAAGTTTCGATGTATTAACCACGCTTGGCTTAAGAGACAACAGATTAGTTTCTACGTCTGTGATGTCACAGTACTCTGAAATGTCTCTAAAACACATTGGTAATGCAAAAAGTACGTTTACATTGGTTATCTGGGACTTAGTTGAGGTTAAGTGCAAGAAAAGCTTTGTAAGGCTCAAATTAATTATTCCACTTCACCTACGATATTTGTCAAGAATGTCTCAGTAATGTGATGGTTACTTTGCAACAATGTCTAAACACGTAAAAGGTGTTCAATCTGTGCAAAAATTACTATGTTTTTGTGGATTATCACAATGTTTACATAAAGTTATTTTTCCACACTTGTACGTCATGACTGTGAACTCTGAAGTATGTGTCGAAGGCGGGGAGTATCAAAAGAAAAATTTAATTGGTAACAATAATTGCGAAAATAATTTGGACCTAGTTGAGGATAAGTACAAGAAAAACGTTGTAAAACTCAAATTCATTATTTTTACCTTGTCTACGACATCAAAATATTCTAAACTGCGTCAGAAAATATAATTTTTACATTGCAACACTATACAAATATGTAAAGTGCAATCAGTCGTATAATGTTTGCGCTGAGCAATATGCGAACTAAACTTGCAAGTTCTATGAGCTTCTTAAGTAAATATTTTTCCATTATTAAAAATATCTGTATAACTTATTAAAGTACACAGATCTCGCATGCTTATAGCAACACGCAAGGTCTCTACGAAAATTTGAGGAAAAATAATGTTGCATTATATGAGAGATTTTGCACATTTTGCAAGCATAATGAGACATCATAACGGTTAACACCTAATGCTGTAAGAAATGGTTTACACTGAGACGTTTGCTTTCAATCGGTACAGTTGTGACCGGGTCTGTGCTTATCAACATGTGTCTCAATTCCACTCAATGGAAGATTTGAGTTTAGAGCAAATAACGTGTGAGCAGGGGGGGGGGGGGGGGGAGGGGCTCGGCTGACATTTTGAAGACTATGCTATGACGTCAATATTTTATACTGCCAAATTATCTTATTTCGCCATTTTTTTAACTTTGCTTCTCATTACAGCACCTTCTGTCCTCAATACATAAGACACTCCTCGAATAGAGAGCAACAGCGCATGACTAATAAATTATACAGATATTTGTGAGCGCTGAATTAATTATGGGTTTCAGTACTGCGTGTTGAATTTGACGTAGTGCGACGTTACTGAGACGTTTGCGTAATGCCAGTGTTATGCATGTGTTTACACCACAATTACACCACATACGCCCGCGTATATGCTGGTGCAACACTGGATGATCGTGTAGATAATTTTGCGATCACGTCCTCTCACTGGATTTAGTGCCACTCGGTTAATATTTTGAAGACTATGCCATGACGTCATTATTTTATACTGTGTGCTTCTCACTGCCGCGTCACGTAGCTGAAGTAACAACAAAAAATTATAATTTATTAAAAATTTAACCATGGCTTCGAAATAGCAGCTGTGAAAATCTGAATAGGTTCAAAAAAATCAGCCAGCCAGTTGCAAAACAAAGATTTGTTAGCCCTTGACCTAGGTTTCGATAGTTCTAAAAATATCTTCTTCAGAAGGACTGAACGTTGTTATATCACATGATGGTACATTAGATTACCTGAAGCCAAGCAGCTCTTTTTATATATAGAACTGAAAAAAACAAGAACTATCCCAAGTCACGGTTTTAGGTAGCAGCCAAATTAGATTTAGCGTACTTCAGAATGAATGCTCACTAGTAAATGCCCACAACATAAAATTGTCACAGGAAAAATATTTGCATAAGTTATGTGTACATCATGACAGAGATAGTTGTCCTTTGTCTCTAGCATGATATAGACGTAATTTTAATTCAGATTACCACTTCGAATGTTCAGAAGTAAATCACAAAGTCGTATTTAATTGGCAAAAGGTCAAAGTCTGAAGTAAAGTTACTGCCCAATGCTCAGTAGGGATTATAAAATTAACATTGCATGACACAGTAAAGATTTGAAAATAAACACTCCTCGACGACTGTGTGACGAGGATTCCTTAGGTAGAATCTGTTGATGGGCTACAGATACAGCTGGTGCCTAGCCCAGAGATTTCGGAAGAATAACTGGTTCGATAGCTGAGGGCGAAACGCCAATCCGCGATTGTGTGACAGCCTAAATAATGTCACAGATTATAGATACGAGCTGCTGGTAGACAAAGGAAAATAGTGTCTGTGATCGCAGAGCCACGGTAATGGAAGCACATTCTGCTGGCAACAGACTTGGTATCTCCTGTGGCAGCTGACAGATACTACATGTACAACAAATCGGCCTGTTGTTATTGTGACTATTGTTGTCTGGAACATTTACCGAAATGCGAGACGAATGTGGATGGGAGTTTAGCTTCCGGGCTCTTGTGACTGCTTTGCCAGACTGTACCTAAAGAGTGACCACCGACAGGACATGAATGTGTTTAGGTTTGTAAGTTACTATAACCTAGAAGGGACACAGCATGCCCTCCCCCATGGAAGAGATCTGCGTTGAGAGTGATGATCTGACCTCCTTCCTCTCTCCATAAAACGATGGTGGCACCATTCCTCCCTCTGGAAAATGATGACGGCACCATACTGAGACGTAGGACGAGGCGCCATTGCGCCGCTGGCCTTGAGAAAATGAAGTCAGAGACGGCCACCTGCCTTATGAGACGTTAGGATCCTGGACCCACTAAGAGGCTGGCGTAGGCAGACCTGGAGCAGCTGGTAAGACCGGCAGCGGCCGAGGAGCGAGTCGAATAGAGCGGATCTTCGAGGATCCCAAACATAGCACACTGATTGTGGATGGCTGACAGGAGTGCGAGAGAACCAAGCAAGGAATACAGCAACAGTGCACACAGGTAGTGGACATGAGAGTTACAGCAACTGAGAGGTAGAAAAGCTTAACTTGTAGGGCGTACAAATATTATGCACAAAGGCGTGGATTAGTGCGGGACCACATGGGATGTAAAACTGTTATTCCCGTTGACCATGGATGAGTGTAGGAACACCTGAGATGTAGAATGATTGTGCCTGAAGGCCATGGGTGGTGCAGGAGCACTTGGGATGTAAAAGTATTGTGCCTAGAGGGCAATGTTGGTTGTGGGAACACTTGTCAGAGGAAATGATTGTGCCCAGAAGGCGTGGCTGAGTGTGGAACACAGGAGTATTAGATACAGGAAGGATATTTGTAACGTATATGCAAAGATTAGACTCAGAAAATAAAGGATCAGGAATTACGTGCGTAGATCAGGCACGGGCTGGGATTGGGGAAAATAGAACGGGTTAGCTGTTGGGAATCACCAGAAGATCCATGCATGTGGGAGCAATGGGTAGAAGGGTCTGGAGTAGTGTCAGCAGGGAACTGCAGCAGTGCTGTCGGGAGGTAGTCGTCCCAGGACACGTGTCAGGTTTGGCGGCTGAGTACCACATTTGATATGATGATGCTGTACTGGGTAGAGGTTCTGGTGCTGGCAGAGGCAGGAAGCTGCAGTGATTTAAGGTATTCGATCTTGGAGGTGCTTCGGAGACAGCGGCTGAGTACCTCTGGTGTCGGACTGGTGGTGGTGGCCAGCTTCTCCAGAATGCGTCTGTGATGAAAATGTCGAAACGTCTAATGACATTTTTCCAACAAAATGTAGAACTGACACCAATGGTGTGACAGATGGTGAAGCTATCACCAATAGTGGGACGAAAACGTTGACCAGTAAAGCCAAAAGAAAATACTTTCAACAGGTCACCTTCCATTCCGAAAGTGACTGCACTCAGCGATTGTTATGTAACTTATAAATTATAGAGTGCAGCAATCAGTCACCCTTTTTTAGATTTTATCACGCAAACCCAGATTTCGGGTAGCAGCTAGCCATTCTCAGTGCACTATTTTCTATTCTCAATGCATGTAAGTCCCTGTTGTCCTTTGAATAAGAACAGTGACTGACGCCGGAACAACAGGGACATACATACACTGAAGTTAGAAAATACTGCACTGAGAATGGCTAGCTGCTAGCCGAAATCTGGGTTTTCGTAATAAAATCTAAAAAAGGGCGACTGATTGCTGCATTCTATAATTTATAAATACTTTCAACCTGACATGTATCAGAAACGGATTTCAGAAGGAAATACCTGATCGCCAAATGTTCTTGGGCGAAACTTGGCGGTAGCACTGGAGCCAGTGGAGACACTGGGGCCAGAAAAAAATCCTTGTCGTCAACTTATATGGGATGAAAGATGGTGGGGAAGCGATGGAACAAGTGAAGACGATTATTCGTTGCCAAGTGCTAGGACGAAACATAGAAGCTGTCGGCAATGATGAAACGAAACTTTGAAGGTGGCACTGACGGTGGGGGGAAATGTTAAATTGTTGTTAAATGGTGAGACGAAAGTCGTAATTTCTTTATCCTCAGCGCCAATCTGGTATGTCTTGCGCCAGTGGAGGCACAAGAACACTGCCCTGGTAAACAATGTAGAACAAGTGTGTTAATAAGTACAAAAACTCGAGTCTCCTTAATGGAGTTTGAAGTTCTTTACAAATTAAAGTTCGCACTTTGAGTACCAACAAGAAAGACAGAAAATGATTGAGGTTCAAGTTAAAATTCACTAATGATGAACTGTGTGAATTCAATACAGATTACCACTTGGAATGTTCAGAAGCTAAGTTAATCACACGATCAGTTTCCAGGTGTCGACAAATTAATTTCCAGTATGAAGAAGATCTTTGTGAAAGCCCCGTCAAGGATTCAGATAATAAAGACGTTGCGCAAGTTATAAGTTTGCCCCTTGTGTCTACCATAACGAGATGGGGGATATGTATTTCTGCAGGAGTTTTCTACACTTCAAATTTCCTAAGAATAAAAAAGGCGTTCGTCACTCTGGAAGATGAAGCATCTTCAGTTGTAACAGCAAACAAGTCTTATGAAGTGAGATACGACGTAACTGTCATTGCATTTGAGTCCAGTTTCCTGCCAAAAATGATCCGCTAGCTTCAACAGACAGGGAAACACATACACAGTATAAGCACAGCAGAAAGCGAAAAAGAAAAATATAGCGTGTATTGGGCTGTGGTGAAGAAAAGAAAATTGTTTAGGAAAGTAAAAGTCAGATAGACTGAAAAGTGATGTGACCAATCACATCGTAGGAAAAATGACGCGTTATGACGGTAAAAACTATACAGTATGATAGAGTAAAAGTATTGCTAAGCTTTTGTATTATAAGAAATTATAAGAGTATTTTGGCATTCTCGTAGTACTTTCCATGTTTCAAAATGTATAGTTTTTATAATTACTACTCCTCTTTCCTACGAGATTATTTGGCACACCACTTTTAAATGAGTGTGACTTTTACGTTCGAAATCACCTGACTTCGCTTCTCCTCGGCACAGTGTAATCTACACTATTCTTTTTGATGTACTGCATGTTGATAGTCGCCTCGGGATCTTCGGCCGACGTTTATATAGTGATTTTTGTGACGTTCCACTAGGAGAAATGGCTGGCACTGCCGAAGGTTCACCCTCCACTTAACACCTTTATATCCGACGTCTGTCTGCATTTAATGTTAGTTTCAGATCCCACCAGGATACAACTTCAGTACAAATGCCGAAACCGGTTATGGAGTAAAATAAAGAATTTATTAGCAGTTGGAGTGGCTACTCATCAGTGGATTTTCTGTGCTTGTGTTGCCTTCACTGAAGAGGTAAGCTATTTTCATCAGGAAGAGAGTAAGACGATTTATTTCCTCGTCAGTGTGTCACTGTTCAAAGCAGTGCGGTGACTTTGGTAGTGTAATCTTTGGTTTTTTGTTTGTCTTCAGTGCTGGGTGAGACCTCTGAGCGCCGGGTTGTTACCCTGACGTTTACGGCCGCTGGTAGGCCTTCTCCCCGTGCAGCCCTGGTATTCGGCGGCCCTGCCAAGCCGCGGGACCGCGGCCAAAAGCAAAGGCAAAGGCAGCCGCGTCTCATCCGACCAGGCACTGTTTCTTGTGCCGTCCAGTGCAAATGCCTCGCTACACTACTCACCGGTTCACAGCACCACGTAAATCCGGGGGAGTCACAGTTCTCATTCTAGGAACACTTCAATCAAACTGTATCACTGCACCCAAAAGCATTTGAATGAAACATTATCTCCTTTGTGCTCTACCCATCGCTAATTAGGCTATTTGTACTTTGCTGTTACTTACAAAGAGCTGCCTCAACAGAGGTCTCATTAGCTAGACGGTTGTTCCTTAGAAATATCATTCTTGCAGACTATATTGTCCATTGAATTTAAATTGTCATAATTCTCATTCTTTGACACTTATCAACTCGTTTTTACGGTTCAATATCTCAGTCGGTGAAAACGGAATTCTAATAGGATCACTTTCCATCGGAAATACGTGGTTGTGAGGCAAAATTAGACAGTTTTGCAACATCTGGAGGAAAAATCCGATTCAGCTGTTGCAACACTTCATTGAGTGGACCCACAGTGAATAGAGACACCACACCAAAACTAATATGTCCTCCGGCTCTACTACTAAGCCGTTTAATTTACTGGTAAATAACCGTGCGGGAAGCATCTAAGTAATGTATCCTCTTATCAAGCAGCAAATTATTAAATTTCTTTTTGTGTTTATTAGACGTTGTCAACATACTCTTCCTAATAGTATGGTGGAACAGTCTGTCAATTCTATCCCAGTCACCACTACACAATTTATTGTTGACAGTAATATGGAGAGACATTAACTTACAGTCTGTGCTTGCCAGATCCCAGGTCCCGGCGGGTGTGTTGAATCCGCTCTCATAGTAAGGCCTCATCCCTCCGATTGAAAATCCGCTGCGCCTTGGCCGAACTGTATAGTTGCTTAAATCTCTAAAACTTCAGTATAACGATGATCACTCGGCAACGAGACAGAAATGTGAGAACTTCTTCTGGAGGCCTTCCATGCGTCGCGCATTTCTTGACAGCTCCTCCCCATAGAGACGTATAATTATAAAATGTAAACATTCACGGCCGGAATTGTCAGAATTAATAAAATTTTCTTGATGTGCTAGTTTTAAAGAAAGAAGATGATAGCTTGGGCTACACGGTTTACCGGAAACCCACGCACACTGACCGTTACCTACACCGGGTTTCGAATTACCAAACACAACAGAAGCGAGGCATCATGCAAAAGATGGAGGATATAGTAAGGAAAACCTGTGAAGCAGAGCTCCTAAACGCAGAATTAAAACATCTCAATTATGCTGTGCCGACCCCATGCCCCTCCTATCCGCATCCTACTCTGAGGATGACAAGGCGGTCGGATGGTTCCGGTAGGCCACTTGTGGCCTGAAGACGGAGTGCTTTAGAGAAAAGCCATTATCCCTGGACATACGACACGCAACAAACTGACTTCCGCAATGCCAAGTTACCAAGAGTTAAGTCAGTTTGAACGTGGTGCTATAGTCGGCGCACAAGTGATGGGACACAGCATCTCCGAAGTACCGATGGAGTGGTAATTTTCCCGTAAGACGATTTCACGAGTGTACCCTCAATATCAGGAAGCCGGTAAAGCATCAAATGTCCGACATCGCTGTAGCCGGAAAAAGATCTTGCAAGAACGGGACTGAAGAGAATGTTTCAAAGTGACAGAAATTCATTCCTTCCGCAAATGGTGCAGATTTCAATGTTGGGCTACCATTCAACGAAACATCATCGCCGAGCGGTTCTAGGCGCTCGTTCGGAATCGCGCTACTGCTATGGTCGCAGGTTTGAATCCTGCCTCGGGCATGGATGTGTGTGATGTCCTTGGGTTAGTTAGGTTTAAGTAGTTCTAAGTTCTAGGGAACTCATGACCTCAGATATTAAGTCCCATAGAGCTCAGAACCATTTGAAACCTCATCGATTTGGGATCTCGGAGCCGAAAGCCCATTCGTGTACCGATGATGACTGCACGACACAAAGCTTTACGACTCGCCTGGGCCCGCCAACACCGATATTGGACTGTTTATGACCACAAATATGTTGTCTGGTCGGACGCATCTCCTTTCAGATTGTATCGAACGGATGGACGTGTACAAGCTGATAGAGACTCCGTAATGGTGTGAGGCGTGTGCAGTTGGAGTGATATGGGACCACTAATACGTATAGATACGAATCTGACAGGTGACACGTACGTAAACATCCTGTCTGATCACCTGTATCCATTCATGTCGATTGTGCATTCTGGCGGACTTGGGAAATTCCAGTAGGACAATGCGACACCTCACACGTCCAGAATTGCTACAGAGTGGCTCTAGCAACACTCCTCAGAGTTTAAACACATAACGCTTTTATAACCCAACATGCTATACAGAGTGTCGGCATTTTGCCTTGGCCTGCTCGATAATCACATCTGTCTCCACATATGGGACGTTATCGAACAACAACTGCAGCGTCATCCACAGACTGCATTAACCGTGCCTGTACTGACCGACCAAGTGCTAAAGGCATGGAACTCCACCCTACAAACAGACAACTGGCATCTGTACAATTCAATGCATACACGTTTGCGTGCACGTTTTCAACATTCTCGCGGATACACCGGTTATTAATGTACCAGCATTTCAGATTTGCAATGGCTTACCTCGCGCTTACATTAACCTGTAACCTTGCAATGTCAGTCGCTTAAATATGTTACCTAGACAAGTGTATTCCCATTGTTTCAGTATTCACATTTATTATTTTTTTGGGTGCTTGCGATTTTTTCCGTCAGTGTATGTAAATGATGTAGTTTATAATGTAGGAAACTACATGAGACTTTTTTTGCAGGCGATGCTTTTGTCTACCGGTAGGTGGTCAGAAGACTAGCAAAATGCAAAAGGAACCGCAGAGGATCGATGACAGGTGTGGGGCTGGCAGTTGACCTTGGACATAAGCTAATGTCACATACTGTGCATAAATAGGCGAAAGCGTTTCCATTACTGCTTGCTTACGATGTTGCTGATAACTCATTGAAATAGCAACAACGGCAAAACCCATAGTAATGATCGACTGGAACTACCTAAACACATTCATGCCCGAGGCAGGATTCGAACCTGCGACCGTAGTGGCCTCGCGGTTCCAGACTGAAGCACCTAGAACCGCTCCGACCTGCTCGACCGATTGTTGAGTGGTGTTCATTGGTCTCGGACCCTTACCATGTCGGGTTAATATAAAATGTAAGAGTGGGAGGGAGGGAGAGCAAGAAAGTGAGAGTAAGAGAGAGAGAAGGGGGGGGGGGGGATCCAACGAAGAGCGGCATGTGTCTTCGCGAGATCGTTTAGCCAACTCAGGAGTGTTACAGAGACGCTGAACGAACGCCACTGGCAGTGACTACAAGGGAGGCATTTTGTATCACGATAGGCGTAACTACTGAAATTGTAAGTCAGTACGTTCGAAGACGTGTTCGTCAGCATATTATTTCCTCCGACATACACCTTGCGAAGTTACCACAATCAGAAAACTAGAAAATTAGCGCTCATACGGAAGTTTATTGTCTTCCACAACAAAAACTCTCTAGACTGTAGACGCTCTAAATATTTGGGTGTCATTCTCGACAGATACCTGATGTTTAAAAATGGTTCAAATGGCTCTGAGCACTATGGGACTCAACCGCTGTGGTCATCAGTCCGCTAGAACTTAGAACTACTTAAACCTAAGGACATCACACACATCCATGCCCGAGGCAGGATTCGAACCTGCGACCGTAGCAGTCACACGGTTCCGGACTGCGCGCCTAGAACCGCGAGACCACCGCGGCCGGCCCTGATGTTTAGGAAACACCTATGTCTAATAGGATAGAAGCTAAAATCGAGGAATAATATACTGCAAGCTGGGGATGTAATGCAAATACCTCGAGAACTACAGAGCAAGCACTTGTGTGTCCTGTTGCTAATTACTATTTTCCTATTTAGAGTAGAAGTAGCTACGGCAACAAAATAGATATCCAACTACATGATGAGGATCATGGACGGAGCCCTTAAATCCACACCAACACCAAGGCTGTCAGTACCTGCCAATATTTCCACGCCAGAGCACCGACAACAACATACAGTAACATACGAATGAATGGATGGAACTCAAAAGACCCAGACACTTACATATTCCCTAGGCACCCGATTAAAACCTAGAGAATCAATCTGGGAAAACTCTGGCCAACTCGCCCCAGAAAGCTATAATCCGAGAGGTGAACGGAGAGATCAGTGGACGTTCTTCCAAGGTCATAGGAAGTTGGGCAACGTAAGTCCGACCATCCAACTCCCGGGTGCGAATCCACCAAGAAAAATATGGAACTCCTACACCCGTATCAGAACTGGCCCACATCGTGACCAAAGCAAGGCTACATAAGTGGGGAATTACCTGTAACTACCAATCCGACGGCGGGATGTCGGAAACAAACTCTGGAACTCATTTTGCATGACTGGCCTAAAAGAAAATTCATGGGTATCTGGAAAGACTTTGTAGGCACAACACACACAACAATGAAAAATGGATCTCTCAACTTCTTTTCTCTACTGCCAGTTGTCCAGATTTCTTTATTACTTATACTCACGTGTATACAGGTGCATCTGCTTGTCCCGATTCAAATCATCTTATCTTATATCAGCTAAATTTTATGTACTTCTAAAAATAGTTCTGTAAGTCATATGCTAAATAAATAAATGAATAAATAGACAATCCTGTTCCATACCACCATTCGCCTGTCGAACAGATAAGAGGTAAAATGATAGTAATAGTACAGAAGTACCTTCCGCCGCACACTGCATTGATACAGATGTAAATGTAGCTGTAGATGTCTCTTTCTTCTTCTTGACAGATTTCGTTGTCGACGAAATGATGAATCTTAATTTTCCTCCATTCTTTCAGTCTTCTCCGAGACTTGTGGCTAATGTCGGCGGGCATACGCTACTGTAATGGGTGCAGGAAGAGGATATAGTATCCAGGGGAAAGGCGCTGTATTTCGACATACTCTCGTATTCTGCAAGGAAGTTTCTTCATGAATTTCTTAATAAAAATATGCAAATTCGCTCGTGTGTGTATATTCACCCAATCATGCCTCACAGATTCGATTCAAAAAGTGAACAATGCTGGTCACATAATTTTTATTACAATATTTACCCATCAGACGACAAAAATGCTAATATGTGAGACACTTAACACTCATTAAGCAGAATTAGTTTTTTTCAGATAATACTATTTTTTGATAAATCACATTAGAAAGAAATCAACATAAGATATTGTTGATTATATTTCCAGAGAATTATGAAGTTATTACCTGAAAATTGACTCTCCCTACATTCTGAAAATGCACAGCATATTCAGTTCCCTACGAAAGTCATACCAATAGGTGATATAGCACATGAGCAGGATTCAGTAAAAAGTGTAGAATGCTTCAAGTTTTTGGGTGTAAATATTGATGGAAAGATGAACTGAAAGAAGCGTATTACTGAGCTGCTGAAATAATTAAGTCCAGCTACTTCCGTTCTTCGTTCAATTGCTAGTCCTGGAAACAAACTAATCAATGGCCTGTCATATTTTGCACCTTTGAAATCCTTATTCTTATGCAATAATTTTCCGGAGTAACTCATCGTTTAAGAATGCAGTACTGGTTCCACAAAAGCTAGCAGTAAGAATAATATTTGGTGTTCACCCAGTGATATCATGTAGGCAACTTTTCAGGGAACTAGACGTTTTAACTGCGCCTTCAGAATACATATTTTCCGTACTGAAATTCGTCATAAATAATCCATCACAGCTTGAGAAGAGCAGTGATATAGACACCTATAACACTATAGGGGAAAAAAACCTTTGATACCCATACTTAAAAGAGTCAGTGATCGAGAGAAGAGTTTAAAAAATGGTTCAAATGGCTCTGACTACTATGGTACTTAACATCTGATGTCATCAGTCCCCTACAACTTAGAACTACTTAAACCTAACCAACCTAAGGACATCACACACATGCAAGCCCGAGGCAGGATTCGAACCTGCGACCGTAGCAGTCGCGCGGTTCCGGACTGAAGAGCCTAGAACCACTCAGTCACCGCGGCCGGCGGAGAAGGTTAATAACATGCAACAATAAAATATTTTGATCCCTTGTCCAACAACATAAAATGTGTGTTCATGTTCAGCTTTTTAAGTAAATATAGTTGCACGATTAGGAATAACACGCTAATGGGTTCATTAATGTTAACACTTATCATACATACATATCCTGTAAACTGACTCGTTCCACATTATTTCGGTAAAAGAATAATTAAAATGATCTATAGAACATTTAACCAACTAAGTAACGGGGGTTATATGACTCACTCTGCTTGTCATTTCAAGATCTTTCTGTTGTTTCATAAAGAATGCCGTTCCCTTAAAATATGTTTGCTTCGATATATCAGTTGAAAGCAGAGTTACAATTATAATCGTCTTTTGGATGTTGTAGCTATTGTTATTTCTATGCTTGGGAAGAAAATTCGGCGAGTAATTCCCTCTTATGCAACACACCACATTATAGTTTTGTTTTTCACCAGGCATGATTCAGCACTATATGTTTTATCTTCAGTGGGATTATTTGTTTCATTCTCACATGAAACTATTAGCTGTGTGTACTGGTAGCTTTAAATCTACCATGCATTCTACTGCTTGTCATAGTTTTCGATGGCGCAGTTTTTTCCCTTGCTGTGTCGCGTTGAAGCACTTATTTGTTTTGCTGTTGTCTTTCCACACGCAGTTTGTGCGACTTGTCAGTCAAGCACAAAGTTTCTGGCCTATTTCACGTGTTGTAGCTGTAACAATGTTTCTGTTTAGAACCAGTGGGCAAATATTTGAACCTCGTTCTCCCTAGAAACGAGTACAGTGCCTCAATAATATCCATCACGCTCGGTTAGCTGTAGGAAGTTGCACCAACTTTGATCATTCAACGTAACATCCGCAAACGGCGTAGTAAGGGAAAAAAATGATCAGATAGCTTGTTGATACGGATGTAGGTGCAGATAGGTACTCCAATATACAGGGTGGTCCGTTGATAGTGACCGGGTCAAATATCTCACGAAATAAGCATCAAACGAAAAAACTACAAAGAACGAAACTCGTCTAGCTTGAAGGGGGAAACTAGATGGCGCTATGGTTGGCCCGCTAGATGACGCTGCCATAGGTCAAACGGATATCGACTGCGTTTTATTTAAAATAGGAACCCCTATTTTTTAATTATATGTTCGTATAGTACGTAAAGAAATATGACTGTTTTAGTTGGACCACTTTTTTCGCTTTGTGATGGATGGCGCTGTAATAGTCACAAACGTATAAGTACGTGGTATCACGTAACATTCCGCCAGTGCGGACGGTATTTGCTTCCGGATAAAACTGACAGTTTACCAACTGCGGAATAGGTCGATATAGTGTTGATGCATGGCTATTGTGATCAAAATGCCCAACGGGCGTGTGCTATGTATGCTGCTCGGTATCCTGGACGACATCATCCAAGTGCCCAGACCGTTCGCCGGATAGTTACGTTATTTAAGGAAACAGGAAGTGTTCAGCCACATGTGAAACGTCAACCACGACCTGCAACAAATGATGATGCCCAAGTAGGCGTTTTAGCTGCTACCGTGCCTAATCCGCACATCACATGAGAAATGGTGCAGGCATAGTTTGGACATGTGGAAAGATGCAGTGTGGATTAATGCAATGCCATGAGTAGCAAAGTAGGTGGAAAATTCAGAGGAAGTTAACTGAGGCCCATTATCGGTGACAAAACATTCAGTGAGGCTCTCGAGGATGAAAATTTGGGTAAGGACTCTAATGGTCTGGGAAGAGGAAGTGAAAGACATGTCCGCCACAAACGGAAAACTGGGCTGCAGTGTGCCATATAGAGCCAAGGAACGGGCCAGCAAAGTCCAGATGTAGGCAGGACCAAGGAACTAAAGTGGAAGACCATGGGAAGTAAGCTGCATTGGTGCCACTTGGCAGCAGGAAGGCAAAGTGGGGTAGCCGGCATACAAGAAGACCGGTCTCTGGACGGCCATTTGGCACCACCGAGAGGGAAGACCATCGTGTTCGGCATGTGGCTTTGGCGCATTGTACTGCATCTGCAGTAGGTACTTGAGCATTAGTTGACTCCACAGTGACACAACGAAGTTTTACAAATCGGTTACTTCAAGGACAGCTCCGAGCCAGGGGCACTGACTCCAAACCATCGCCATTTGCAAGTTCAGTGGTGTTAAGCGAGAGATTATTGAAGGGCAGAGTGTTGTGTTTTCTGATAAAACCTCGTTCTGACTCTGTGCCAGTAATGCGAATGTGCTGGTTGGAAGGAAGCCATTTGAGGGCCTGCAACAAACGTGTCTCCAGACTAGCTACACTGTACCTACGCCAGGGGTTATGGTCTGGGGTGCGATTTCTTATGACAGCAGGAGTACTCTGGCGGTTATCCCACACACATTTGTACGTCAGTCTGGTGATTCGACCTGCTGTGCCACCATTCATGAACGACATTCCAGTAAGTGGTTTCCAACGGGATAGCGGTCGCCGACATACCGACGTTGTAACCCAACATGCTGTTCAGACTGCTGATATGTTGCCTTGGCCTGATCCATCACCTGATCCGTCTCCAGTCGAGGACGTATGGGACATCATCGGCCTGCAACTCCAGCTTCATCCACAACCAGCATTAGCTGCCCCTGTCTTAACTGACCAGGTGCAGCAGGCATGGAACTCTAGACCAAAAACGACATTTGGTACCCGTACAGCACGGTGAATGAACGTTTGCATGCTTGCGTTCAACATTCTGTCGATTATGCTGGTTATTTATGTACCAGAGTTCACATTTGCAATGGCTTATCTCGCACTTACATTAACGTGTGATCTTTCAATGGACGTCACTTAAAAAAGTTGTCTGTACAGTTGTGTTCCCGAAATTACATAACTAGATATTAATTATTTTTTGGTGTTGCGATTTCCTTCGAGCAGTCTACATATGTTTGCCTGACGGAAATATAATGAGCTATAATAATAGGTAAGTTGCCATTTCGTTTCTGGGCCATACACAAAAATCCACAAGTTATCATCTGCAATAAAAATATGATTTTAAAAACTGATCCCTTACTTAGTCAGGTCAGAATAACATTATTTTCTTTCTGTTTATCAAAAAAAAAATTTGCCTGATTTTCGTACACTTCTCTGTTAAATGTGTAGATTATTTTATGTGTTGGTCACCTTATGTATTGGATATCGCCGTCAGACCCATACTTCTACCAGTACCTCATCCCCCTCTTCCCTATGGTCTATCTTAGCACCAAGTAGAGTGAAAGTTTATTTAGGATAAATAATTTTAACTACTTAACAAGCAACGTTTTATGCTTTTTAGGCTCACTCGTTTAATATAGCTTCTAATGCAAGACAGTATTCACAGGTAAGTTTCGGCAATGGTGGGCGTCTGCTCTACCATTAGCGCCCTTCCAAAAAGTAATACCACATAGTCACAAAAACTTATTTCCATCGTGCTTTGCCTCTGTAACGTTACTTTTGACGAAAGGCCCTTTTAGTCACTACGTAATCAAGACTTCGAGCGCCATAAAAAGGTGTCGTCTTCGGCGTCATCGCCGTCGTCGTCGTCAGCATCGCCACCATCAGTACGCAAGACAAGACAATACCGATCGCCCAACTACATGATCGCTGTAGTGGTGCCTGGATTATGTAGACAAAGGCAGAGCAACTATCAGCCAGTGGGAGATGGCCAATCTACAGCCCGTCCACGCACGTAAACTGTACCGCTCAACGTCACGTTCGATACTCAATTACACGGCTCCATTAGGTTCAGAAACTGTGAGGGAAGGTACTGCGTCGTGTCAACCGACTCTGTTGTCGAACCTCATATCAAAGTTAGCACAAGCGCACGGCGTCGTCCTGTAAACGTCGCTCGACCTGTCGCTTCTGGAGTTCGCCACCGTATTGTGATGAAGCGAGGTGAGATCACACAGTGAGAATAGTGCTCTGCGAAATGGACATCCCCACAGCGCAGCTACAACTCCTCACTAATGACACGCTTTCAGATGACTCTACGATTATTTTACTAAAAGTGGCGGCAGTTCCAGAACTGACATATCCGTGTAATTAGATATAAAATCGGCGGTAATGCTAGCCGTGTCTGTTGTCGCTATAATCAGTAAAAACAAACGACAGCCATATGACTTTTCTCATTTTATGTGTTTGTGACATGCCTGCCCTGCCACAAATAGCGGAAACATAATTCTCGGACGACACTGCTTTGCTCACCATCAGTTCTAGAGCAAACGCGGCGATAACCCGCCTCCAGAGACAGTTGACAGCCACGAAACAGAGGGCAATGAACAACATGATAAGGTTAAACGGAGACAAAACACGCGCAGTCATGTTTACCCGCGGAAGACCATGTTTGAGAGACAGGCTGTTAATTAACAACACATACAGCTGTTGGACCAACCAGGATAGATGCCTAGGACCGATACCCGATAAGAAGCTCTTGTTGAAGACACATATTCAAACGAAGAAACACAAGATGATCCGTCTAATTTAGACTCTACTGTCAACACAAACCTTCGCCTCTATAAGGCACGCATGTTAACAGCTATGATACACAGAAGTACCTCCTAGGACACAGCCTGCTAAACGACAGAATATCCCAAGTAATCCAAAACAGATGCTTGAGATTAATACCGAGAGCGCTCTGAGGGCATCATAACCTGGTACTTATATGAAGAACTGAACATAGTCACCATCAAAGAAATTATCAAGCAACAGTACAGGAACCTTCTTGAGAAGGTCGACAACCCTAAGGCCAATCTCACGACACCTAGAGTTTCCGGAAACAGTAAACCCAGAACGACTGCAGCGAGTGAGAGTTCCACGCACCATCATAGATGACTCCATGCAGGAATAAATAGAAACCAACATCTGGACAGAATAATAGTGCTAGAGCTCAAATGTCCTATTAACTATGGACTTATATTAAAATGATCATGACATATAATGGTAAGAAGTCCAGCCTTCGAAAAAGAGACTATTTTTTCAGATTATGCAAAGTGTGTAGCTACACAGACGTGTGTTGCATGGGTACAGGCGCCTTTACCCTCTTCTGCCGTCACAGCCTGCACCCACACGGAGGAGACGAGGTTAGTGGTACTCTTGCACGATGCTACAAAAGTAGCGGGTCGCTTTAATTGTGTCACATACAAATAAAGAAAAGATGTTATGTGGACATGTGTCTGGAAACGCTTAATTTCCATGTTAGAGCTCATTTTAGTTTCGTCAGTATATACTGTACTTCCTCGATTCACCGCCAGTTGGCCCAATTGAAGGAAGGCAATGTTGACTTCGGTGCTTGTGTTGACATGCGCCACATTGCTGTACAGTACTAGCATCAAACACATCAGTACGTAGCATCAACAGGTTAGTGTTCATCACGAACGTGGTTTTGCAGTCAGTGCAATGTTTACAAATGCGGAATTGGCAGATGCCCATTTGATGTATGGATTAGAACGGGACAATAGCCGTGGCGTGGTACGTTTGCATCGAGACAGATTTTTAGAACGAAGGTGTCCCGACAGGAAGACGTTCGAAGCAATTGATCGGCGTCTTAGGGAGCACGGAACATTCCAGCCTATGACTCGCGACTGGGGAAGACCTAGAACGACGAAGACACCTGCAATGGACGAGGCAATTCTTCGTGCAGTTAACGACAACCCTAATGTCAGCGTCAGAGAAGTTGCTGCTGTACAAGGTAACGTTGACCACGTCACTGTATGGAGAGTGCTACGGGAGAACCAGTTGTTTCCATACCATGTACAGCGTGTACTGGCACTATCAGCAGCTGATTGGCCTCCACGGGTACACTTCTGCGAATGGTTCATCCACAATGTGTCAATCCTCATTTCAGTGCAATGTTCTCTTTACGGATGAGGCTTCATTCCAACGTGATCAAATTGTAAATTTTCACAATCAACATGTGTGGGCTGACGAGAATCCGCACGCAATTGCGCAATCACGTCATCAACACAGATTTTCTGTGAACGTTTGGGCAGGCATTGTTGGTGATGTCTTGATTGGGCCCCATGTTCTTCCACCTACGCTCAATGGAGCATGTTATCATGATTTCACACGGGACACTCTACCTGTGCTGCTAGAACATGTGCCTTTACAAGTACGACACAACATGTGGTTCATGCACGATGGAGCTCCTGCACATTTCAGTCCAAGTGTTCGTACGCTTCTCAACAACAGTTTCGGTGACCGATGGATTGGCAGAGGCGGACCAATTCCATGGCCTCCACGCTCTCCTGACCTCAATCCTCTTGACTTTCATTTATGGGGACATTTGAAAGTTCTTGTCTACGCAACCCCGGTAACAAAAGCAGAGACTCTTCGTGCTCGTATTGCGGACTGCTGTGATACAATACGCCATTCTCCAGGGCTGCATCAGCGCAATAGGGATTCCATGCGACGGAGGGTCGATGCATGTATCCTCGCTAACGGAGGACATTTTGAACATTTCCTGTAACAAAGTGTTTGAAGTCACGCTGGTACGTTCTGTTACTGTGTGTTTCCATTCCATGATTAATGTGATTTGAAGAGAAGTAATATAATGAGCTCTAACATGAAAGTAAGCGTTTGCGGACACATGTCCACATAACATATTTTCTTTCTTTGTGTGTGAGGAATGTTTTCGGAAAGTTTGGCTGTACCTTTTTGCAACACCCTGTATATATGTGCATATCCGCTGAGGAGAAAATACATGGGTTCGTCAGAACATGTCTGAAAGCCTTGTAGGGATCTTGCAGGGCAACTTGTGTTGAGACATAAATATTGAGAAAAAAGTTCGATACGTTGCGCCGTTTGCTAGTTATTTAGCACTGAAGTCAGCCAGTCAGGTTGTCGCGCGCTGGCTAATATCGATGCTAAATAACTCGACCACACGGTAAAGTCGCAACGTTCCGAATTTTTTTTTTTTAACGTACACACATATATTGTGTATCTGAAATGAATGTAGAAAATGAGAGGGCCAGTAGAGTTGACCGTAACAAGCATATTTCACTTAACAAAGCATGCTCAAGGTCATTTAGTACCTTAAGTCATTCGGTGCCATAATGTAGAATACGGAGAGTGAGGTAAAATCTGATACATCAAAGAAACAGCATGTGTGACCATTTTCTATGCAGAATGAGCTACGGTATGTCAGACGTGGAACCCGGGGGAGCTGACCATTTGTAATTTTCAAAATGTCATGTGAGACGCTGAAAAATGATCGATGACTGAATGTTCACTTCTCCATTTTGGCATCGATTCTGATGGGTTGTTCTTCGAGTACTAGCTCATGCAGTTGTCTTGGGATTCCCAGTTCCTCTCAGAGTGTTAGAGTGCCACTTGATAAATCACACTGAACGGATTTACGCGGCTGACCACTGTGTCTTAACGATACTTCATTGCTGACGTATACTTCCAACAGCTCAATGTGGGCGTTTGTCTCCTCTAACTGCACAGAACGAATTACAGCACGATAATCCACTAAATCAACGGGATGCACCATTTTTATTTGCGCCCCATAGCTACGGGTTTGTGGCGGGGGGATTTCGTTGTGCAGCGGAAGTACAGACATCTGACAGCAATGAAATTAAGTACTTTATTTTTTCGAGACGATAATGAAAAAGTTATGACTACCTCTTCTAGTTATCTGTGTGGCGTTTTTGTAAAACACATTTAAGTGAACTTTTTATTGTTAATGTACTAATATCAGCCTTTTTCATAGTTGATTTGGTCACTAAGGTAAAGTTATAGTACTATTAAAAGTTACGCTGGGAATGTATGGGTACAAAGACTCTAAAAAAATAAAAATAAAAGTAAAACTTCAAAACTCCTATGCCACTCGCGAATGATTTCGGGTGCTACTAGGAACAATCCAGAAGACTATTTCACAATCACTCCCTTTTGTATTCACAAGGACCATGAATTTTCTGGTTTCGATATAACCACGTCCCATTTTTCTGTCCCTAAGTATTAGCTGCAATACTGTCTGCATAGAACATTTTTTCTTTCGCAAAGAGCATGGGTGAAACATGGAATAGATCAGCAGCTTGTTTGCGGAACCAAAGGGAACGGTTTACCCGCAGCCAGTATTCTTTAGGTACAGAGTGCATGTGTAAGAAGCAACCCATTACGCAACCGCCATATGGCACCCTACGTTGTAGAAAGTTTAGCAGACAGGTCACTCACACTAATACCTAATCAACACAACTCCACAGGCCAGTGTAAGGGCGAATGCTGTCGTACTTTGCATTGCTCCTGACCGTTACTGTAACCTTCTCGTTCAGATTAACTTGTGATCTTTTTAAGCTCTCGCAAGACCTTTTTCAGTATGTGATTCGTTGCTGCCCGCGTCTACTTAACTTGATACTTTCGCAAGAAGTACGAAAAAATGAATGTTTTTTTCACTTTATTTCATTAGCTGGTTGAGCTCAGGCCTACTAGAAAACTGATTACGTGCTGAGACGCCGTTTTTTTAACCATATACTCAGTGTTTAACTGAAGACAAAATTAGAAACAGCGTGTTAGGGTTTTGTTATTTCTCTAATTAACATTGCACAAGAATGTTACAGCCTTTTCTTCACATTGTCATTCTCTAGACGTTATAAGAATTGGTCAAAAACAAAAAGTAACATAGAATAACGAACAATGAAATCAGGAGATGGATCTCAATGTCAGAGGTCATGTCTTCAAGAAATGTCAGTAAGTTGCAGCCGATGGTTGACGGTTCGGCTGTTGGTTTGTAAGGAGTCTTCAGCGCAGCTGTGTTATCCTACACGCAGTGCCATCATCATGAAAACATTCGTGGGCACGTGGTAATCGGTATCAGGCGACTGCATGGTCCAAACGACGTATATTCAGTTGGGATTTTTTCGAGGCACATACCTCGGGTTCTGTTGATGATAGAATGATAAGGTCAAGTGTTTTGGACATACTAAACGGAGGGATCCTCTTAGTGTCATTATCCTACAGTATATTACACTACTGGATCATAATTTGAATACTACACTCTTCCACCAGCTTAGACACATGGTGCAATTCGATTGGTACTTTTTGCATTATCTGTGGTTTTCACCGCGCGTTTTGCACACGTGGTGTGTTGGCAGCGTCTTTCACAAGTAATCATAAAGTCCTCGGTCCTGAGTTCGAATCGCGCCACTCTTTAAATTTTGAATAAATATCATCAGCGATAGCGCCTAAAGACTTCCGGCACAAGAAGTTCTGTCAAGCATCTAGTCAAATAGAGAGGAGAAGTGGACGAAGGTTCAGGGCAATCTTTTGCTTTTGAGGTAGAAAACTGCCACTAAAAGGCCGAAGGATCAGCAGTGTGGTCAACGGCGTTAGGATGCAGAAGGCGTCTCTACATTAAAGCCATATAGTGTGTTGCCACGCATTATGTTGCCTGTAATTGGAAAAGTGTCATGATGATATCTCTATTGGCCTAATATATATATATATCTAGCCTCGCATTCGGAGCTCCGTGAGGGGACTCCTAAGGGGGAAAGGACCATCAGAAAAAGGTAGAAAAGCAACGAAAGGATAACGCTCTGTGAGTCGGGATAAGGAATGTCTTGGGTCTGAATGAGGTAGGGAAGCTGAAATATCTGAAGACGGAAATGATAAGGTTCAGTATAGGTCTAGTGGAAATCAGTGAAATGACATGGAAAGAAAAGGAATTCTGGTCAGACGAGTCTGGGGTAATATCAACAGCAGCAGAAAATGGAATAATGGGAGTAGGATTCGTTATAAATAGGGAGGTAGGGCAGAGATTTAGTTACTGTAAACGATTCAGTGATAAGTTTGTTCTCATCGGAATCGACAGCAATAGTTCAGGTATACGTGCCGACGTCGCAAACAGAGGTTGAAGAGATAGACAGAGTAGATGACGGTATTGAAAAGAAAATTCAGTACGTAAAAGGGGGCGAAAATCTGAGAGTCATGGGGGATTGGAAAGCAGTTGCAGTGGAAGGAGTAGAAGAAAGGGTAAAGGGAAAAATGAGCTTGGTAATAGGAATGAGAGAGGAGAAAGACTAACTGAGCTCTGCAATAAATTTCAGCTGGTGCTAGCGAATACCTTGTTCAAGCGTCATAAGAGGAGGAGATATACTCGAAAAAGTCCTGGAGATACGGGAAGATTCCAGATACATTACCTAATGGCCAGACGAAATTAAAAGCCAGAGTAATAACATTTGAGAATGGAGTGGGAACTGCACTGTTAAATGCCGAGGAGAGAGCGAATATCTGCAAAGGGTACGCTGAAGACCTTTATGAGGGGGAAGACTTGTCTGACGACGACATGATAGATTAAGAAATAGAAGTCGACAGGGAACAGATACGGTATTCAGTGTTTGAATCAGAATTTAAAAGAGCTTTGAATGAGTTAAGAATAAATAAGGCAGAATGGCTAGATAATATTCCATCGGAACTTCTAAACTCATTGGAGGAAGTGGCAACAAAACGAATATTCGCGGTAGTATGTACATTTTATAAGACTGGCGATATAGTCGTAATTTCGGAAAAACATCATCCACACAATTACGAAGATTTAAAGAGCCGGAAAGTACGAGAATTATCGCACACTCAGCCTAACAGCTCATGCATCGCCGTTACTGACTAGAATAATATACATATGAATAGAAAAAAATTTGGAAATTTGTGGTAAGTTCTTATGGGACCAAACCGCTGAGGTCATCGGTGCCTAAACTTACGCACTACTTAATCGAACCTAAACTAAGTTACACAGCACACACACTCATGCCCGTGGGAGGACTCGAACCTTCGACGGAGGGAGCCACGCGGATCGTGACAAGGAGCCTGAGACCGCACGTACAAAACAAACTACGCCCTTCTTCGCTCGCGCGTTCATCACCGATCCCGTTGCACTTCGTGTTCGTGCCGGTTACGTCATCACGTTTGATTATGGATCCTACGCATTGTCCTGGTTCTTTCTTGTTCAGAATAACTACACTCCTGAAAATTGAAATAAGAACACCGTGAATTCATTGTCCCAGGAAGGGGAAACTTTATTGACACATTCCTGGGGTCAGATACATCACATGATCACACTGACAGAACCACAGGCACATAGACACAGGCAACAGAGCATGCACAATGTCGGCACTAGTATAGTGTATATCCACCTTTCGCAGCAATGCAGGCTGCTATTCTCCCATGGAGACGATCGTAGAGATGCTGGATGTAGTCCTGTGGAACGGCTTGCCATGCCATTTCCACCTGGCGCCTCAGTTGGACCAGCGTTCGTGCTGGACGTGCAGACCGCGTGACACGACGCTTCATCTAGTCCCAAACATGCTCAATGGGGGACAGATCCGGAGATCTTGCTGGCCAGGGTAGTTGACTTACACCTTCTAGAGCACGTTGGGTGGCACGGGATACATGCGGACGTGCGTTGTCCTGTTGGAACAGCAAGTTCCCTTGCCGGTCTAGGAATGGTAGAATGATGGGTTCGATGACGGTTTGGATGTACCGTGCACTATTCAGTGTCCCTCGACGATCACCAGAGGTGTACGGCCAGTGTAGGAGATCGCTCCCCACACCATGATGCCGGGTGTTGGCCCTGTGTGCCTCGGTCGTATGCAGTCCTGATTGTGGCGCTCACCTGCACGGCGCCAAACACGCATACGACCATCATTGGCACCAAGGCAGAAGCGACTCTCATCGCTGAAGACGACACGTCTCCATTCGTCCCTCCATTCACGCCTGTCGCGACACCACTGGAGGCGGGCTGCACTGTGTTGGGGCGTGAGCGGAAGACGGCCTAACGGTGTGAGGGACCGTAGCCCAGCTTCATGGAGACGGTTGCGAATGTTCCTCGCCGATACCCCAGGAGAAACAGTGTCCCTAATTTGCTGGGAAGTGGCGGTGCGGTCCCCTACGGCACTGCGTAGGATCCTACGGTCTTGGCGTGCATCCGTGCGTCGCTGCGGTCCGGTCCCAGGTCGACGGGCACGTGCACCTTCCGCCGACCACTGGCGTCAACATCGATGTACTGTGGAGACCTCACGCCCCACGTGTTGAGCAATTCGGCGGTACGTCCACCCGACCTCCCGCATGCCCACTATACGCCCTCGCTCAAAGTCCGTCAACTGCACATACGGTTCACGTCCACGCTGTCGTGGCATGCTACCAGTGTTAAAGACTGCGATGGAGCTCCGTATGCCATGGCAAACTGGCTGACACTGACGGCGGCGGTGCACAAATGCTGCGCAGCTAGCGCCATTCGACGGCCAACGCCGCGGTTCCTGGTGCGTCCGCTGTGCCGTGCGTGTAATCATTGCTTGTACAGCCCGCTCGCAGTGTCCGGAGCAAGTATGGTGGTTCTGACACACCGGTGTCAATGTGTTCTTTTTTCCATTTCCCGGAGTGTATATGTAGTAATTAAGTTCTCCTACCCGGTTGCACCTCAGCTGGGTGGGAGATCAAGCAAGACACTCACTAAAATTTGTGTAATATGTTCGATATCTCGAATTTTGCATAATCAGTTTATGCTGTTCTTGTAGTAAGACGCAAAAGTCTGGCACATTCTTACTGCCGTCTCTGAGAAGGTAAGGTACAGTCACATCCCAAATCCAAATCACTTCGATGGTCTTCGTTCGAGGAAAATGTCATATCTGGTGGAAGTTCTATGTCTATTTTAAAATTATGTAATTTTTTTATCCGGAAATTTGTGATAAGTTGCTATTGGACCAAACTACTGAGGTAATCGGTGCCTAAGCTTAAGCAACTACTTAACCGAACGTAAAGTAAGTTACGCTAAGAACAACACACACACCCATGTCGTAGGGAGGACTCGAACCTCCGACGGGGGGAGCCGCGTGGACCGTGACAAGGCGCTCTAGACCACGCGGCTAGCCTGCGCGGCTGAATGGAAAAGAAAATTGAGGATCTGTTAGATGACTATCAATGTGGCTTTAGGAAAAGTAAAGGCACCAGAGAGGCACTTTTAAGTTGCGGGTGATAATAGAAGCAAGACTAAAGAAAAAACATGTTCGTAGAATTTGTCAACCTGGAATAATCTTTCTACAATGTAAAATGGTGAAAAATGTTCGAAATTGTGAGAAAAATAGGGATAACCTATAGGTAAAGACTGGCAATATACGATATGTACGAGAACCAAGAGGGATCAGTAAGACTGCACGACGAAGAACGAAGTGCTCGGATTGAAAATGGTGTAGAACGGAGATGTAGTCTTTCAACCCTACCGTTCAATATATACATCGAAGAAGTAACGGTGGAAATAAAAGAGAGATTCAAGAGTGGGTTTATAATTCAGGGTGAAAAGATTCGCTAGTGAAATTGCTATCCTCAGTGGAAATGAAGAAGAATCGCAGGAGCTTTTTAATGGAATGAACAGTCTAATGAGTACAGAATGTGGACTGAGAGTAAATCGAAGGAGGACGAAAGTAATGACAAGTACCTGAAATGAGAGCAGCTTGAAACTTAAGATCAGGAATGATGGTCACGAAGTAGATGAAGTTAAGGAATTTTACTACCTAGGCAGTAAAATAGTCCATTACGAATGGAGCAAGGAGGGCACGAGAAGGAGATTAGCACTGGCAAAAAGGGCATTCCTGGCCAAAAGAAGTAGTCTAGTATGAAACATAGATCTTAATTTAAGAAAGAAATTGCTGAGAATTTACATCTAGATCACAGCATTGTATGTTAGTGAGACATGGCCTGTGGGAAAACAGGAACAGAAGAGAAACGAAGTATTTGAGATGTGGTACTGCATCAGAATTTTGAAAATTGGGTGGACTGACTAGGAAATAGGAGGTTCTCGGCAAAATCGTCGAGGAAAGGAGTATACGGAAAACACTGACCAGAAGAAGGGACAGGATGACAGGACATGTATTAAGACATCAGGCAATAACTTCCGTGGTACTGGGAGGAACTGTAGAGAGTAAAAACTGTGGAGGAAGACAGAGATTGGAAATAGCTGAGGATGTAGGTTGCAACTGCTACTCTTAGATGAAAACTTTGGTACAGAAGAGGAATTCGTTGCCGGCCACATCAAACCAGTCAGCAGAATGATGACAAAAAAAAAAAAATGCGTCACCGTTTAGTTCATGGGTGGTTCTTGAGAAATCCAGGAAAACATGGCTTTTGGGTACCAAAACACAACGACATATTCCAAGATGTCTGTGAACAGCAAGTGGCTGTAATTTTTATGATATGTCCCAAGATCCCATTATCGGTCAACCGTGAAAACTTTCTTGGTATTTTTATCCGATTCCGTGATACGCTATCCTACTAGTACGTATAAAATACGCACGTAATATCCGGTATGAGGCAAAAACGTAGTTTATAAAGTGACAAACATGGAGAAATATGCTGCAAAGTGACTCCGTTACCATCAGAATGGTTCTGGGACCCCATGTTGTAGAACTGCAGCACATGCAGGACTTTTGTGCGCGTAAAATCAAGCAGAACTTTTGTGCGCCTAAAATCCGTTCTGAGGTGTAAAATTGGTTTTTCATCATTTCAATTTCACGTAAGTAAGCTATCAAAATGTAATGCCTCTCAAAGTTCTTTTCATATGAGTGATATACCCTACTGTATCACGGAAGAGAAAAGAACCAAAAGAAAAAATGCTCTTATAAGACCATAAAATGGCAATTACGCTCCTGTTTCAAAATGCGCTGACTGAAAAGTGAAGTATCAGCTGCCCAATTCTACCTTTCTCAGTGCCTTTAAAAATTTTCCCAATAATTTTTGGGTGTAAACATATTCGCTTGAGTGCTTGAGTGAGAAGGCGACAGTGGCAGTGTGAAAGAGACGGAAAAGTAATATATTCTGGATGACAATGGCCAGTTGGAAATGGAAATTCCGTGTAGCTAGGACCTCCCGTCAGGTCGACCGTTCGCTTGGTGCAAGTCTTTCGAGTTGACGGCACTTCGGCGGTTTGCGTGTCGTAGCCAGTTATTGTAGCATAGAAAGAGCGGAGGAGACAATGACAGTGAGAGAGGAAGAAAGGGACATAGTGACAGTGGAACATAGTTGAGAGCGATAGGACAGTGCTAGGAAAACAGTGAAGGAACAGAGGCAGTAGGTGAGGAATAAAGAGAAGGAGAAAGTTGAAGTGATAATTGAAGACACAGTTTACGTCAATGACAACGAGGTAGGGAGAGATAGTGACAGTCAGACGAGAAAACGGCAATGGGAAAGAATAGACACTAATGTTCAGAAAAAAACGGAACACCTTGAACGAGTGGAGATGAGACGTTCATATTTACAGGACATGTACATTAGTGTGTTGTGCAGAAACGATTAACATTTGAACAATGTTGGCCAGTGGGTTGAAGGTCAACATTGATATCGCGGCGCAACACCACCAAACGCTACAATGTGCTGCGGCTCACGTTGTAGCTATAAACGGAAGATAATGGATCAGTGTGACTTGAGCAGACGTGCATGATGCCTCGCAGACGCACCTGACCGTCAAACTAGTGAGTTTGAAAGAGGACGCATTATTTGCATGAGACAATGTGATGCATCCATCTGGGAAACTGCTCCTTGTGTGGGACGAAGTGTTTCGGCAGTGCAATGGGTGTGTGCAGAACGGTTCAAGGAAGGCCCCGAACACGACGAAGTGGGTCAGGTCGCACCACCCAGACACCCCCCACCCCCTCATAAAAGATCGACTCCTCTTCCGAATGGCATTGCAGGACAGATCTGCGTCCCCCTCAGCTCTGGCTCAACAGTGTAACAGTGTAACACAGTGTGCACTATTAGGTATGTCAGTCTGTCGCTGTTTATTACGGCGTGGGTTGTGTATGCGTCGTCCACTTCTCCACCTACCTTTGGCGAATGTGCATAAACATCCTGGACGGCAATGGTGTATGGAACGACGTCACTAGGGACAGGAATGGCGTCAGATAGCGTTATCAGGCGTATCCAGATTGTGTTTGTTTGAAAATGATGGGCGCATTTTGGTTCGCCACAGATAGAGGTAGCAGCATCAAAAAAATGGTTCAAATGGCTCTGAGCACTATGAGACTTAACATCTATGGTCATCAGTCACCTAGAACTTAGAACTACTTAAACCTAACTAACCTAAGGACATCACACACATCCATGCCCGAGGCAGGATTCGAACCTGCGACCGTAGCGGTTCGCGGTTTCATACTGAAGCGCCTAGAACCGCACGGCCACACCGGCCGGCATAGCAGCATCACAGCGATTGAATTCGCACAAGACATACCGAGACAACTCAAGGCCGTATGTTGTGCGAGCTGTTGGGTACAACCACAAATCACACCTGATGCGTGTCCAGGGCTCTATGACCAGTGTGACCTACGTGAATGACATCCTGCAACCTGTAGTCACACCACTTCTTCACAACATCCCAGACGCCATTTTTCAGTAAGACAATGCACGACCACATGTTGCTGCACGAACACGTGCCTTCTTGGTGTCACAGGATGTTAGCCTTTTGCCCTGGCCCGATAGATTACCAGACTCGTCGCCAATCGTAAATGTGTGCCATATGGTGAAATGAATGGTGTACCCCTGCGACCAAATGCCAACCACCACAGTTGAAATTTGGAACCAGATGAATGTAAAACAGATGGCAACACCACAGGATGCAATTAGTGCCTTATACGCTTCGATGCCGTCACGCACGGAGCAAGTTATCAGGGCCCATGACGAACCTTGTGCCTACTTGGCAACGGCAGATATTCTGAACTAAGATCGCTGAAATGCTAATCATTTCTGCAGAACATAATAATGTACACGTCTTGTGAGAACGTCCTATCTCTAGTCGTTCAAGGTGTTCTGTTTTTTTTCTGAACACGAGTGTTTCAGGTGGTAGTAGTAAGAGAGAAATGAGAAAAGCAGTGATAGTGAGGGGGGCAGTAGTAGTAGGCCAGTACGAAGGAGACTGTGGCTGTGAGAGAGAAGATACTGACAGTCAGAGAAACACAAAGAGATAACGATTATGAGTCAAACTGAATGAGTGGATGAGAACGGGCAAGTGGGAATTAATTGGTATGAGTGACTTACAGCAACTGATGTCAGCGGGTTACAGTTAGGGAGTTCATGGAAGTGAGACATAACTTGCATATTAAAAATAGTGAGAATATGTCTGCATACAAAAATTTTTAAAAGTGCTGAGGGAGGTAGAATTAGGCATCCGGAATCCCACTTTTCAGTCAGAGTCTTTTAACACAGGAGGCTATTATCCTTTTCCGTGCTGCACTAGAACCATTTCTCCGCTGGTAAAACATGATTAGCAAGGTAACATTTATTGATCACGATTTACAGATCAGTATCATTTTGTGAAGTTCAACTGACACCTGGCGCCGATGATGTGGTGAAATTCTGTTAACTCCTGTTGTTGCCTTGACCCGTGTGGTTGATGAAGTTGCTATCCCAGCAGTTTGTGTGAAATCTTGGAGGCTGCCGCCTGGCAGTTTGCAGACGAAGTTATAGTGTGAGATTATGCCCCACAGTGTTAGAGCATCCTCGATCCCATTCCAAAAGCTGACGATGACCTGCAATGGCCCATTTGGATGTACTTCACTGTCAGCAATCATATAGCAGGCTGCCCCTGGCCCAAAGCAGGTGGTGGCACACAGAAGTACCTGCAGCAATGATCAGGGACATAGCAGCGACGATGATAGTGCGACAAGCACTGCGAGATGTGCTGGTGTTGGAAGACCCTCAGACTCCCTATCGGTGATGTGGTAGGTGGATGCCGATGCAAAGTCTCACAAGTGGCAAGTTATGGATACTTGGATGTTGTCATCTCAGGAATGGCAAGCAGTGTGAGAAGTGGTGGAACATTTAACATGTGGACATCATTGTACCATAACAATCACTGGACTGAGTGCTTCAGTACGATTGTCTTACATCCCAATAACCAACTGAACTCAGAGCTGGAGAACTGCTATATTTATGGAGATGGCGGGAGGTAATGGCTTGAGGCTCTGTTCCTTATGACTGAATACGGCCCACTTCTTTACTAGTGGTCAGAAGCACTCATTCCTCTTAACATGGTTACTAGCTTGTTATAGGCTCTTAACTGCACTGTGTTATTGCATCTGAGTTAATGCTTATTGCTTGATGTAATAAGACCTAAAGAATATATCTCCATGTCTCTCTCTTCGCTGACATTTCGCTGGATCTGTGGCTTGTGCGTGGGTACTAGTGCCAGAGTAGCAACGTGTGCTGGTGTATGTGACCAGTTTCGTATTGATTGTTTCTTTTTGCTGAAAAACTATGTCACCTCCTCTGCATAGTGTCACTTGTAGCTGTGCTAATATGAATGGCAGCAAAATTTAATTTCTTCCTCTTTTCTGTTCTGTGGTGTAGCATTCAACTCTTCTTCAAGAAATTCGTCACGAATTTACTTTCTCTATCCATTATCAAATTAGCCTATACATGTGTGGTATTTACAATTTAAAATTACTCTAAGTTCAGTTATTTGTTTGCTTCTTGAGCTGAACTATTCTTAGTCTCTGTTAATTTAATTATTCAACTTACATTGTATTCTGGTCTCTTCCTCCTACTATTCAATTGACTGTTTGTATCCTTAACTCTTATCACTGGTATATTTCCATTTTATGGGTATTTGATGGATAGGTGGTTTGTATAAACGGGATATTTTTCATCTTAAGCAGAAATAAATTGAACAAATTCGTGTTAGAATCAGGATACCATTGCTTTGGACGCAATAACAGGTATAATGTTTTTCTCGTGTTTCTCATGATATTGCTTTAGATGATCTACCATCTGGTCAACAGCAGTTCTTCACTTTTTAAAGATTTTTAATTTATCTAAAGAGTGTAACAGACTACAATACAGGGAATTGTTCTTGTGATTGTAGATGGAAGATGAAACTGTGTTCTAGCTATGTCTCACATGGTTCCATTGATAATTCCTCTGCAATTTCGCCGTTCTAATTTTGTCATTTGGGTTGATTTCTCGTTTCTGTAAGAGTTGAGAATCACTAAATTGGGGAAAGTGTGTAGTAAATCCAGTGGTCTCCAATTTTCTAAAGATACGACTGCGGTGCTAGTACTTCCTTTTTCACTCTACTATTTCCATTTCCCTGATAAATACTTGCATTTCACGTGCCTCTTCATAATCTGTACTACTCTGGCTGGAGAAATGGTACAACTCACTCTCATACAGTACTAACTTTAACAGTAGATATATGATAGAATAAGGTTATATATTTTCCTGTTACAAGCACGGTGTCCTGTTACCTTGCGAGAAAGTCCCACCGTGCTTGTTACAACCCTAGGAGAAATTTTTTTACGGTTAGCAGTGTCATGCTCAGTTAGACATATGTAGCATGATGAACAACTTCTTGCAAAGTTTCAGTTTCGTTCCTCGCATCCCCAAAACTATCTGAGAGTCTTCGTAATAACTTTGCTACTACCACCCTTTAATAAAGTGCACTTAGGTTACCTTGCACCTCCTTTATATTGCTATTTATGGGTATCCATGGTGCTTTGTGTGTATTGCTCTAATTGTTTCATTAACTCTATCACTGTTTTGGTAATATTCGTTATCCTTTCTTCCATGTCTGGGAATTTACCATCCCACAGTTGCTTTTTTATGTTCTGCCATCTGCTATACGATTCCTTGTTGTTGTTGCTATCTTCAGTACTGAGACTGGTTTGTTGCAGCTCTCCATGCTACTCTATCCTGTGCAAGCTGCATCATCTCCCAGTACGTACTGCAGCCTATATTCTTCTGAATCTGTTTAGTGTATTCATCTCTTGATCTCCCTCTACGATTTTTACCCCCACGATGACCTCCAATACTAAATTGCTGATCCCTTGATGCCTCGGAACATGTACTAGCAACCGATCCCTTCTTCTAGTCAAGTTGTGCCACAAACTCCTCTTCTCCCCAATTCTATGCAATACCTCCTCATTAGTTATGTGATCTACCCATCTAATCTTCAGCATTCTTCTGTAACACCACATTTCAAAATATTCTCTTCTCTTCTTGTCGAAACTATTTATCGTCCATGTTTCACTTCCATACAGGGCCACACTCCAAACAAATACTTTCTGAAACCACTTCCTGACACTTAAATCTATACTCGATGTTAACAAATTTCTCTTCTTCAGAAACGCTTTCCTTGCCATTGCCAGTCTACATTTTATATCCTCTCTACTTCGACCATTATCAGTTACCCCCCTGCGGGTTCGGGGTAAAAATAGGCCCGTGGTATTCCTGCCTGTCGTAAGAGGCGACTAAAAGGAGTCTCTAACGTTTCGGCCTTAATGTGATGGTCTCCTAAGGGGTTTGACTACTACCTTACAAAATTTTCTGTTAGTGCGTACCATTTGGGGAAGGACGCCTTAGTGGTGTATTATATATCCATCTTGCCCTAAGATCTGGCCCACCCGAAATTGTCATGGAGTTGGACATCCATCGAGCTTCCGGCCACATCTGCTGCAGTGTGTTCTGGGTAGCGTACATTCCCTCCATAGTGCACTTCCATCTTTGCCCTCGTGATGTACATGGATATCTTGACACCCGACATCCAGCACGATAGCCAGTCCGTTGTGGTGGGGTTGTCATGTACCCTCTTGGTGGTAGCCCCCTGAATACACAGGGATCGCACTGCTGATGCCTGAGCTGCTACCTCCCCACGTATGCCGAGGACTAGATGCCTATCCCTCTGGGGCATCAGGACTCCCGGCAAAGGCCATCCTGCCAGGTGGCCTTTGCTGCGGCTGGGTGGCGCCTGTGGGGAAAGCCCCTGGTCGGAGTGGGTGGCATCAGGGCAGATGACCCGCAATGAAGCGTGGTACATCATCTCTCGCTGGTGGGCCTCCACCAGCAGTCTCTAAGCGATCGAGGTCTAACCTCAACGGGAGTAAATTTGATCAGAGATCGTTTCCCTCCCTTGTCACTCCATGGGAGGAACGTATGGCTAAAGAAGGCAGTGGAGATTATTCACCCTGGTACCTCGTGTGTACGCGAGTTGATGGGGAATCATTTATGTCGACCAAGCCCCATTTTTTTGTGGAGCATTTAGAGGACAAGTTCGGGGAGGTGGAGGGCTTGTCCAAAATGCGCTCCAGGTCGGTTCTCATCAAAACAGCATCCTCTGCCCAGTCACATAAGTTGCTCACTTGTGACAAGTTGGGGGATGTTTCTGTCACCATCACTCCCCATAAAAGACCAAACATGGTCCAGGCTATCATATTCCACAGGAATCTTCTACTGCAGTTCGACGATGAACTACGCTCCAATCTAGAACGACGGGGTGTTCACTTTGTCCGTCGCGTCCATCCGGATAATCATGTAGCCACCGGTGCCTTCATCTTGGCCTTCGAAGGTGATGTTTTACACTAAAAGGTCAAGGTGATGGTTTACCTTTGTGATGTGAAGCCATATATCCCTCTCCCGATGCGGTGTTTTAAATGCTGGAAGTTTGGGCACATGTCATCCCGCTGTACTTCCGGCATCACATGTCGAGATTGTGGACGTCCTTAGCATCCCAATACTCCATATGCTCCGCCTCCCGTCTGTGCTAACTGCGGAGAACACCATTCCCCCTGCTCGCCGGACTGTAGGATCTTACAGAAAGAACGGAAGATAATGGAATATAAAATCCTGGACCGCCTGACCTACTCAGAGGCTAGGCGGAAATATGAGAGGCTCCATCCTGTGCCAATGACGTCAATGTACGCCGCTGCTGCAACGACGGTTCTTCCATCTCCTGTGTCGTCCCGTATGGTTGTTTCTCTGATTGGTCAGAATCCAACAGCCCCCTTGGTTGTGGGGGGCACTTCACACCCTGTTGCTTCTGCTCCATCTTCTTCAGGAGCAACACCCTCCAAACCATTGGGGACATCAGCTCCCCCTTCCCAGCTGGAGAAGAGTAAGACTTCTTCGGCTACTCTCGCCAGGAAGGGGTCCTTTGGGGACCTCCATTCGCAAGTTCCGACCAGTGGAAAAGCGGACACCTGCAAGTGGCTAAAACAACAACCAGTCCCTGGTCGTCGGGCCTCACGGTCATCGTCCGTCCCTGAGACTAACCCAGTGAAGCCCATGATGCCTGAACCACCGAAAGCACAGCGAGAGAAACAGAAGAAGAAGAAAGTCCCCAAGGCTAACGACATTGCGGTGGCACCCGTCCCACCGCTTCCTACAAGCTCTGCGTCTGAGGATGAGGTGGAGATTCTGGCGTCCGCTGAGGACCTCGATCTCGCCGGTCCCTCAGACGCCATGGAAAACACTATCACAGGTGCTCAATCGGAGGCAGCAGGTGACCCAGCGGCGTAATCTGCCTTCGCAGTCCCGTCACGCCTTTCTCAGCCATAGACAACACCATTCTCCAGTGGAATTGCAGCGGTTTCTTTCACCATCTAGCTGAGCTCCGCCAACTTATCAGCCTTCACAATTTCCTCTGCATTGCTCTGCAGGAAACTTGGTTTCCGGCAATGCGAACCCCCGCCCTCCGTGGCTATCGGGGTTATTACAAGAACCGGGCAGCTTATGAAAGGGTGTCTGGTGGCGTCTGCATATATGTCCTGAACTCTCTTCACAGCGAGTGTGTCCCTCTCCAAACACATTTAAAGGCTGTCGCTGCTCGGGTGTGGACGCCACAGGCTGTTACCATCTGCAGTCTTTACCTTACACCGGATGGTGATGTCACGCAGCATGTCCTGGCTGCTCTGATAGCCCAATTGCCGCCACCTTTCTTGTTACTGGGCGACTTTAACGCCCATAACCCTCTGTGGGGTCGGTCAGTGGCAACAGGTCGAGGCGCCATCGTTGAGCATTTATTGGCGCAGCTCGATCTCTTGATATTAAATGACGGTGCCTTCACACACTTCAGTGTGGTGCATGGCACATACTCCGCCATTGACCTTTCGATCTGTAGCCGTAGCCTCTTACCGTCTGTCCAATGGAGAGTGCATGACGACCTGTGTAGCAGTAACCACTTTCCGATCTTTCTGTCACTGCCACAGCGTCAGTATTCTGGGCGCCCTAGCAGATGGGCTCTGAATAAGGCTGACTGGGACTTGTTCACCTCCACTGCCGCTATTGAGCCTCTCTCTAACGATGGCATTGATGCAGTGGTTCAATCGGTCACCACCGGCATCGTTACTGCCGCCTAATCTGCCATTCCCCGTTCTTCTGGATCCCCTCGGCGGCGCACTGTGCATGGTGGTCGCCTGAGATCGCTGAAACGATTAAAGCTCGTCGGCGGGCGATCCAGCGTCACAAGCGACATCCCTCACTCGAACATCTTATCGCCTTCAAACGGCTGCGTGCGTGAGCCCGCCGCATTATCCGCCAACGCAAGCAGGAGTGCTGGGAGCGGTATGTGTCCACCATTGGCCTCCATGTCACTCCATCGCAGGTCTGGGCCAAGATTCGACGCCTCTATGGCTATCGGACCCCTGTCAGCGTCCCTGCGCTCTCACTGAATTGAGCAGTTTGTACTGACTCCGACGTCATTGAAAACCGCTTGGCAGAGCACTTTGCTCTGAATTCCGCCTCTGCCAACTACCCCTTGGGCTTCCGCTCCATTAAGGAGCGGATGGAACGTCGGAGTCTTTCTTTTCGCACCCACCATCCTCAATTGTACAATGTTCCATTCAGTGAGTGGGAATTTCGCAGTGCCCTCGCCGCTTGTCCTGATACCGCTCCTGGGCCAGATAGCATCCACTCTCAGATTCTGAAACACCTTTCAGTGGACTGCCAGCGACGCCTCCTCGATCTTTACAACCGCATTTGGGTAGAGGGTGAGTTTCCGTCGTAATGGAGGGAAAGTCTTGTTGTCCCCATTCTGAAACCGGGGAAGAACCCTTTGGAGGTGGACAGCTACCGTCCCATTAGCCTCACCAACGTTCTTTCCAAGTTGCTTGAACGGATGGTGAGCCGGCGCTTGAATTGGGTACTGGAGCTTCTGGGCCTTCTGGCTCCGTCTCAGGGTGGGTTCCTTAAAGGCCGCTCCGCCGCCGACAATCTGGTGAGCCTAGAGTCGGCCATCCGTACTGCATTTGCCCGCCGTCAGCATCTGGTCGCTGTCTTTTTCGACATGCGGAAGGCGTATGATACGACATGGCGTCATCACATCCTTTCTACACTTCATGGGTGGGGTCTTCGTGGCCCTCTGCCGATCTATATCCACAATTTTCTGTCGTATCGTACCTTCCGTGTGCACGTCGCGGCCTCATACAGTTCCTCCCAAGTCCAGGAAACGGTGTGCCACAGGGTTCTCTTCTAAGTGTCTGCCTGTTTTTAATAGCCATGAACGGGCTCGTTGCGGCCGTGGGAAATTCTGTCTCCGCTTCCCTGTATGCTGATGACTTCTGCCTTTACTACAGCTCCATTGGCATTGCAGCTGCTGAACGTCAGCTACAGGGCGCAATCCGCAAGGCGCAATCTTGGGTTGTAGCGCATGTTTTTCAGTTTTCGGCAGCCAAGATCTGCGTTATGCATTTCTCCCGGCGACGCACAGTTCACCCGGAGCCGCGGCTTTATCTTGACGGCGAGCTTCTTACAGTGGTGGAGTTACATAGGTTTTTGGGGGTGGTTTTTGATGCCCGGTTGACTTGGCTGCCTCATATTCGGCAGCTTAAACAGGCGTGTCGGCGGCATCTAAATGCTATGCGATGCCTGAGCCACACCAGATGGGGCGCCGACCGATCTACTCTCCTACGGCTTTACCAGGCGTTAATCCAGTCCCGTCTGGACTATGGGAGTCTGGCTTATGGCTCAGCATCCCCATCTGCGTTGCGGCTGCTGGACCCCACCCTCCACAGCGGGATACGCCTTGCCACTGGTGCCTTCCGGACCAGCCCTGCGGACAGCATACTTGTGGAGGCAGGTGTCCCTCCCCTGCCAACGTTTGCTGGCCGCTTCTGCTGCCCACGTCTTTAGCTTGCCTGGGCATCCCAACTATCGTCTCGTGTTCCCGCAGTCGGTCGTCCATCTGCCAGAACGCCAGCCTCGGTCAGGTTGTACGATCGCGGTCCGAGTCAAAGAGCTTCTTTCCGGGCTTAGGGTTCTCACTGTTCCACCTGCTTTCCGGGCCACATTGCGTACACCCCCATGGTGTGTTCCTCGCCCTTGCCTTCGCCTCGACTTGGCACAGGACCCGAAGGACTCAGTCCCTCCGGAGGCCTTCCGACGCCGCTTTTATTCCATTCTGGCCACGTATCAGGGCTCTGGCGTTGTATACACTGACGGTTCGATGGTTGCTGGTCGTGTCGGTTATTCACTAACTCTAGGGGACCATTCTGAACAACGTTCGTTGCCGGCTGGCTGCAGTGTTTACACTGCTGAGCTGGTCGCCATCTTTCGTGCCCTAGAGTATATCCGCTCCTGCTCAGGTGAGTCCTTCGTTATCTGTAGCGATTCCCTGAGCGGTTTACGAGCTCTCGACCAGTGTTTCCCTCGTTCTCGTCTGGGGATGGCTATCCAGGAGTCCCTGCATACTCTTGCGCGTTGCGGCCGCTCTGTGGTCTTCGTGAGGACCCCAGGCCATGTTGGGATACCCGGCAATGAGAATGTTGACCGCCTGGCGAAAGAGGCTACCAGTACACCATCTCTGGACATTGGCCTCCCGGAGACAGATTTGCGAGCGTTCCTACGCAGCACAATTCTGGACCTTTGGGACACTGAATGGCGCGCCCTGCCCTCACGAAACAAACTTCGGGCCATCAAGGAGGCTACCGGAGTGTGGCGCTCCTCCTTGCGGGCCTCTCGCAAGGAGTCTGTTGTCCTCTGCCGGCTGCGCATTGGGCACACATGGCTGACGCACGGCCACCTATTGCGACTTGAGGACCCACCTTTATGTCGCTGCGGCTCCGTTTTGACAGTGGTCCACATTTTATTGGACTGTCCACTTTTAGCTGTGCTCAGGCAGTCGTTCGCACTGCCTGACAAGCTCCCTGCGCTTTTAACAGATGACTCTGCTATGGCTGACTTAGTTTTACGTTTTATTCGGGCAGGGGTTTTTTATCATTTAATCTGATTGTTTCTGTTTTATTTTATTGTTTTTTGTTGATTCTGGCCTTTGGCCTACGATTTTAAACTGAGTTCTTAATGTGTTCCTGGTGGTTGGGTTTTCCTTTTTTATCCCCGTGGTCGGCCAACCACCGCCATACTCTGTGTGGTTTTACTTTGTTTTGTCTGCTCTTTGTCTGAGTGTCTCTTGTGCTGTGTCGTCTGCCGTCTTTCCTATTGTTCGTTTTTCTTCTCTTTGGGTGGTTTTAGTTTTGTGGAAAAAGGGAACGATGACCATAGCAGTCTGGTCCCTTTAATCCCCCAAACCAACCATTATCAGTTATTTTGCTCCCTAAATAGCAAAACTCCTTTGCTTCTTTAAGTGTCTCATTTCCTAATCTAATTCACTCAGCATCACCCGAGTTAACTTGACTACACTCCATTATCCTCGTTTTGCTTTTGTTGATTTTCATCTTATATCCTCGTCTCAAGACACTGTCCATTCCATTCAACTGCTCTTCCAAGTCCTTTGCTGTCTCTGACAGAATTACAATGTCATCGGCGAACCTCAAAGTTTTTATTTCTTCTCCATGGATTTTAATTCCTACTCCGAATTTTTCTTTTGTTTCCTTTACTGCTTGTTCAATATACAGATTGAATAACATCGGGGAGAGGCTACAACCCTGTCTCACTCCCTTCCCCACCACAGTTTCCCTTTCATGCCCCACGACTCTTATAACTGCCTTCTGGTTTCTGTACAAATTGTAAATCGCCTTTCGCTCCCTGTATTTTACCCCTGCCACCTTCACAATTTAAAAGAGAGTGATCCAGTTAACATTGTCAAAAGCTTTCTCTAAGTCTACAAATGCTAGAAACGTAGGTTTGCCCTTTCTTAATCTAGCTTCTAAGATAAGTCGTAGGGTCAGTATTGCCTCACGAGTTCCAATATTTCTACGGAATCCAAACTGATCTTCCCCGAGGTCGGCTTCTACTAGTTTTTCCATTCGTCTGTAAAGAATTCGCGTCAGTATTTTTCAGCCGTGACTTATGAAACTTATGGTTCGGTAAAACACTTGCTTTCTTTGGGATTGGAATTATTAGATTCTTCTTAAAGTCTGAGGGTATTTCGCCCGTCTCATACATTTTGCTTACCAGATGGTAGAGTTTTGTCAGGACTGGCCTTCCCAATGCCGTCAGTAGTTCTAATGGAATGATGTCTACTCCCGGGGCCTTGTTTCGACTTAGGCCTTTCAGTGTTCTGTCAAACTCTTCACGCAGTATCATATCTCCCATTTCATCTTCATTTACATTCTCTTTCATTTCCATAATATTGCCCTGAAGTACTCTATACACTCCTTCCACCTTTCTGCTTTCCATTTTTTGCTTAGAACTCGGTTTCCATCTGAGCTCTTGATATTCGTGCAAGTGGTTCTGTTTTCTCCAAAGGTCTCTTTAATTTTCCTGTAGGCAGTATCTATCTTACCCCTAGTGAGATAAGCCTCTACATCATTACATTTGTCCTCTAATCATGCCTGCTTGGCCATTTTGCTCTTCCTGTAAATCTCATTTTAGAGACGTTTGTATTCCTTTTTTCCTGCTATCGTGTCGTTAAAGAGCGCTATATGCTCTTTCTCTTATGTCCCAAACACCATTTCTAATAGCTTGCTGCCTGCTTCCAATCATGCTCTTCTCTCCCTATCTAGCGATCGCAGAACTGCTTCCATCGAGTGCTGCAGTTGAGTCCTTAACTTTTTACGGGAAAGCTTTAACTCTCGATTTCTCGTATTGCACATCTGATCCCACTCCTCCATTCATCACTTATTTGCGTAACTATATGAACGTTTTCGCTGACTTATGACTTCGTTTCTGACCTCCCAAACACTGAACGTCAGCTTAATCGTACAGTCGTGATTTTTGAGTGGCGCGTTTGGTTGTCTTGAAAAGAAAATCCCAGTGTTCATAGACTGGTTCCTAATCGTATCGCCTCTGCTCAAGTGCAGTAGCTTGAGTTGGGTTAGGGTTCTTTGGAGGAGGAGACCAGCGAGGTCATCGGTCTCATCCGATTAGGGAAGGAAGTCGACCGTGCCCTTTCGAAGAACCATCCCGGCATTTGCCTGGGGCGGTTTAGGGAAATCACGGAAAACCTAAATCAGGATGGCCGGTCCAGGATTGAACCGTCGTCCATCCGAATGCGAGTCCAGTGTGCTAACCACTGCGCCACCTCGCTCGGTGAGTGCAGTAGCGTTATGCCCGTTATAATCTTTCTGGACGTCATCATTGGTAAACCATCTGAGAGAAAACAAATTATCATCAATCCTCTCTCTCCTTTGGGTCAGTGTACATCTTCAGAATCAAAGAAAAGCAAATAAAGAGTATTTTAACGTAACGTATACCACAGTAAAACCGATCTACACCTAAACAGTATGTAGACTCACCCTCTTTTATTTTAGATCTAGGTTCATATGTTACATTACATGTAGCGTTTCTTTCTTAGGGTACTTCTCCTCTTATGGTAACTGTGAAGGAACGTGCAGTACCGTGTGAATCACTCTTTGATCCGTGTCGATTATTATCAGCATATACTGTATTCAAACATTATGAATCACCTCGAAGGGAACGATCTATTGACACGTAATCAGCATGGCTTCAGAAAACATCGCTCTTGTGCAACGCAGCTAGCTCTTTATTCGCACGAAGTAATGGCCGCTATCGACAGGGGATCTCAAGTTGATTCCGTATTTCTAGATTTCCGGAAAGCTTTTGACACCGTTCCTCACAAGCGACTTCTAATAAAGCTGCGGAGCTATGGGGTATCGTCTCAGTTGTGCGACTGGATTCGTGATTTCCTGTCAGGAAGGTCGCAGTTCGTAGTAATAGACGGCAAATCATCGAGTAAAACTGAAGTGATATCAGGTGTTCCCCAGGGAAGCGTCCTGGGACCTCTGGTGTTCCTGATCTATATAAATGACCTGGGTGACAATCTGAGCAGTTCTCTTAGATTGTTCGCAGATGATGCTGTAATTTACCGTCTAGTAAGGTCATCCGAAGACCAGTATCAGTTGCAAAGCGATTTAGAAAAGATTGCTGTATGGTGTGTCAGGTGCCAGTTGACGCTAAATAACGAAAAGTGTGAGATGATCCACATGAGTTCCAAAAGAAATCCGTTGGAATTCGATTACTCGATAAATAGTACAATTCTCAAGGCTGTCAATTCAACTAAATACCTGGGTGTTAAAATTACGAACAACTTCAGTTGGAAGGACCACATAGGTAATATTGTCGGGAAGGCGAGCCAAAGGTTGCGTTTCATTGGCAGGACACTTAGAAGATGCAAAAAGTCCACTAAAGAGACAGATTACACTACACTCTTTCGTCCTCTGTTAGAATATTGCTGCGCGGTGTGGGATCCATACCAGGTGACCAGGTGGGATTGACGGAGGACATCGAAAGGGTGCAAAAAAGGGCAGCTCGTTTTGTATTATCACGTTATAGGGGAGAGAGTGTGGCAGATATGATACACGAGTTGGGATGGAAGTCATTCCAGCAAAGACGTTTTTCGTCGCGGCGAGACCTTTTTACGAAATTTCAGTCACCAACTTTCTCTTCCGAATGCGAAAATATTTTGTTGAGCCCAACCTACATAGGTAGGAATGATCATCAAAATAAAGTAAGAGAAATCAGAGCTCGAACAGAAAGGTTTAGGTGTTCGTTTTTCCCGCTCGCTGTTCGGGAGTGGAATAGTAGAGAGATAGTATGATTGTGGTTCGATGAACCCTCTGCCAAGCACTTAAATGTGAATTGCAGAGTAGTCATGTAGATGTAGATGTAGATCGTATCTCTAGTTCGTCTTCCATCTGGTCGCACGGCGGCACTCTTGCGTTGCGACTTCTAGTTTCAAATGTTTGCGAGATGCGCAATGGTGGAACGGGCAAAAATGTTCAAATTTGAGTGAATTCCTAAGAGACCAAACTGCTGAGGTCATCAGTCGCTAGACTTACACACTACTTAAACTAACTTACGCTAAAAACCACACACATACCATACACACCCATGCCCGAGTGAGGACTCGAGGACTCGAACCTCCGGCGGGGATGGGAGGGGGGGGGGGGGGGGCACAGCGCAGTCCGTGACAGGGCGCCTCTAACCGCATGGCCATTCCGCGCGGCATGGAAAGGGGAACGAGGGCGAAGGCAGTCAGAGCAAACGTCTGTTGACGAGCGCCGATGATCGGTGCCTTGTCCGACTGAGGGAACCGTTGCAGTGGGAACGACTTTGATGATGATTAGGCGATTCCGATGCTCTGAAGGGGCACCTCTTTCCTATTGTGGGGCCCTGTTGTGTGGTCTAGTTGATGGCTTTAGCGGGCTCTGTTGTTACTGTCTTACCCTGTGTGATTCTTCCCTGAGTTGTGAATTTGTGCTTTCCGGGAAGCTCGGATCCTCCGTAGTGTGGTCTCTATCGCTTATAGAAAACGTTCGTGCCCACCTCTGTGTTCACTGAGCGCCTTGAATTGGTTCCTGAATAGTAAGTTAGTTACAACTCCGAGTGTGATGACTGTGGTGATAGTTTCTTATTGTTTGGTGCCTAACATTATTATTGTCATCGTCTGCGGAAGCAATGAGGATATGACGGCGTTTGCTGGTGCTACTGGTGCTGTTATGAATATTTATGACTAATTTGATCTTTCCAGAATGAGATTTTCAATTTGATCTTTCAGTTATGTTTTAAATTCTGATTTGGCCACATCTTTTAATATATTGGGTGCACTGCCAGAGAGCTGTGAAATTTTCTGCGCTTGTACCCTTGGGCGTTGTAAGACGAGATTCATTACCTGATTTCATGCAGTGCGATTGGATCTGCGAGCCGTCTTGTACTGGTATCTGACCGTTACATTATTAAGAGAACCAGGATTTTAACAATCGAAGGCATTTCAAATGATTATTTAAAAACTACTTGACCTGTATTGGTGGCTTGTTTGTGTTAATATACTTATTCTTCGCCCTCTGCAGTGTTTAAATTTTACTATTCTTCAAATTCTTAGTTTAATCTGTTAATCGCAGTTTGCCGGGTGTCGTAACTTATTTTCGATTGCTTGTTCAGGCAGTTATTTGCTGAAATTGTGTTACCGTACTAACTGTCTTGTTGGTGTTTATAGACATCTTCTTGTCGCATTACTCTTATTTTTCGAGCGCCCAGCCGTTGCGCGATGGGTCACCTACTGTTTCTGCAGTTCAAAAATGGCTCTGAGCACTTTGCGACTTAACTACTGAGGTCATCAGTCGCCTAGAACTTAGAACTACTTAAACCTAACCAACCTAAGGATATCACACACATCCATGCCCGAGGCAGGATTCGAACCTGCCACCGTAGCGGTCGCTCGGCTCCAGACTGTAGCGCCTAGAACCGCACGGCTGTTTCTGCAGTCTGTGCGTCCTCTTGGCGCAGCCTGACAAGTGTGGGTGCAACGACAGCGCGGTATTACTGGACAGCTTTTGAGATTCCTCGCTGTCGTTACCTCGTGTGTTGTACGGGGCGGTGGCTGGTGCTTGAGTTTTTCTTCTCTGTTTCGCGTGGACCTAAGTGTTTTCAGAGTTCGCGTATTTTTGTCTTTTGGCTTGGATCCCTTTTGGTGCCGTGCCCTTCCTGTATCAAGTTTTCCTTAGTCAGCCGGGCCATTTGCTGGCTCTTGTATCCCTTAAATTTGTCAGCTTTCTTAAAAGACAGTGTTAAATTTTGAATTGTAATTTAAAACGATTCTGTGAGCTTGGATATTTAAAATTGTTTATACATTTTACCCGTCACTAAATTTGTGCTATTCGTTTCCATATTTGACCTTTTAAAACTTTGCTTTAAATTGGTCAGCTCCCTTGAAGCACCGTGTAAAATATTTGCCTGTAATTTAAAACCATTCTGCTAGCTTGCACATTTAAATTTGATTAACGATGTTACCTGTTACGAAATTTGTGCCAGTCATTGTTACCTTCGACCTTCAAAAATTTTGATCCATAATTTGAAGCCATTCTGTTAGCTAGGGACATTGAAATTGTTTAAACAATATACCTGTTACTAAAATTATCCTAGTCGTTGTTACATTTTATCTCCAAACATTTAGATATGTAATTAAAAGCATTCTGTTAGCTAGGAACATTTAAATTGCTTAAACAATGTACCTGTTACTAAATTTGCGCTAGTCAAAGCTACATTTGATGTTCAAAAATGTTTGGTTTAAATTTGTCAGGTCTCTTAAGAGACCATGTCAGATCTTGGGTCTGCAATTCAAAAGCATTGCGTTAGCCTGATACCATTTACTGTTATCGTGTTTTACTACTTTTTAAATTGTTTGATGAATGCGAATCGCTTCGCAAATAATGGATGTTGTCTTATCCTTGGACCTAGCTCTTCCATGAATTCCTGCTAACCTGCCCACTGCTTTAAACGGCTTCACTCTATTGGCAAGGACTGCGATGTCTTAGTAATTGTGGTTAAATTTACTGGCGAAAACCATTTCGACGATGTGGTACGGTCCCTGCTACCTCGGTAAGAACTTGTTGTTTTGCCTAGTTTAATAGTACATTACTCAATAGTTTCCTGACTTTCAGAGTTTTTGTGTTAGCCCGTTTGACCCTCTGCCAAACTTCTCTTAACCATTTTGCAAATTTTTTACTGGTTCACCTTGTGTCCTTAATTTTGGTTAAACACGCCGAATGGTTTCGGAGTTTACTGGCAAAAACTACTTCATATAGTGAAGGTGCTGTTCATGTGTGAACTTTTGAATTATATACTCTCACTATAAAATTTAAATAGGAATCCTAGGCTACATCTAGTTATTCAGATAATGCCTTAGAATTTTCTATACTGTGTGGCGAACTCTTTTGTTTTATCCATTCACTTATGGATGGAATGGACTGATGCGTAACTACGTGATTCAAAGTAAACTTCATCACTTTTCCATCAGACTGGACACAATGTTAGCCCCTTGACCTGCGATTATGCTCTCTGGTATGTAAGATTTTAGTTATCAGATGTTTAACATTTCTGGGTGATGGTACTACCATTCTCATCCAGAACCGCAACAATAACAAGATATCTTGATAAGTGAGCCATCAGCATGAGCATGTATCCGTTACTAGTTGACTTCTCCTGAAAGTTCATAACACGTAATTCCCTACCATTTGAAATGGATTTTCATTTTTTGAGACTAAAATTTTGTCTTCCCACACATCAGATGCGGAGTTTTACATACTTCTCTACGTCACTACACTATCTTTTCCACTAAAACCTTTCTGTAACTGGTTTATCCGTTGCCTCCCAAGCCCCATAACCTGATAAAACACGCTCACCCGTTTGTTTTAAGATCGTGGTTCTTAGCTTTTTACAAATTGTCACGTATGGACTGCACTATGACTACCTGAATTGTAGGCCCTCATACGTTACAGACTGAGGCTGTGTTTTATGTAAATGACATTCATTGTCAGCTGCCCGTGCCTTTTTTTCATTGTGCTGGAGTCTCATCTAATGTCTGTAATACTGCTACTTTTCTGCGTTGTGTTTCTGTGTTCAAATGCTTTACCCCTTGCTCGTGAACCACTTCATAACCAAACACAGTTTGAGTGCCCTTGTAATTGACCGACTTAAAGGGTCTTTAGGCCTGACAACCACTTTAGGGATGTATGACCTGTTATCGCTTTAAATTTCCAACCATACAAATAACAAAGAAAATAAGAAATTTCACATATTACTCCCAACAGCTCTTTTTTGGTTGCGAGTAATTTCACTCACCCTTGTTCAACAGTCGAGATGTATATGTCACTGGGTGTCCCTTTCTGTTAAAATTATGACTCAGAATAGCCGAATGCACTATTATTATCGTAACGGGAAAGTGCAAATTCCTTCTCTAAATCAGTGGATACTAACACATGATCTGATATTACTATTCCCTTGAATTTCTGAAATACTTCCTGACAGTCTACTGCCTATTGAAACTTAGGTCCCTTCGGAAGTAACTCAGATAACCATTGTGCAGTTTCAGCAAATCTCTTTACAAATTTATGATAGTAGCTACATAAACCAGGAAGTTGCACCAACTATTTCGTCGTGTGCAACATTGCAGAATCACACAAAGATGATATGAAATGAGAATCTGTCCTTACTCCCTCTTGACTGGTAATATGCCTCAGGTAAATTTTTGTTTGAGCAGACTGACACTTGTCTTTGCTAAGTGTAGGGTGTGCTGTTCTTAGTCCGTTGAACATTTCATCCAGACATTTAACACGCTCTTCTACATTTATTGAAAAACTATTACATCACCAAGATATACCACACGTTTCTTCGGGTTGATCCCACAAAGTAATCCGTCCAACAAATGTTGGATCGTAGAAGGAGCATTTTTTAATCCAAATGGCACCTTGTTGTACTGATAATGACCTGGGGTTGTTGTGAATGCTGTTTTAGGCCTATCTTCTGGAAACACTTCTAGCTGACGATAAACGCTTCTAAGATCAATTGGCAACAAATATTTACATTGTCTGAAGTGGTCCAGTGTTTCTGTGATTTTAGGGATTGGATATGCATCCGTTATAATTTCTGTATTTAGGGAACAGTTATCAAAAAGGAATCTGTACTTCTGCGGTACGCTAGCTGATGTTTTGCACAATGACAACGCTGGCTGACTATGGACTACTACTATGTTTGATACGGCTTTCAGTTAGCTGCTCATCTATAAATTCAGCTACCAGCCACTGTAGGTGCTTTGGTATTCTACATGGATTCCTGTGAGCTGGAGTATTATCGCCTGATGGAAAGTGACATTGTGTTACATATGTTGAGGGTAATGGATTATCTCGGTTAGACTAGTTGAGTGTTCTCATATCTGTGTTTCTGTGGCTTTCTGTTCCCTGTTTTCCAAGCGATAAGCCTTGACACGTAGTGCAAATACATTGGACGGTTTCCTTAAGGCCGTGGTCATCTCTTGTACTATCGATATCATCCTGATTGAATATTGTACTGTTTCTTCTGGGTAGACTTGGGTTTAAGAAAATGTAAACTAAATATTACGATAAATTTTATAAATAACCGACAAGTACGCCAAAGAAGAAGATATAAAACTACAATGGACATGTTAATCCATGGACTCTTGCGCTTATATGCGTGAAATATCTTTCCTTTGTCTTTCACTTATCTTATCTGCTTGGATTCGCACCTAAGAGGACGTTCTTGTGTAAAGCTCATATTGCTTTACCAACTGATAATGTAAGTTGTACTTAAAACCCAAAAAATATACTGGTTATTTTGTCAAACGAAGTCGTGTATGTGGTTAATCAATTGGTAGTCTGATACCTGGATTGTCTTAAGTAGATATGGGCCTTAACAAAGAAATTTCATTGTTAGGCACCATCTTAGAAAATTTTTTAACATTTTTCTTTTAGCTCATCTAGGAGACGTGCCATCGAGTAGGACAATTAACCTTATTTCAGATCCCACGAGACCGGAGGCAGCTACTAATAATTTAACAATTTTACTTACAGGTTTTCTTTATATAACGAGATAACATCCCAGGCAGAAACGGCCTGCTCACATGATTCCAGTTCCATTATAGGATTTCATTTGTAGGTGCTACTCTTATTATCTAATATTGGGGAATCGAAACGAAATCACGATGTTAAGTTACGTATTGCAATAGTGTACATCGAACAGACTTGGCAAATATTCTCTGGTGCAATAAGCACACGACTTCTCACGAGCCTGGAATAATATCTGTAGTGTTGGGTAAATAAGAAGAGGACAATTAATTATCGACGAGCTAGTTTTCTGAGTGCTTATACACGTCGGGCTAAATTAAACAACTTATTACACTGTTAATTATATTCTTACATTAGTTATTTCTCTTTTATGCTGAGCCATTGCATTAACGTGTGTTTCTTTTTTACATAAGTCACGGCTCATATTCATTCTATTACTTTACACTGATAGCGAAGAAAAAGAGTCACAAATAATTTTTATTTTATTACATTACAATATCTCTGAAATTTCTACTATTAATCCCTTCAGAAAACTCACATCATGTATTGCCAAAATTTTCTAGGCTTACCGGAATCATTAATTCGCCATTTACATCACTTATGCATGCCACATTTCTGTGTATCAAACAATGCCTTTCATCTAGTGCTTCATTGTTTGGCAGTGTCTCAATCACACACAATACTCATCGTCGTACATCAAAATCCATGGTTATGCAAATCAACATCCTTGCTCCTGCAAGAACAGTATCATGTGAAACTATCTCTAAAGGATGTGTTCGCAGTTGGGCTGGTGATACCTTGGCAATTGGTGTGCCTTGTGACACTGAAACATTTGCAGCTGCTAAGTTCAAATGGACACTGCCAAAGATCGATTTTGACAATTTAGTTCCTATCTGTATCTTAGAGTTTTTAATCTCCTCCTGCCAATGAGGTCCAGACCATCGACCGACACATGTGTGTCAGTGTCTACCAGGAATTTATATTCCCTGACCTGAAGTAATCCTGCCGAGCAGCAATCCATCTCTGCATACGTATTTGCAGTATTGTGGTTTAATGGGAATGTTTCCCCATGGACGAAACATTCCCGTTTACATTTAATACACGCTTCTGTTTGTTTTGTTTAACCTATCTCTTGCTTTTACATTCGTGTGCCTTGTGGCGATAGCACCAAGACACTGTGGCTGGGAACACTGTGGTTTCAATTTTACTTTCTTTCTAAAACTATAACACTCTTTTTTTAGAAGCATTTATTGGTCAATCATCGCGAAATTTCGAAGTAACGTCGATTTCCTGCAAGTGTATGGCAATTCGAAGCGCTGCAACTAAATCATTCAGATTTTCTATATGGACCGTATGTGAAAATTCAGCAGGAATTCACATATAAAGAGGTGTAGAGCCATATATCCGCTTCTCTGAGCATGACTCCACTCACTTCAGGATATTATGTCGATTCATACGTCTGCGCATTCACTTTTCGAATTTTATCAGAAAAGGGTTCGACAGTTTCATTGGCTTTCTGTACTAATCCAACAAACTTCTCTTTAAACAATTTAGCACTGTTCTGTTTAATGTCTCTCTTCTTTTAACCCTTTGCCAGTTGTTCAAATGTATGAATTTTCAAAAATCAAATGAGAGTCAAATCTTATGGGACTTAACTGCTAAGGTCATCTGTCCCTAAGCTTACACACTACTTAACCTAAATTGTCCTAAGGACAAACACACAAACCCATGTCCAAGGGGGGACTCGAACCTCCGCCGGGACCAGCCGCACAGTCCATGCTGCAGCGCCCTAGACAGCTCGGTTAATCCAGCGCGATGTATGAATTTTGCTAAGCTTCCTGTGATACATTACATACGTTGTAGCCTTACCTGTGAGACCCACATACTTGTTTCATCTGGCCAGGAAATCAGTTTGATTGGGGCTAAAATATCATTTATGAATACTGTCATTTTCTCGGTTGATTTGCCGGAGAAGGGCATTATTAGCTTATATGCTGAAGGATGTAGAGAGGAGGAGTGTATTCTCACTACTGCCTTAACTTCATATGAACCCGACTATGATTGTTGCACAGCTTGCAAAGCTTCTAATTGCTTACTTAATTAGTCATTATATAACTTCTGCTGAGTTCTATCGTCTAACAATTTCCATACCTGCTCCATGAGAGTGGCTTCAATATTACACCTGTTAGCTGATCACTTTGCTGACATCTTTGTGCAATTTATCACAACTTTTACACTCAGAAGACAAATACAAAGGAAACACTTCCTCTTGTGGAAGTAACAGAAAAACTCAGTATACATAGTTGCACCCACAACTCATACACTCAATCTTAACTAATACTGACGTCAGTTCATCACTCAGTGATGCACTGCATGATCATCACGTCTACAAGTTGTGCAAGTTGCAAGTATCATTGCGGACAGGTATTACATAGATCCAATAACACATGTCAGAGACTTGACAGTACAGTTGAGTGCATATATATATATATATATATATATATATATATATATATATATATATATATATATATGTGTGTGTGTGTGTGTGTGTGTTTCTCTATAGTCCTTCTAAACTGTGATAAATCAACAGGTTCTTCAGGGTTGACAGAAGTAGCTGCACGCCAATCTCTATATCCAGTCCAAGCCACGAAAAAACAACGAAAACAAACAGGCTAATAGAAAATACTCTTTGAACTTAAAGTGTTGCAGTCGTAGGTGAGGCACGTGGACGCAGTTCAAGCCGTCAGATAGCTGTTGCTGATGTTACGACGTTCCCTTCTGGTTCGTCAATCACTCCTGGGCTTCAGTGTAATACTGACGTCGCCCAGGAACCACTTCTAGCGCCAAATTGTAGGGTTGTCCAGCAGACATCCCCCTACGTTGTCATAATGGCATTGTGGAGTTATAGAGAGTTTTCTGGTGCTAATAAAACGTTATCAGCAAGTTAAAATTTATTGATCTCGGTTCGTAGTTCAGTGTTTTCTCATCAGCTGTAGCGACGGAGTATGTCCCTCACTGTTACAGCGCCCTCAGTTCCCCTCTAAAGGATACACGTGAATACCCATCGAGTTGTTCTGCATTGTCAGAAGTCGTGTAGTCAGCTGATCCTAGCTCCTTCAGACAACGCCCGGGTTCCCGGGTTCGATTCCCGGCGGGGTCAGGGATTTTCTCTGCCTTGTGGTGGCTGGGTGTTGTGTGCTGTCTTTAGGTTAGTTAGGTTTAAGTAGTTCTAAGTTCTAGGGGACTGATGACCATAGATGTTAAGTCCCATAGTGCTCAGAGCCATTTGAACCATCCTTCAGACAGGCTGGCCCTAGCATCTGGAAGTGTCTGTGGTGGTGATCACGAACAGAAGCACTGGATTGCACTCTCACCTAGCAGTGACAGTGATGTTACTGTGACAAGTACCATGAGATTTATTGGTGTTGGAAAACGCTCAGACTCCTCATCAGCAGTGTGGCATGTGGCAGCCAATGCAAAAGCCCGTGACCGACAGGTCACGTATGCTTGGATGTTGCCACCCCAGAAACAGCAAAAGGCATGTTTACGAGAATTGCTGGAACATTTAACATATGGATGTCACTACATTTCATTTTAATCACTGAATCGAGTGCTGTGGTACGAAGACCATAGATCCTAATGACCAGCTGAATTCAGAGCCTAAGAACTGTACATGGAAATGGCCAGCAGGTAATGACGTGAGTCTCTGTTCCTTATGATTGAATGTGGCCTGCTTGTATATTGGTGTCAGCAGTCCTCATTCTGTTGTATTTGCTTAATTTCTACAGGCACTGAACTGTACTGTTAAGTCTCTCAAAAGTGTTATTGCATCTGTCATAATCCTTGTTGCATCACATAACAAGAGCTAATGAATATATCTCCATCGCTCATCTCAGTTGACATTTCGTTGAATGTGTAATTTGTGCTTGGCGAGTGGTATCAATGTAGCAACGTGTGCTGATGTAAGTGACCGACTTACAGTCTTGATTGTTCTGCTGCATAGCTATGCCACCATCTCTGCCTGGTGTCACCTGCTCCTGTGCTTTCATGAACATAAGAAAAATTTAAATTCTTTCCCTTTCTTGTTCTGTGGCGTAACATTGCCTCCAGCTACCTACAAGATGCAGTTCATTTTCATGTGGTTTTCTGCTTGTCAGCAAAATGACGATTAAGTACATGAATGATTTGCTTTTAGGGAGCTTGTATATTATATTTTGTCTGCATAAAATAACTGCTCAGTTATTGAAAAGATTACATTTTATTTGTGCTCACAAAAGACGAAACAGAAACCAGAGGAAAAAACAAACCATACCGAGTGTCCAAACATACATTTATACAGACATTGATTGATTCGCTCACACAGTGTGGTGTAGTGGGTCAGTGACATCACCACACCAGTCCCCCTTTCTTTTTAAACCTGGTACCCCGGTGTATCAAGGAACTTGGACTTAATTGGTTGGCGTCCTCTACAGGTGCCGGGGTTTCATCGTAGCTGTCTGCAGAAATGTCGACCCCATGATGGAGACCGATGTTGGAGAATGATTAAGGAGTTGACTCTGATTGGCGTGCATCGGTATGAGCTATTTTACTGAGACTGTTTCTTGTTTAATACAGATGACTACACTTGGATTTTATCTACGCCTATAAGCCAAGACGCAATTCACATATGTATTGGAACTCATTATCTTTCGAATAAGCAGACATAAACAGGGAGAAGAAAAAATGTCGCTCTTGGTGGTCGCATACGATTCCTCATCATAATTCAACACGAAAGTGTGCCTACCAAAATCTAGTCCAGCTGATAGGTTTAATACAAATGCGGTTTAATAAGTGATGCACTGGCAACGCTGTATCTGTGAGTATCGTGGCCAAGAACATGTAGCATGAACTCTGCACTACGCCGGAGCTGTCCCAGTAGCTCAGTGAAATGACGCAATGCTGTAGGGAACAAATATGCACACTCGCCGATATTCGAGTCACGTTCGTACCAAACATTTTTTCTGAGTGAAAGAATTAAATTATGTCCAGTTTAGACTTCCAAGAAGCGGTATCTTGTGTGTTTCTTTCTGTTACTGTTACATTTATTTAAAGATTAACACACAGCATGAAATTGTCACAGATGTAAACGAGCACTTTGTTTCGTCCATGAACAAATAAAGCCAACAGAAAAATAGTGGATACAATAACACCGCCTGTATCCAGTAACGTACAACAAACATAACAGGTAGGCTATAATGGATTGCATGTTATGCCACGAATAATAATTCCATTCTGTACGTTTGACATACAGGCCTTACTACACAGAGCCAGTGCATCGTTGCATCGTGCATCGTTGACGTTAGAGAAGATTTTCAAAGCGACCACGTTGCGTGGAGAAGATATTCAAAGCGACCACTTTGCATTTGCAGGCACTCCGCCATTCGCTGGATCATACTTCACTAAACCCTACGCAACACACCTGCATCCATCATTGCTGTAATGGTATGCACGTTAGCTATTTATCCATGAGTGAAGTACTATAAACTTGTTTGTTTAAATGACCCTACTAATAAAAATCCAGTTTATTAAGATCCGGGGAACTTGGAGGCCCGAACACTGGATATCCACGACCAATCCATTTCCATGGAATTGCTTCATTTAAATATTTTCGCACATTCATTCTGAAGTGTGGCATAGCTCCTTCATGCTAAAACCTTAGCTGTCGCCGAACACCAAGTCTAACGTTTTCTAATCCATCTGGCATAGTATTGCAAAGAAACATATTATACAGAGGCGCATTCAACTTGTCCGGCCATAGGCACGATTCCAACCTACAGGTTTATACTAAGGCGTGCCAGAAAGCCATGTTCACAGATAGTATGTAGACAGTGTCCAGACCAATCATGTCTGTTGGAAGGGGGGGGGGGGGGGGGTCAGTTCATATCACGCTATTTATAAAACGTTTGCTACCTTCCAGTTAGTGCAAAAGACATTCAGAATCTATTTGTCAAGTGCGGTTTTCTGGCCGCTGGTGTTAACATGTAATTATATGGATGCAGTTTTTCATCTTGCAACACTCCAACAATCAGTCTTTGAGGAATGTGGAACTACCTAGCAACACGAGGACTACACCGAAGTGATTGGTGAACGGTTTCAAGAATCGCGTACTCTGTTTGTGGAGTACGTCTAGTCCTTGGACGACCTCTGCTCATTACTTGTGGACGAAGATTGCCGCTTCCCGAAGGCTTTGCTGCAGGCGACGAAAAACATTGTTATCGGGATCGCACTTTTGACGGTACCGTGCAACGCATGCAAGAGCAGCAGTAGGTTTGCTATCGGATGCACTCAGTACCAAAAGCATCTTAACACTTTTATCGTTTGTGAACTCCATAGGGAAGCCTCAGTACATGAACTTGACAGAATCAGTTACGGTTGTGCACTGCGCGGATAGTTGACGCATGCAGTTTAATGCGTCCTGCTGTCAAGTAATAGGCTATGTTTTGTGGCAAAATGAGGTCCTGCTTATAAAAGACGAGAACAAGGAAACGGACATGTAAATAATTAAAAAGGAACCTGAGCAGGATTCTAACCCTAGCTCCGTGGTGGATGTGGGTGTGATGTTCCAGTTGTCTTACGCTGTGAGCTAACACAGCTGATACGGTAGTGATGATGCACGTTCCTCTCGTTTTCACACATGTGTTTTCAAAATACACCCAATCTGATATTGCTATATCAACGTTTGTCTTGAATCTAGATGAATCGCACGCCGACGTCCAAGTGCGGCATTTGTTTCACTGTGTATATATGGATCATAAATTTCATGTAGAATCGTCTTTCGAACTATGTAATTCAGTGCGTCACGAGAGTACAGACAC